>NC_041004.1:11170721-11525567 GCF_004193775.1 Glycine soja | reverse complement strand
GGCGATTCGTCCTGTGAGAGCTGGCTTTTCAAAGATGTACTTAACCGGGTCCATTTTGGATATCAACCAGGTAGTATGGCTCAGCATGTACTGCCTTAGGCGATGGGATGCCCATACTAAAGCACAACACGTTCTTTCGAGCAAGGAGTAATTCATCTCACAGGTCGTGAACTTCTTACTTAGGTAGTAAACAGCGCGCTCTTTCTTCCCGGATTCGTCATGTTGCCCCAGCATACACCCCATTGACTCGTCCAAGATTGTCATGTACAAAATGAGAGGCCTTCCAGGTACTGGTGGCATAAGCACGGGAGGATTCATTAGGCACTTTTTGATCCTTCCAAAAGCCTCTTGGCAATCCTCATTCCACCGATCAGTTTGGTTTTTGCGCAAGAGTTTAAACAACGGCTCACAAATGGCGGTGAGCTGCGATATGAATCTGGCAATATAATTCAAGCGCCCCAGGAAACCTCGGACTTGCCTCTCTGTACGGGGTTCTGGCATCTCAAGGATAGCCTTCACTTTTTCGGGGTCTACCTCTATCCCTTTCTGGCTTACAATGAAACCAAGCAATTTCCCTGATTTGACCCCGAAGGTACACTTAGCGGGGTTCAACCTTAATTGATATTTCTTAAGCCTTTCGAACAATTTCCGCAGGTTGACAAGGTGTTCTTCCTCGGATTTAGATTTAGCAATTATGTCGTCCACGTAGACCTCGATCTCTTGATGCATCATATCATGGAACAAAGCTACCATGGCCCGTTGATAAGTTGCCCCGGCATTCTTGAGTCCAAAGGACATCACCTTGTAACAGAACGTTCCCCCACAGGGTGACGAAAGTAGTCTTTTCCATATCCTCGGGCGCCATCTTTATCTGATTGTAACCAGAGAAACCGTCCATGAAGGAAAATAAAGCGAAATTGGCCGTGTTATCTACGAGGATATCGATGTGTGGTAAAGGAAAATTGTCCTTGGGACTGGCCCGATTCAGGTCCCGATAATCTACACACATTCGTACTTTCCCATCTTTTTTAGGAACTGGTACGATGTTGGCAACCCATTCTGGATACCGAGCGACGGCCAGAAATCCAGCGTCAAATTGCTTCTTCACTTCTTCTTTTATCTTCAAGGATGTTTCGGGCTTCATCCTCCTCAGTTTCTGTTTTACCGGGGAACACTCGGGATTTAGAGGTAATCGGTGCTGTACAATGTCAGAACTCAAACCGGGCATATCTTGGTATGACCAAGCAAAGATGTCTTGGTAGTCTTTTAGCAGGATTATTAATTCTTCACGGATAGGTGCGATAATACCTGTACCTATCTTTACTTCCCTCTTTCCACTGCCAATTCCTAAGTCTACTAGCTCTGTTTCTTCTTGATGAGGCCCCGTTTCTTGGTCCTCATGGGCGACCATTCTTTCTAGTTCTGGGGGAAGTCCCACATCCTCATCTCCTTCATCTTCCGTTTGATTCATTTCTCGCTCGAAGTCGATAGGCGGGTCCCAGGTATTAGTACCTTCGGGGGACTCGTCATCGGATCTGCCGTTTCAGAAAAAGAAGTAAACATGCAAATGAATGAGAATGGGTAGAGACCAGGAACAGATGAAGAAAGATCCTTGTATTATAAATTCAAAAACAAAAGACACAAAGCCTTAACAAAAGGAAAAACTCTAAAGCCTAGGCCCAACTATAGAGCTTTTAAAACCGTAAAGGTTTACATTATGCTCGTTGCATAAATGCCGGGGCGTTCCTCCACTCGCCAATTTCCCAGCTGGAAATCAGGAGGGCATGGTCGTACCAAATCCAAAGTACTCGGAATATCATCCTCGCATATCGCGAACGCTTGACCTTTGTCTCCCAGACCCGCGCTTATAAAGCTTCTACTTATGTGGCAGGGTGGGCTTCCTTCACTTTCTTGTCTCCAACGCGAGCTTTGACCACTGTTCTTCCTCCCCGCGATGCTTCTTTTCATGTCCGCCTGAGTGGGCTTATAGCCTAAACCATACTTCCCACGATTTCCTTGGGTATTTATCAGGCTAGTTATGCCGCCGTTGTTTTTGCCTAAACCCATCCTGGGTTCATAACCGTTCCCCGACATAACTCGGGCCATCATTACCGCTGCATCGGACAGACAAGGCTGCCCAAAGAGGGAGTCCCCGGAGGAAATGCTGACCACCTCAAAAGACTGGAAAGCAGTTTCTAACGATTCTTCTGCGGCTTCCACATAAGGCATGGAGGATGGGCAGCTTACCAAGATATCTTCCTCGCCTGACACGATGACCAAGTGCCCCTCCACTACGAATTTCAGCTTTTGGTGGAGTGTAGAAGGCACAACTCCCACTGAGTGGATCCACGGGCGCCCCAACAGGCAGCTGTAGGGGGGTTAATATCCATTATTTGGAAGGTGACTTGACAGGTGTGAGGGCCTATTTGTACTGGGAGATCGATCTCTCCCCTAACCTCTCGGCGAGTGCCGTCGAAGGCCCGAACCACCATTGAACTTGGTTTTAAGTGGGAAGCATTGAATGGTAACTTCTCCAAAGTGCTCTTAGGCATCACGTTTAAACTGGAACCATTATCGATGAGCACCTTGGCTATGATATGGTCCATACACTTGACTGATACGTGTAAAGCCTTATTATGCCCTCTCCCCTCGGCGGGGATTTCTTCTTCGGCGAAGGCAAGATAGTTGTTGGCAGTGATATTGTTGACCAGCCCTCCGAAACCTTCTACCGAGATATCTTGGGCCACGTGAGCCTCGTTCAGCACTTTTACTAGCAGAGCCCGATGAGGCTCGGAGCTCATAAGTAACTCCAACAGCGAGACCCTAGCCGGGGTTTTGTTGAGCTGTTCGATAACCTTGAATTCGCTCTGCTGAATTATCCGAAGGAACTCGCTGGCTTCCTCTAGCGACACCTCCTTTCTACCATCCTTTTTCTCCGGGGGCCCCTTTGCTGGAATATCTTTATTCGAAGCGTGGGGTGCTTCGCCATCTTGTTCCTCCACCACTTTTCCTTTTCCCTTGACGTCGGCGGGTTGGACTGGTAGGTCCGGAGGTGCGAACACACGACCACTACGGGTCACACCACTCAGTCCCGTGATATTTGTTACTTTAGCTGACAGCGAGCTGACGTCAGTGGCTTCTTCTTCCTTCTTCCCCGGAGGTGTATATCTCCACGGGACCGCGTGACTATTTTGGTACGGGAAAGGAACAGGTTTGGCTATTAAGGGGTGTCCGGGCTTTTGCGAAGCTGCGCTTTTAGTGAAGTATATCACCAAGGGTTTGGGCTTCGCAACACCGCTCCCCTCCGTAGATTGCATGCATATATGCTGCTCTTCTTTTCCTTCAATGCCGACTTCCAGTCGACCTTGATCTATCATCCGCTGTAACAATTCCTCTACTTCCAAACACGTCTCCATGTCATGCATCTCGCCGGAATGTAGCAGACAGGAATCCTCCTTACACCCACTATGGGGAATCACACCTCCTTTTTGTAGGGCCTCAAAGATAAACCTCCTAGGGGTTGCCACATCCCTTAAAGGTTTAGACCTGTGCGGCCTATCGGATTCAACTGCATTAACTGCTCCCCCTCCATGATTGGCGAGCGGGTTGGTTCTCACATTGGGCCGATCCTCTTGGAAAGTCAGCCATCCAGCATCCATTAAATGTTGGACCTTGTATTTAAGGGCCAAGCATTTTTCGACGGAATGCCCCGGGACACCCCCATGGTACTTGCAAGTTGCGTTAAGGTCATACCACTTCGGGAAAGGGGGTTCGAGGACCCTTCCGGGAGTTACCACGACCAAATGATTGGCGATGAGGGATGGCAGAAGATCTTCGTACGTCATTGGGAGTGGGGTGAATTCCGGAAATGGCCTCGGAGGGAAGTTCCTTGTCGTGTTGGAATTACCGGCCGGTCGAGTCGTGTTCGGAGTTGGAACTTGGGGAGCTTCCCTCTGGGTGGGTGCCTTAGGCTGCACGGGTGTTGAACTAGAGGCATTCCCAGTATGAGCCGAGAAGCTTGGGTGATGTTGCGCGTACTGATGGGTACCATGAGGTGTTTGCTGGGTTTTGACCCACGCGGGTGTTGAAGAGACGGCATGGGCATCTCCCTCCTTCCTTTTTGCCCCTGTTGCCCCGATTCTTTTGGCATTCGCGTTTGTGGAGGAAACGTAATCAAACTTTCCTCATTTCAATCCTACCTTGATTCTTTCCCCGGCAAACACCAGATCCGCAAAGCTGGACGGCATGTAACCTACTAGCTTCTCATAGTAGAACACTAGCAGAGTGTCTACCATCATGGTGATCATCTCTCTCTCAACCATGGGAGGAGCTACTTGTGCCGCCAAATCCCTCCATCGCTGCGCATATTCTTTAAAGGTTTCACCCTCTTTCTTGAACATATTCTGCAGTTGAGTACGGTCAGGAGCCATATCAGAATTGTACTGATACTGCCTTAGGAAGGCGGTAATCAGATCCTTCCAAGTACGGATACGGGAAGCTTCCAAATTAGTGTACCACACTACCGCAGCTCCGGCCAAGCTATCTTGAAAGAAGTGTATCAACATCTTTTCATCTTTAGAGTGGGCGCCCATCTTACGGCAATACATTTTGAGATGGTTTTTGGGACAAGTCGTCCCTTTATACTTGTCGAAGTCCAGCACTTTGAACTTCGGGGGAATAACAACATCGGGTACTAAGCAAAGATCCGTCATGTCTGCGAACGGATAGTCCCCAAATCCTTCCACAGCCCTCAATCTTTCCTCAAGGAGATCGAGCTTCCTCCTTTCTTCAGTTGCTGGGGGCGGCCCTTCCGTGGACAAAACTATTGGTGATGCTGCGATGTTGGGTTGAGGCAACGTGCCTGGTGCCGGCCCTTCAGGGATCGGGGGATAGAACTCGACATCCCTTCGAGCATAATCTTGAGGGTCTTTGTGGACTTCGTCGGGCTGCTGAGGAGGCTCTCTTTCATGGACGGGAGAAGCAATGTGGCCCGCATCTTCTTGCAAGACGGGTGGTGAATAGTTGGGCGGCAATCCATAAGGGTAAGCCGCTCGGTTGTATCCCAGGTGAGGGCTGCCATCGTGCCCCAGTGTGTCCCTTCCCCGTCCTACTATGTTTGAGGGAGGATGGTGCGTAGTTGCCAAGAGAGTCGGGTCTGCTTCGGCAGCCGAACTGACAGCGGCGGCGGTGGCCGCGTTCTTCTCTATGAGCTGCTTCATACTTAACATGGCCTCCATCATGGAGGCCATTTGTTCTTTTAGAGCCGACATGTCGGCTTTCATCTGTTCCTGCGTCTCCTCTTGATCACCCATCGTTTTAGATTTGGATCTGGTGCGATAGGGATCCCTTGCGGCGCGTTTAGTTATGGTGTTTTTCCCTAAAAAACCAAACGTGAGGAGTGGGTAAAAGAAAGAAAATGCATGCTAGAGATGAAACGTAGGAGTGATTTGATTTGCACAAGTTTTTTGGAGTAGAAACATGGGACCAACTCATTTTATTTCAAAAAGGAAGTCATATCTAGTCAAGGTCTGAGAGACCATACAAGTTTCCTAACGATTTCTAATTATGTGAGCCATTAAGTCTATCATATGCTGACAATAGCCGAGAAGCCCGTGAATCTCTTCGGGGGCGGAGTAGGTGTCTGCCATCGCTTTGGCCTTGGCTAACAATCGGGGAAGTTCTTGACTCCCGTTCAAGGTAAGAGCAAACCGATCCATCCACATGGTTGCCTCTTCGTGTAAAGAGTCGATCACCCTTCCTCTAGCCTCTTTTTCCGCGTATACTTGGGCATATTCATCCGCAATCCTATGCTCGTGGGCCGCGGCTAGACCTAACTCTTCTTGGTACTTGGCGATGATAGCTAGCATGTTGGTCTCCGTCTCGCACAAACGCTGAGACAAGCTTCTTTTGGACCTTGAACAGGCAACTAACTCCTCTTTCAAAACCATGCTATGTGCTCGCGACTGGTCCCTTTCTTCCCTTCGCAACTTGAGTTCACTATTGCTACCCCATAGAGCTCCGCGAAATTTGTTCCGGCCATACACTTCCTTGCGAGCCCTCTTGGTCTCTTGTTCAAGGGCTCTTGCGGTAATTGCATTCTCTTCCCGTAACCCGGCACACTCCTTCCGAACGTGTGTAGCGGCCAACTTGAACTTCTCCTTGGCAAGTTTTGCCTTTCCTAACTCGCTTTTGAGAGCTTGGACTTCTTCGTCCTCTTCCGGTGCTTCAAAATTCTCTTCGCTGACGACTTTTAACTTGGCGAGCCAATCTAAACCTCGTATATGAACTTTCAGCCATTCGTGGTACCCACCAATGATGCCATTACGAATGCCTCTAAGCTCTTGATCTTTCCTTAACGGGGTTTCCCATGCCTTATGGATTCTTTGTATAGTCTTGGAATTTTGTGCGCCGAGATCCCTCACAAGGAAAGGAGACATGCTTTCTTCCGTCGGTGCTCCCCTCATGGGGTACCCTAGTTGTCTTATAGCGAGCGCGGGATTGTAGTTAATACAACCCCTCGTTCCTACCAGCGGAATGTTTAGGTATCTTCCACATGAGAAAAGGACTCCTTCTTTTCCTTCCTTCCATCGGGGGAACCAACTGATTGTTCTACCTTCTATCCCGGCCAAAAGCTGGTCCCAATCTATTCTCCCCTTTTCAGTACACGAGCGATGGCTCAGGAGCGGACATGGATGTCTTGTGTCTTGTTGGAACAAGTGTGAAACCAACCAAACACAGAGGGCGGGTAAGCAACAGATGATCCGTGCGCTACTCTTTTCGCACCTTCGGTCAAATGTGTCAAATAGATCTGCCAAGACAGCTACCACCGGACTTTCCTTGCTATGGTGGTAGGCAAGGAAAGCGTCGATTGCTGCTAGGTCTACCAAACCATCCACGTTTGGAAAGAGGACGACCCCAAAAATTAGCAAAGCTAACACATCCATAAACGGGACCCAGTTTCCTTGATTGGCCATACCCCTTGCCTTGTCTTCTAGGTACTTCTGTGGTAGGCCCGCTATGCCGTTCCGAGTCTGTTTTATGTGGTCCAAACCTCTTGCTGAATCCTTGACCACAGTTGCAATTCTGCTTAAAGAGGGGAGACACCCGGAGGAAAGATATGGTTTTCTTCCCCCGAGAGGACATCCTAGAATTTCCTCAAATTCTTCAATGGTTGGTACTAATTGGAAGTCTCCGAATGTGAAGCACCTCAAAGGCTGGTCGTAGTATTGGGTAAGTGATACAATGGCTTCTATGGACACCTCTGCTATGGTCAACTCTAAGATCTTTCCGTAAGTCTTACGGAAGGTTTGCATTTGGAGGGGTTCCATCAACCGCCCTAATTCCTTGATGCTGGTGGTATCTAGGCTTTTGACCTTGACTTGGTAGAACCTCTTGCTGGTTTGATTTGTTCCCATGCTTACTAATGTGAGATAAAAGCTGGTGCAAATCAAAACTCCGGTATCTCATGGGTGGGATGGATGAATGCATGATGGAATGCATATGACACAGATGCAATCTAGGAAAGCGGGGGTCCGGGGAATTTGTCCCCTTCTTAGATATGACGTCTAGGGGTAGCAAAATGCCCCAACGCACGTTTTTAAGAAGGCGACACGGACCCTCTGTTGGTTTGTTTACAGTAGGGATCAAGACAGAACCCATATGCAATGCCTAGGCAAAAGACACAATGCGGGAATGTGCACAGTATGACAATATTTACCGAACATAAGCAAAAGGGGATATGATACTCATGCATGGCAGTGTGAAAAATGGCACGCAGCGTGTTTGCTTCGTGCCCCTATTTAAGGGACCTATAAGGGAGAGAACTAACTAGGCTTTTAGGAATAATCCCCAAGGTAGTTATATCTCTCTTGATGGTTTCTAGAGGTATCATCCCCTTTGAAGAACATATTGTAGCAGTAGGGACTACTAGCAACAATAGGTTTTCAAAGAGAAAAGCTCTAGATGAGGGTTCACTGTAATCAAGCAAGTCAGAGACCTAGCATGATCACAGATTCACCTCCACTCCTTATGCTCCCATGAACCCGGGTATAGGGCCCTTTTTCCCTCACAGTGTGTGCAAATAGTGTTGGTGTTTGTGTGCATCAAATGAATAAATATTTACTTCATGCATACATTTAAAACGCACTAAAAGCAACAAAGAGTTTATATACACAAGAACATAATGAAAGGAAACCAACAAAGGGGTAAGTCACGGTAAAACATTGCACAAAATTAAATGGCCTAACTCTCTAAAAACTGTCCCCAGTGGAGTCGCCAACTGTCGCAACCTACCCTTCGGCGGGAGGGCAACGCGTGACTCGCGGGATGCGTGTTCCACGAAAGGAATACGCGCGGAGTCGCCACCAACGTTTATTTGAGGAAAACGTCGGAAAAAACGGAAAAGACGTGATCTACGAATTTTTTAAGTGAAAGGTTCGGGAGTTGTATTTACGCACGGGGAAGGTATTAGCACCCCACACGTCCGTCCCAAGGGACGGCAGCCTTTAATCGAATGTGCAAACGTGACTTTGATTTTTACGTTCCCTTTTATGTCCTTATATCCTTTTTATATTTTTCCTTTTTTGTGGTCGACAAGGGTGTTTCCCTTTGCTCCTACGTATTCCTCAATTTGAAATGAGAAAATCAGACCTACGTAGTTCTTTTCTTATCAAGTGATTCTTTTTTACTTAAGTGGTGATCATTTTAAGGCGTTGGACCTTAAAAATGATTCATTTTACTTAGTGAGAAATTGAAATGACAAACTTCAAAAACCTATTTTTTATGGACGAGCTTGACTAGGCGAGTTGATTTTAGCCTTAGTTTCACTTTAGTTATTAATCAATTCGATTAAGAATGAGAAATCCCAAAGAGAAAATGTCCGATTGATTTTCCGCTTTATTTTACTAAAAGATGTTTTTTTTTATTATTATATTATTTTTTACCCCTTTTTGATTTCCAACGTGGTTACGGCACGACCGAACGGTCGGAATTTATTTTAACCGAAGTTAACGGATAATACAATTCAAACGTTCGGTGGAAATTGATTTTATTTTTAAGTTAAGCGAGAAATGACTTAAGTAAAATGGCTTAAGCACGTCAACAGGGGGTATAAAAAGTAAACAAAACGAGAATAAAAATGCGCGAAACACAATGTGGACCACTACGGGTACATAGAATGAATCGAAAAGTTTGGTTCGAGGTACTTACCCGTTGAAGATCGAAGAACGATGAAGAACGAATGAAGAACGTCGAAGAACGGTTGAAACCTTTGCGAAATTCTTCACGGAAAACGTTATGGAAACGTTTCGGAAGCGCCTCGGCTTAGATTTTCTTCACGGAAACAATTTTTCCAAGCAAATTCGAAAGAGAGAAAAGTGCCTAAGGGGCTGAACCCTTTTCTTCTTCACTTCCTCCCCTATTTATAGCAAAATAGGGGAGGTGGTTGCCGCCCAGCTCGCCCAGGCGAGCTCAGCTCGCCCAGGCGAGCCAGGTTGCTTCCTCCAGAAGCAACAGCCTTCTGGAGGAATATTCTGGAGGGCCCAAGTGGGCCTGGGTGCTATTTGCACCCCCATTTTTACTAAGTACACCCCCCTCTGCTGTTTTTTTGGTGATTCTTTTTTCGTAAAGTTACGAAAACTTACGAATTTCGTAACGATACTTGTTTTCTTTCCGTAATGTTACGGAACCTTGCGGATTACATAATCATCCCCCTTTTGACTTACGGAATGTTACGGAACCTCACTTAATTATGCAACGATGCTTCCATTTGATTTCCGGTGTGTCACGGAAACTTACGGATTGTGCATCAATATTTTTTTGGTTTTTCGGCATGTCCTGGAATTTCACAAATTGCCTAATGATGGATGCCAAGCACCTCACAAGGACCAAAGAAAGGTCGCATGTCATCAAGCAAAGGTCCCCGGACGAAATTAGGGTATGACACACATTTTTTTTAAAAAACTAGTTATGATCAATGAATTTTTTTTTCAAAGAAAAGTTGGGAATCATCTCTTTTCAAAAGCATGTCGGTTTTTAGCTAGACAACTTATTTTCTCTTTTTCCACCTTTTTTCTTACTTGCTTTCTTTTTCCTTATTTGCTCTCTTTTTCTTTACTTGCTCTCTTCTTTTCTCTTTTGTTCTCTTTTCCATTTCATTTTTTTTTCTTTTCTATTTTTATTTTTATCATGATTTTTGTTTGTTTTACATATATATTTTTTGGACGATGTTCCTAAACGAAGAACTCTACACGGTTCCAGAATTTCAAACATCATCGATAGTAATGATATATAAACACTAACGCAACAATCTAAACAAAAATGTATGCGCTGTACAAATGACAATCGAAACAACAAAAACAAACATTAGTCTCTCAAGTCAAAACAATAACATAGCATAATGATAAAAGAAATATGAAAGAAAACATGAATCTGGGGATCTCCCAGTCACGTATCTCCACTCCCTCCCAAGAAGTCAAGCAAATCGGCCATCTCCTCGTCCTCGTGGGCCTCTTCTCCATCGCCGGGAGCTTCTGGGGGCGCCTCTCCCGCTTGGGCCTCGGGCCAATCTCCGGGCCATGCAACCTCTGCCCTGAACTGGTCTGGAGTAGGGCATGAAAAAGAAGCGAAGCCCTGGCTCTGCATGCTGAGGCTCATCTGGTACAGACAATCATGGGTCTGTACATGTGCTCGGTGGTTGGCCACGTGTTGGCGAACCAAATGCCGTAAATACTGCTCCATGTCAAATGCCCCAGCCTGGCCAGCCTGATGAGGTGGTGGTGGCGCGCTTGCGGCCTGTGGAGCATCACCCTGAGCCTGTCTCTGGTGATGGGCGGCCGAATTACCTTGGTAGGTGCAACGGGGACTCCGAATGACTGGCAGAGTCCTATGATCAGCGAGGGAAATCCCAGGGCCCTGTTGGACTTATCTGGGTCCAAAGGATGCCTAGTAGGCGCCATACACCAGCTGAGACTTCGGCAGGGGGAGGTCAGAATTATGATCGCTGGGCAGGATGTTGCTGAGGAGCAACGTCATCCAGATCTGGGTCAGAGTGGTCATGTTAGTGCACATGATTCGCACTCGCCTCCCTGCAGCAGTCCGGGCAAAATCCTGCCCCGGTATACATAGCAGCTGGGCGATGGCCTCCTCATCGAACCCATCAGACCAGTTCCTCCTCTGGCCATACTCACATTCCTGGCCCTCTTCCAACACCAACGGATATCCTAGGAGTTGGCCGATAGCGTCGGCATCAAACGGGATCCACTGACCCCTTACCCAGGATCTTATGTCACGCACGCCCTCCTCTGTTGGCCAAGCATTGGCATAAAACTCAAGGACTATTTCTGGATCAAACTTGGCCATGGGAGTAACCAGTGATGCCCACCGCCGGCGCCCTATTTCCTCCTGGAAATCAGTATACTCGTCGTCCCTGAGCTGGACACGTCGCTCCCAGAGAAACGACCATCCCTTGATGGCCTCGAAGCGCTGCTGGTGTACATCGCTCCTAAAGCGGTGACTATCATACTCCGGAGCGGAACTAGTTCCTTCGGCTGCCTTGTCCTTCCTGGACCTCTTTGAGGCAAGCTTCCTCGGGGCCATTTCCTGCGAAGGCAAACATTTGGAAAGTTGGTTTTAACAGTGGGACGCTACTCTTAAAACAAAAATGGCATACAACCTCCTCCCATAAATACAAACATCAATGTAAATTTAGAGCAAGCTTATGCGCATATTTCCTTACGAACGTTCACTTGCACAAGACATTCTATTAACTAAGAAAAATGCACCCATATACAATCAAGGAAGCTTCGTTACCTAGATTATTTACATGTACTTCCAAGGTGTATTTGTTACCTACATCACACACATTTCCTTTGCTAAATTCACATACATGCATACTCTAAGCACTTTGGCTATCGAAAATTGCATACGTGCACATCCTGGTATTTCTAATACCTATACATACACAAACTTTATGATAAATCTTGACTATCTACACAATAAGGTGCTACATTTCATGCTCTTTTTTTTTTCAAGTTTTTGCTACCTAAAGCCGCATGCAAATTCAAGTATATTTTCTTTTGCTGACTAAAATTGTATTCAAATTACAAGGTACTTTTGTAATGTATTTCACGCAACATATTTATAGATTTTTGTGAGACATTTTGACTAACAAAAATTACATGTACATACATCCAAGTATTTTGCTACCATACCCAAAGTGTAAATTGCCAAAGGTATTTTGCTACCTATTCTAACCTACATATTTACGATGAGCAAAATTCCTAACCATCTAGGCATAGGGAAAATATTGTAGCGCGGCCCATAGCTGATTGCTGGCCAAAAAAAAAAAAAGGGTAACTTTACCCAACATGCACCTCCTCTTGTGTTCTTTTGCATAAAAACTTTGGTTCCTAGGCCTAGGATATATGTGGGGCAATTACTCTAGCCTTTTTCGGGAATGAATACATGTCCCAAAAAATAGCAAATATGTACAAACCAAAATGTCCCATGGGTTGTTTCCTTACAAAAGTCACGCGCTAATGCCATTGAGGCATTTCACCGAACACTTGGTGGGCGTGCGTTTAGGCGTCAATAGCAAGAGAACGGGGACAATGTGGCATATCCCATTGTTTCAAAATGCATTATAGGCCTAGGGCCATCCCATACAAACCCCCAATTCAATCTAATCAAGCAAGAACACAAACCAAAATTGCCCCACATATTTGAGCACATTCCCACAATTCAGAGCACCAAAAGGAGATCAAAATACACAAATGAAAAGCTTAGAAAGCTTAGGGATGGAACACTTACTTGTTGGTGATGAACAAAGGCGCAAAACGGAATCAAAAAATGTGAAAAATGATGACCCTAGGGCTACAAACTCGTCAATCCCGTGGGTATGGCTTTTGAAAGGGGGGAAAAGAAGTTTTTGAATGCAAAAACATCCCCCCTTTCGTCATTCTTATAATTTGGTGCAGGGGTGGCTCGCCCAGGCGAGCTAACCTGCATTTTTGTTTTTTTTTTTTTTTTTTGAGGGGAACATTAACCATGTCCCCTCCCTTCTCATGGATTAGCGCCTTGCCTAACTTGAACTTACTTAGGTTAGAATTAGGCGTTGATTACTTATTTTTACTTTTTAAAACAAACAAATAGTAAAAGAAAACTGCAAATACAAAGGATACGGGGTTGCCTTGCAGCGACATTCTCTGCTTGTTTCGCGCAGAGAAGGGGCAACGATCGGTCGGTCGTGACCCCATCCCCACTTGCATCCGTCCCTAAGTACCTGCAAGTAATAAACAACCAGGTATGGCCAATCTTGACCGCGTCATTGTCTTACCTTGATTGGTTTCTGCCGTCCACATTTTGTCCTCACCCCAGAAGGTAGCTCAAGATGATCCTGCCCCTGTCTTACCACAACAATATGCATGAATGTTTTCAAACGCAGCGAATCTTAGCACAAGTTGGTTTAGGTTCAATTTTAATTAAGCGCTTGGGGCATCCCACGAACTGAGCGGAAGGGCTCAGGTGATCACAAATCAAATGCAAGGTTTGAAACCAACGTGAGGACTAAAGCCTCGCATCCACGTTCATTTCTTTGAAAGATTGTAACGAGAGATACAACAGACAGGAAATCCCCGGGGGAAATCCAGAAAATGCATAAAAATAAAGAACATGCAGCGACATCCTTAATTGCCCCAGCTTCTAAGCATAATATCGTTTGACGACGTCAGAATTCACGGGTGAAGGTAGCTCTTCATCATCCATGTTGGTAAGCACCAGGGCTCCTCCGGAAAAATCCCTCTTCACAACAAAAGGCCCTTCGTAGTTCGGGGCCCATTTCCCTCGATTGTCCTTGACAGCATGGGACATTTTCTTTAGCACAAGGTCTCCCTCATGGAACTTGCGCAAACGTACTTTCTTGTCGAATGCATTCTTCATTCTTTGCTGGTATAAGCGCCCATGACTCATGGCCGTTAAGCGCTTACCCTCAATGAGGTTGAGCTGGTCATAGCGCGTTTGAGCCCACTCTGATTCCTTTAATCTGGATTCTGCCAAGATCCTTAATGACGGGACTTCTACCTCAAACGGTAACACAGCCTCCATCCCATATACCAATGAGAACGGCGTTGCCCCAGTTGACGTTCGCACTGAAGTTCGGTAACCGTGTAATGCGAACGGGAGCATTTCGTGCCAATCCTTGTACGACACGGTCATCTTTTGGATAATCTTTTTGATATTCTTATTGGCCGCTTCCACGGCTCCATTCATCTTTGGCCGGTAGGGTGTGGAATTGTGATGCTGGATTTTAAACTCCTCGCACATTTCCCCCATCATCTTGTTATTCAGGTTGGTGCCGTTGTCCGTGATAATCTTCCTTGGCAAACCATACCGGCAGATGATCTCTTTCTTAATGAACCTGACCACCACATTCCTCGTGACATTGGTATATGAAGCCGCCTCGACCCACTTGGTGAAATAATCTATCGCTACGAGGATGAAGCGATGACCATTCGAGGCCTTGGGCTCAATGGCCCCGATGACATCTATTCCCCACATGCAGAAAGGCCAAGGGGCAGACATGACATTCAGAGGATGTGGTGGGGCATTGACATTATCTGAGAATGCTTGACATTTGTGGCATTTCCTCACATGGACACAACAATCACTTTCCATGGTAAGCCAGTAATAACCTGCTCTTAGGATCTTCCTGGCCATAGCATGCCCGTTGGCGTGCGTTCCAAACGAGCCCTCATGGACTTCCTCTATCATGTGATTTGCCTCCCTGGCATCCACACACCGCAGGAGTGTCATGTCGTGATTTCTCTTATACAGTATGCTTCCGCTCATGAAGAAACCGGCTGCCAACCTTCTCAATGTCCTTTTATCATTGTCGGCAATCTCTGGCGGGTATTCTTTGCTTACGACATATCGCTTGATGTCGAAATACCAAGGCTTTCCGTCCCGTTCCTCTTCCACTTGGCAACAATGCGCGGGTTTGCCACGACACCAAAATTCAATGTAGGGTAGATCCCCGTGCGGTGTTAGCTGGAACATAGACGCCAACGTAGCAAGTGCATCCGCCATTTGATTTTCCTCGCGGGGAACATGATGGAAGGAGATCTCATCAAAGGTCTTAGCCAATTCCTTGATATAGGCTTTGTAAGGTATCAGCTTGGGATCTCTAGTTTCCCATTCCCCTCTCAACTGATGGATTACCAACGCTGAGTCGCCGTACACCTTGAGCAGTTTGACATTGGAGTCAATCGCTGCCTGGACGGCTACGGCACATGCTTCATATTCGGCCATGTTGTTGGTGCAGTCGAATCCTAGCCTGGCTGTGAAAGGTACACATTGATTGTCCAGAGAGACCAACACTGCCCCAACGCCATGACCTAGAATGTTTGACGCTCCGTCAAACCATACGGTCCATTTGTCCCGACCTTCGTCCAATTTTTCCTCAAACAAGGCCATGATGTCCTCATCCGGGAATTCAGGATGCATGGGCTGATAGTCGTTAAGAGGCTGTTGAGCCAAATAATCTGCTAAGGCGCTTCCTTTAATCGCTTTTTGGGTGACGTAGACTATATCAAACTCGGATAGCAGGACTTGCCACCGGGCGATTCGTCCTGTGAGAGCTGGCTTTTCAAAGATGTACTTAACCGGGTCCATCTTGGATATCAACCAGGTAGTATGGCTCAGCATGTACTGCCTTAGGCGATGGGATGCCCATACTAAAGCACAACACGTTCTTTCGAGCAAGGAGTAATTCATCTCACAGGTCGTGAACTTCTTACTTAGGTAGTAAACAGCGCGTTCTTTCTTTCCGGATTCGTCGTGTTGACCGAGCATACACCCCATTGACTCGTCTAAGATTGTCATGTACAAGATGAGAGGCCTTCCAGGTACTGGTGGCATAAGCACGGGAGGATTCATAAGGCACTTCTTGATCCTTCCAAAAGCCTCTTGGCAATCCTCATTCCAGCGATCAGTTTGGTTTTTGCGTAAGAGCTTGAACAACGACTCACAAATGGCGGGGAGCTGCGATATGAATCTGGCAATATAATTCAAGCGTCCCAGGAAACCTCGGACTTGCCTCTCTGTACGGGGTTCTGGCATCTCAAGGATAGCCTTCACCTTTTCGGGGTCTACCTCTATCCCTTTCTGGCTTACAACGAAACCAAGCAATTTCCCTGATTTGACCCCAAAGGTACACTTAGCGGGGTTCAACCTTAATTGATATTTCTTAAGCCTTTCGAACAACTTCCGCAGGTTGACAAGGTGTTCTTCCTCGGATTTAGATTTAGCAATTATGTCGTCCACGTAGACCTCGATCTCTTGATGCATCATATCATGGAACAAAGCTACCATGGCCCGTTGATAAGTTGCCCCGGCATTCTTGAGTCCAAAGGACATCACCTTGTAACAGAACGTCCCCCACAGGGTGACGAAAGTAGTCTTTTCCATGTCCTCGGGCGCCATCTTTATCTGATTGTAACCAGAGAAACCGTCCATGAAGGAAAATAAAGCGAAATTGGCCGTGTTATTTACGAGGATATCGATGTGTGGTAAAGGAAAATTGTCCTTGGGACTGGCCCGATTCAGGTCCCGATAATCCACACACATTCGTACTTTCCCATCTTTCTTAGGAACTGGTACGATGTTGGCAACCCATTCTGGATACCGAGCGACGGCCAGAAATCCAGCGTCAAATTGCTTCTTCACTTCTTCTTTTATCTTCAAGGATGTTTCGGGCTTCATCCTTCTCAGTTTCTGTTTTACCGGGGAACACTCGGGATTTAGAGGTAATCGATGCTGTACAATGTCAGAACTCAAACCGGGCATATCTTGGTATGACCAAGCAAAGATGTCTTGGTAGTCTTTTAGCAGGATTATTAATTCTTCACGGATAGGTGCGGTAATACCTGTACCTATCTTTATTTCCCTTTTTCCACTGCCAATTCCTAAGTCTACCAGCTCTGTTTCTTCTTGATGAGGCCCCATTTCTTGGTCCTCATGGGCGACCATTCTTCCATACAAGTTCCCTAACGATTTCTAATTATGTGGGCCATTAAGTCTATCATATGCTGACAATAACCGAGAAGCCCATGAATCTCTTCGGGGGTGGAGTAGGTGTCTGCCATCGCCTTGGCCTTGGCTAATAAGCGGGGAAGTTCTTGACTCCCGTTCAAGGTAAGAGCAAACCGATCCATCCACATGGTTGCCTCTTGGTGTAAAGAGTCGATCACCCTTCCTCTAGCCTCTTTTTCCGCGTATACTTGAGCATACTCGTCCGCGATTCTATGCTCGTGGGCCGTGGCTAGACCTAACTCTTCTTGGTACTTGGCAATGATAGCTAGCATGTTGGTCTCCGTCTCGCATAAACGCTGAGACAAGCTTCTTTTGGACCTTGAACAAGCAATTAACTCCTCTTTCAGAACCATGCTATGTGCTCGCGACTGGTCCCTTTCTTCCCTTCGCAACTTGAGTTCACTATTGCTACCCCATAGAGCTCCGCGAAATTTATTCCGGCCATACTCTTCCTTGCGAGCCCTCTTGGTCTCTTGTTCAAGGGCTCTTGCGGTAATTGCATTCTCCTCCCGTAACCCAGCACACTCCTTCCGAATGTGTGTTGCGGCCAACTTGAACTTCTCCTTGGCAAATTTCGCCTTTCCTAACTCGCTTTTGAGAGCTTGGACTTCTTTGTCCTCTTCCGGTGCTTCAAAACTCTCTTCGCTGACGACTTTTAACTTGGCGAGCCAATCTAAAACTCGTATATGAACTTTCAGCCATTCGTGGTACCCACCAATGATGCCATTACGAATGCCTCTAAGTTCTTGATCTTTCCTTAACGGGGTTTCCCATGCCTTATGGATTCTTTGTATAGTTTGGGAATTTTGTACGCCGAAATCCCTTACAAGGAAAGGAGACTTGCTTTCTTCCGTCGGTGCTCCCCTCATGGGGTACCCTAGTTGTCTTATAGCGAGCGCAGGATTGTAGTTAATACAACCCCTCGTTCCTACCAGCGGAATGTTTGGGTATCTTCCACATGAGAAAAGGACTCCTTCTTTTCCTTCTTTCCATCGGGGGAACCAACTGATTGTTCTACCTCCTATCCCGGCCAAAAGCTGGTCCCAATCTATTCTCCTATTTTCAGTACACGAGCAATGGCTCAGGAGCGGACATGGATGTCTTGTGTCTTGTTGGAACAAGTGCGAAACCAACCAAACACAGAGGGCGGGCAAGCAACAGATGATCCGTGCGCTACTCTTTTCGCACCTTCGGTCAAATGTGTCAAATAGATCTGCCAAGACAGCTACCACCGGACTTTCCTTGCTATGGTGGTAGGCAAGGAAAGCGTCGATTGCTGCTAGGTCCACCAAACCATCCACGTTTGGAAAGAGGACGACCCCAAAAATTAGCAAAGCTAACACATCCATAAATGGGACCCAATCTCCTTGATTGGCCATACCCCTTGCCTTGTCTTCTAGGTACCCCCGTGGTAGGCCCGCTATGCCGTTCCGAGTCTGTTTTATGCGGTCCAAACCTCTTGCTGAATCCTTGACCACAGTTGCAATTCTGCTCAAAGAGGGGAGACACCCGGATGAAAGATATGGTTTTCTTCCCCCGAGAGGACATCCTAGAATTTCCTCAAATTCTTCGATGGTTGGTACTAATTGGAAGTCTCCGAATGTGAAGCATCTCAAAAGCTGGTCGTAGTATTGGGTGAGTGATGCAATGTCTTCTATGGATACCTCTGCTAAGGTCAACTCTAAGATCTTTCCGTAAGTCTTGCGGAAGGCTTGTATCTGGAGAGGTCCCATCAACCGCCCTAATTCCTTGATGCTGGTGGTATCTAAGCTTTTAACCTTGACTTGGTAGAACCTCTTGCCGGTTTGATTTGTTCCCATGCTTGCTAAAGTGAGACAAAAGCTGGTGCAAATCAAAACTCCGATATCTATGGGTGGGATGGATGAATGCATGAAGGAATGCATATAACACAGATGCAATCTAGGAATGCGGGGGGGTCCGGGGAATTTGTCCCCTTCTTAGATACAACGTCTAGGGGTAGCAAAGTGCCCCAACGTACGTTTTTAAGAAGGCGACACGGATCCTCCGTTGGTTTGTTTACAGAGGGGGTCAAGAAGAACCCATATGCGATGCATATGCAAAAGACGCAATACGGGAATGTACATAGTATGACAATATTCACTGAACATGAGCAAAAGGATATATGATACTTATGCATGGCAGTGTGAAAAATGGCACGCAGCGTGTTTGCTCCGTGCCCCTATTTAAGGGACCTATAAGGGAGAGAACTAACTAGGCATTTAACGATAACCCCCCAAGGTAGTCATATCTCTCTTGACGGTTTCTAGAGGTATTATCCTCTTTGAAGAACATACTGCAGCAGTAGGGACTACTAGCAACAATAAGTTTTCAAAGAGAAAAGCTCTAGATGAGGGTTCACTGTAATCAAGCAAGTCGGAGACCTAGCATGATCACAGATTCACCTCCACTCCTTATTTTCCCATGAACCCGGGTATAGGGCCCTTTTTCACTCACAGTGTGTGCAAATAGTGTTGGTGTTTGTGTGCATCAAATGAATAAATATTTACTTCATGCATACATTTTAAAACGCACTAAAAGCAACAAAGAGTTTATATACATAAGAACATAATGAATGGAAACTATCAAAGGGGTAAATCACGGTAAGACATTGCACAAGATTAAGTGGCCTAACTCTCTAAAAACAATCCCCAGTGCAGTCGCCAACTGTCGCAACCTACCCTTCGGCGGGAGGGCGACGCGTGACTCGCGGGATGCGTGTTCCACGAAAGGAATACGCGCGGAGTCGCCACCAACGTTTATTTGAGGAAAACGTCGGAAAAACCGGAAAAGACGCGATCTACGAACTTTTAAGTGAAAGGTTCGGGAGTTGTATTTACGCACGGGGAAGATATTAGCACCCCACACGTCCGTCCAAAGGGACGGCAGCCTTTAATCGAATGTGCAAACATGACTTTGATTTTTACGTTCCCTTTTATGTCCTTATATCCTTTTTATATTTTTCCTTTTTTGTGGTCGACAAGGGTGTTTCCCTTTGCTCCTACGTATTCCTCAATTTGGGATGAGAAAATCAGACCTACGTAGTTCTTTCTTATCAAGTGATTCTTTTTTACTTAAGAGGTGATCATTTTAAGGCGTTGGACCTTGAAAATGATCCATTTTACTTAATGAGAATTTGAAATGACAAACTTCAAAAACCTATTTTTGTGGACGAGCTTGACTAGGCGAGTTGATTTTAGCCTTAGTTTCACTTTAGTTATTAGTCAATTCGATTAAGAATGAGAAATCCCAAAGAGAAAACGTCCGATTGATTTTCCGCTTTATTTTGCTAAAAGATATTTTTTTGATTATTATATTATTTTTTTACCTCTTTTTTTGATTTCCAACGTGGTTATGGCACGAACGAACGGTCGGAATTCATTTTAACCAAAGTTAACGGACAATACAATTCAAACGTTTGGTGGAAATTGATTTTATTTTTAAGTTAAGCGAGAAATGACTTAAGTAAAATGGCTTAAGCATGTCAAGAGAGGGTATAAAAAGTAAACGAAACGGGAATAAAAATACACAAAACACAATGTGGACCACCGTGGGTACATAGAATGAATCGAAAAGCTTGGTTCAAGGTACTTACCCGTTGAAGATCGAAGAACGATGAAGAACGAATGAAGAACATCGAAGAACGGTTGAAACCTTTGCGAATTTCTTCACGGAAAACGTTACGGAAACGTTTCGGAAGCGCCTCGGCTTAGATTTTCTTCCCAGAAACAATTTTTCCAAGCAAATTCGAAAGAGAGAGAAATGCCTTAGGGGCTGAACCCTTTTCTTCTTCACTTCCTCCCCTATTTATAGCAAAATAGGGGAGGTGGTTGCCGCCCAGCTCGCCCAGGCGAGCCAGGTTGCTTCCTCCAGAAGCAACAGCCTTCTGGAGGAATATTCTGGAGGGCCCAAGTGGGCCTGGGTGCTATTTGCACCCCCATTTTTACTAAGTACACCCCCCTCTGCTTTTTTTTGGTGATTCTTTTTCGTAAAGTTACGGAAACTTACGAATTTCGTAACGATACTTGTTTTCTTTCCGTAATGTTACGGAACCTTGCGGATTACATAATCATCCCCTTTTTGACTTACAGAATGTTACGGAACCTCACTTAATTACGCAACGATGCTTCCATTTGGTTTCCGGTGTATCACGGAAACTTACGGATTGTGCATCAATATTTTTTTGGTTTTCCGGCATGTCCTGGAATTTCATAAATTGCCTAATGATGGGTGCCAAGCACCTCGCAAGGACCAAAGAAAGGTCGCATGTCATCAAGCAAAGGTCCCCGGACAAAATTAGGGTATGACAGCTACCACAGAAAAAGAAATGCTGGCAATTGTCTATGCACTTGAAAAGTTCAGATCTTATTTGGTAGGCTCAAGAGTTATCATCTACACCGATCACACAACTATTAAATATTTTCTCAACAAGGCTAATTCCAAACCTAGATTAATAAGATGGATCTTGCTGTTGCAAGAATTTGATTTGGTGATTAGGGATAAAAAGGGATCAGAAAACGTTGTAGCTGACCATTTGTCTAGATTGGTGAATGAGGAAGTCACATCGAAAGAAGCTAAAGTGAGAGATGAATTCCCTGATGAATCATTATTCTTGGTGAGTGAGAGACCTTGGTTTGCCGATATGGCCAACTTCAAAGCTGCAGGAATCATCCCAAAGGACTTAACTTGGCAGAAAAGGAAGACATGATGCTCGATTCTATATTTGCGATGATCCACACTTGTTCAAGATAGGAGCTAACAATCTCCTACGAAGATGTGTGACACAAGAAGAGGCTAAGAACATATCATGACATTGCCACAATTCTCCATGTGGCGGCCATTATGGTAGAGATAAGACATCGGCCAAGGTTATGCAATCTGGATTCTTTTGGCCCACGCTTTTCAAAGATGCTCACCAACACGTGCAACAATGTGATCAATGTCAAAGGATGGGGGGTATATCAAGAAGAAATGAAATGCCTCTATCGAATATTATGGAGGTTAAGGTATTCGATTGTTGGGGGATTGATTTTGTAGGTCCCTTTCCTTTGTCTTTTGGCAATGAATATATACTAGTGGTTGTTGACTATGTCTCTAAATGGGTGGAAGCAGTGGCTACCCCACATAATGATGCTAAGACTATGGTAAAGTTTCTGAAGAAGAACATTTTCTCAAGATTTAGGGTGCCGAGAATTCTGATTAGCGATGGAGGCACACACTTCTGCAATAATCAGTTGCAGAAAGTGTTGAAGCAATATAATGTGACACACAAAGTAACCTCACCTTATCACCCCCAGACCAATGGGCAAGCAGAAGTATCAAACAGGGAATTGAAAAGGATTTTGGAGAAAACTGTAGCTTCTACTAGAAAGGACTAGTCTATCAAATTAGATGATGCTTTATAGGCATACAGAACAGCATTAAAGACTCCGATAGGCTTATCTCCATTTTAGATGGTGTACAACAAGTCTTGTCAGTTACAAGTGGAGTTGGAATATAAAGCATACTGGGCCTTGAAGTTTTTGAACTTTGATGAAGCTGCATCCAGAGAACAAAGGAGGCTGCAAGTTTTGGAGTTGGAAGAGATGAGATTAACTGCTTATGAGTCTTCAAAGTTGTACAAAGAAAGGGTTAAAAAGTATCATGACAAAAAGCTACTCTAGAAGGACCTTCATCCAAGACAATAGGTGTTGCTTTTCAACTCAAGACTTAAATTGTTCCCTAGAAAGCTTAAATCGAAATGGTCTAGACCAATTACCATCAAGAAAGTCCCACCATATGGATCAGTGGAGCTTTGTGATTCTCAATCTAAAGATCCTGACAGGACATGGGTAGTGAACGGACAAAGGTTGAAGCAATATCATGGTGGAGCTATGGAAAGATTGAACACTGTTCTATGCTTCGAATCAGGATAAGTTGAAGATGCGTCAAGCTAATGACGTTAAAAGAGCGCTTACTGGGAGGCAACCCATCACTTCTTTCCCTTTTCTCCTTTTTTATTGCATTTCATTTGAATTTGTTTTCTTGTACATGTTAGGACACCTTTCTTGTGATTATGATTAATTATCAGCTTGTTTAGTAATGAACAAGGGGTTTTAAGCTTGTGTGAAGAGATAGACAGAAATTTTTTTGCAATTGTCTATCTGCTAAGCGCAGAGCTTGCGCTAAGCGCCCAGTCTTCACACGCTAAGCCTGAGCTTGCTCGTGCTAAGCACACAAACCCCTGATTGGTTGGCTAAATAGTTCAGCTAAGCACACGTCACTACACTAAGCCCAACATCTTCACTAGAAGTAAACTTCAAGCAGTGGGCTTAGCGGAGATGATGCGCTAAGCACCACTTCTTCTCTGAAAAAATTTATTGTAGCCGCGCTAAGTGTGCTGTCCTGAGCTAAGCCCCATATCCATTTTGTAATTGAACTCCATGACTTGGGCTTAGCGGGGCAGGATGCACTAAGCACTAATCTCTTACTGTTTTTGAATTCTTGGAAGTGCGCTTAGCGCGCCTGTTGCGCTAAGCCTGAACTACTCTCTGTAAGTTGAAGCTTGATTGCGTGCTAAGCCTCACATCTCAGGCTAAATTCATATTGCAGAAATTTTTGTGTTGCAGAAAGCGCTAAGCGTAGCTTGCTACGCTAAGCCCCAAATGCTCACTGAAATTTGAAACTTCAAGTTGGGCTTAGCATGAGGTTAGGCTAAGCACTAAGCGTGCCATACGAATTTCAGATTTTTAAAATCAAAGGCTGAGGCACTTCAGGTGCTACCTTTACACCCCAAGCCTCTACCCCTTGCTAACCATGAGCTTGCATGCTTACTTTTGCATGCTGGAACTGACTTATCTGCATCTGCCTTGTTTCTTCTTGCATTTCATCACAATCCAAGTAAGTAGTGCTTTATTTCCATTTTCATTTTCATGCTTTGAACCTTAGGATAGATGATTTCTTGCTTTGTTAGCTTGCATTGCTGTTTAGGTTAGGGTTTTTAGCTTTAGGGTAAGTCATTTTGGGATTTTAGGTAACTTCGAAGCCTATTAGGGACAATGTGGCTGAAAGGGGTGAAGACCCCTGTGTTTCTGTTAGGAAATCACGATGAACTCGCTAAGCGCGCCTGCTGCGCTTAGCCTATTCATCGCAACTATTAATTTTTTTGGTATTCCATATGATCACGCTAAGTGCGTTCATCGTTGCTGATGAAAAATATGATGAACCCACTAAGTGCATCTGTGCGCTAAGCGGGCCTAGTGTTTTAGACTTGCTGATGAAAAATATGATGAACCCACTAAGTGCATCTGTGCGTTCATCGTTGCTGATGAAAAATATGATGAACCCACTAAGTGCATCTGTGTGCTAAGCCCAACTTGCTGCACTAAGCGCCATCTAGGTTTTGTGTTTTAACTCTTTGAATAAGGCTAAGCGCAGCCTGCCATGCTAAGCCGTAGTTGTGTTTCGAGGAGGTTGAGCTAAGCGTGCCCTGCTGTGCTAAGCTCAACTCTCTTACTGTTTTTTAGTTTTTATAGTTAGGCTAAGCACGCCCTGTGCGCTAAGCCTAAGGGTCATTTTGGAGAGGCTGAGCTAAGCGTGCCATGCTGCGCTAAGCCTAGACCCTCTTCTGTTTTGAAAATTTTAGACCTATGCTAAGCCAAGCTTGCTGCACTAAGCCTAATCTGCAGAAAAATATTTTTTGTGTCTTTAGGCAAAGCGCGAGCCTGTTGCGCTTAGCCCATGACTAAAGTTTTATAAGGTGCGGTAAGCCCAGCCTTCTGCGCTAAGCGCCCAGTCAAAATTTCAGTTTTATTTTTCTCATTTTGTTGAAAATAACCTGTGATAATCTTTTGTTGTTTGATCTTATGTTTTCAGATGGCTTCCAAGAAAAGAAAATTATTTGCTTCTTCATCTTCCCAGATTAGATTTGACAGATCACGATTCCATTCACAGGAAGCTTGGGAAAGATATAATGATATTGTGGTACCTAGGAAGCTGCTGCCAGAGAGAAATGTGGTAGTATACCACACTGAATTTGATGAGTTCAAGAAGGAACTCGAGAGAAGGAAATTGGATGAAGAATTGACCAGTTTTGCTGAAGGCAGCATCGATGTTGCCATAGTAAAAGAATGTTGGACCAAGTGGCCTCAATAACTTAAGAAGGGGTGAATTAATTTCCCACTAACAAACTTTTAACCCCCTTCTAAATGAGATAGGCTCAAAATGCAAAAAAGCAGCAATTAATTTAATAATGTTCTTTAAACATGCAAGAAAAAATTGATTGCAACAAAATAAATGAGATAAAGGAAGAGAGAAACGCAAACTCAATTTATACTGGTTCGGCCACTTCCCGTGCCTACGTCCAGTACTCAAGCAACCCACTTGAGATTTTCCACTATCTTTGTAAAACTCCTTTTACAATGTCTGAACCACACAGGGACAACCCTTCCCTTGTGTTCATAATTCCTTACAACTTAAGAGACCCTCGGTCCCTTAAACAATCTCTTTGCAAAAGAAGAAAGAAGAGGAATTCTCTCCTAAAGAGAAGGATATTACAATTGAAGTCCATGGATGAACTCTTAATGGATTTGCAAGTGTTTTCTGAAGAGTATCTTTTGAAGTTCTCTTGGAATATCTCTCTCATTG
This sequence comes from Glycine soja, assembly GCF_004193775.1. Classification (NCBI taxonomy): domain Eukaryota; kingdom Viridiplantae; phylum Streptophyta; class Magnoliopsida; order Fabales; family Fabaceae; genus Glycine; species Glycine soja. Next base: position 11,499,839 of record NC_041004.1, on the reverse strand, counting down.
CTTTTTGAAGTCAGACACACACATATATATAGGCCCTTCGTGCCTTTTCAAAAATGGTTTGAGGAGATGTGTCTTTTCAAAAAGCTTTTTCTCAATTTCTTCACTGGTAATCGATTACACAATTATATTTTGAAGGGTCATGAATTTTTAACTTGAATTTCAAGAGTTCCATTTTTGGTAATTGATTACAAACATCTGGTAATCGATTATAGGTTCAAAAATCAAATTCAAAATCCTTTTCAACAACTCTTTTTCAAACTTCCCTTCTGGTAATCGATTACACTTCCTGGTAATCTATTACCAGAGCCTTGCATGACTTTGAAACCCTTTGTTTTGAGGCAAGGCTTGATCTTGAAGAAATCTTGAAGCAAGGCTTTGTTTGTTGAAGAAATCTTGCATTAATCTTAAAGCAAATGTAGCAGCCTTGTTTGATTCTTTTTTGGCATCATCAAAATCATGTATACATACATTCACATTCTCCCCCTTTTTGATGATGACAATCAAGTGATTTCTTTTCGACATCATCAAAACATACATGACTCACATCCTCTTTTTGATGATGACATTCATTATCAAGCAAATTCTTTTTGACATCATCAAAACCTGCATGATTTACATTCTCCCCCTTTTTTATGATGACAACCACCTGTAGGTTAGGAGCAACAACAAAAAAATATCTATTTGCATATAGTTTACTCCCCCTTGGTTTTGCAATGATTGCTTATATGAGACAATTGAAGATTTCATAGATTTCATATATAAAAAGATGTCTCATAAAGAATAGATAATTTTCCTTACTATTTTATCTTTTATCTATCTCTCTCCCTTTGTCAACATCAAAAACAAATCATGAATAGAGACGAGAAAAATGCTACCACTTGTTGCAATGTATGAGAGTCAAGTGATACCAAAAGGCATTAAAACAAGCTATTTTGCACCCACAAAAACACATATCCAGTATAAAACAAGAAAAACCATCAAAAGTAATCAATAATCAACATAACCTTCAAACACAATCATCAAAGACAATAAAAAACAATTATAAAAAACAATCAAAACTCAATCAAGAACAATCATAAAAAACAATCATTCAATATTAAAAAAACATGCACAATAACACATAAATCAAAAACACAATCAATCAAACACACAATCAAAAGCAATCAACACAACACAATAAAAAACAATTATCAAAGACAATCAACATAACTATCAATCATAATCATCAAGGATAATCAAAAACTTAAGCAGAAAACAAGCATCAAAACTCAATCAAAAGTTAACAATCATAGACAAAAATCATCAAAAGTAATCAATCAAAGACAAGTGACATGTTGGTATCATTTGATATCACTTGTTGATCATGTGGCCTTTGTTTGTTGTCTTCATAAATCACATATTCACTATTTTGGGGAGAAATATGAATAAACTCTTATGCATCTCCCACTATGTGTTTGGAGAAATTGCTATCAATGTATCAACTTTGCTCTTCTCCGTTTTCATAGTCTTTCAACATGAGACCCATACTTATGATTTTATTCTTTGAATCACTTAAAGAATTTATGACATTATCTTCCCAAGTGATCTATTCTTTCTTTTCTTTCTTCTCTTTGAAATTCCTCTTGTCGGATTTTTCAATTCTTCTTTTAAAGACAGGACGACAATCGAATCTCATGTGCCCAAGTTGATCGCATTCAGCATTTTGGGGCTAAGGAGGAATCTTCTTCTTTCTTCTTTCATCATCATTTCATTCTTCTCTAGTTTTTTTTATATAGTTGCATTTCTCTCTACCATTGTAGGAATAAAGGAATCAAATTCAATGTCTTCCCATATCTTTAAATATAAGGCTTCTATAAAGATCTGCATTCGGGTTTTCAAATAATGATAACCCTCCCCATTGAACATAAGAGGCCTATTAATAGAATTTCCCTCAGGAAATGGAAAGTTAGATGAGGCCATATCTATTCTTGAAGTTTTTAAACTTTATACAAGAATCCTGCTCTGATACCACTTGTTGGACCAAGTGGCCTCAATAACTTAAGAAGCGGTGAATTAATTTCCCACTAACAAACTTTTAACCCCCTTCTAAATGAGATAGGCTCAGAATGCAGAAGAAGCAGCAATCAATTTAATAATGTTCTTTAAACATGCAAGACAAAATTGATTGCAACAAAATAAATGAGATAAAGGAAGAGAGAAATGTAAACTCAATTTATACTGGTTCGGCCACTTCCTGTGCCTACGTCCAATACTCAAGCAACCCACTTGAGATTTTTCACTATCTTTGTAAAACTCCTTTTACAAAGTCTGAACCACACAGGGACAACCCTTTCCTTGTGTTCAGAATTCCTTACAACTTAAGAGACCCTCGGTCCCTTAAACAATCTCTTTGTATAAGAAGAAAGAAAAGGAATTCTCTCTTGAAGAGAAGGATATTACAATTGAAGTCCATGGATGAACTTTTAATGGATTTGCAAGTGTTTTCCAAAGAGTGTCTTTTGAGAGAGCATTTGGCAATGAAGTTCTCTTGGAATATCTCTCTCATTGCTTTTTGAAGTCAGACACACACATATATATAGGCCCTTCATGCCTTTTCAAAATGGTTTGAAGAGATGTGTCTTTTCAAAAAGCTTTTTCTGAATTTCTTCACTGGTAATCGATTACACAGTTATATTTTGAAGGGTCATGACTTTTGAACTTGAATTTCATGAGTTCTGTTGTTGGTAATTGATTACAAACATCAGGTAATCGATTATAGGTTCAAAAATCAAATTCAAAATCCTTTTCAACAACTCTTTTTCAAACTTCCTTTCTGGTAATCTGTCATGTCCTCATCATAATCGATTACACTTCCTGGTAATCGATTACCAGAGCCTTGCATGACTTTGAAACCCTTTGTTTTGAGGCAAGGCTTGATCTTGAAGAAATCTTGAAGCAAGGCTTTGTTTGTTGAAGCAATCTTGAATTAATCTTGAAGCAAATGTAGCATCCTTGTTTGACTCTTCTTTGGCATCATCAAAAACATGTATACATACATTCACATTCTCCCCCTTTTTGATGATGACAATCAAGTGATTTCTTTTTGACATCATCAAAACATACATGACTCGCATTCTCCCCCTTTTTGATGATGAGACTCATTATCAAGCAAATTCATTTTGACATCATCAAAACCTGCATGATTTACATTCTCCCTCTTTTTGATGATGACAACCACCTATAGGTTAGGAGCAACAACCAAAAAAATATCCATTTGCATCCGAGTGAAATGTTACAACCATTTGAATTTCTCGAAAACTTCCGTTTTTCAATTTTGAGCATTTCGATATATCATAGGCCACAATCATACACCTGAGTAAAACATTTATGGTCGTTTGAATTGCCCAGAGCCTTCGTGTTCACTTTCGAGCGCCTCGATACATTATTGGCCTGAATCAGACATCCGAGTGAAAACTTATGACCATTTAAATTTCTTGAGAGCATCCGTTGTTCAATTTTGAGCGTCTCGATTATCATGGGCCTGAGTCATACACCCAAATCCAAAGTTATGGCCATTTTATTTTTCCTGAGCTTTCTTGTTCAAATTCAAGTGTCTAGATATATGATGGCCCTTAATCATACACACGAGTCAAAAGTTATGGCCGTTTCAATTTGCCTTGCGCTTCTATGTTTAATTTTGAGCGTCTTGATTTATTATGCGTTTGAATTGGACGTTCAAGTGAAAAGTTATGACCATTTGAGTTACTCAAGAGCTTCCATTGTTCATTTTCGAGCGTCTCGATATATCATAGGCCTCAATCATACACCCGAGTCAAAAGTTATGGTCATTTCAATTTGTCGAGAGATTTTTTGTTCAATTTTGATCGTCTAGATATATTGTTGGCCTTAATCGGACATCCAAGTCAAAAGTTATGGCTGTTTGAATTTGCCTTGTGTTTCCATGTTTAATTTTGAGTGTCTCGATTAACTATGCTTTTGAATCGGACATCCGAGTGAAAAGTCATGACCATTTGAATTTCTCGAGAGCTTCCGTTGTTCATTTTCATGCGTCTCGATATATCTTCGGCCTAAATCATACACCCAAAAGATGTGTCATTATCTTCTCCTATTTATTACCCCTTTCTATCACCATTTTAATTACTAATTAGCCTTAATTGTCAAATTAATCATGCAGTTTTATCATTTGGGTCTACTTGACGAATTCTGTGTTTTAATTTAATTTCAGGAGAATTATAAGCAATTGGGCTTGGATCCAGAATTGGGCAGAACCAGCTTGGACTTGAAGAGAGCAGACAATTTTATTTGTCGTCCAGTTTTATTTTATTTCATTTTTGGGCTGTATTTTTGCAATTGGGCCACCAGACCTTATTGGACCCAAATGAATTACCTAGCTGCTAGGGTTTTAAGAGGGGCTGGTTACTGTTCACGTAGCCAAGCAGAGATTATTGTAGGGTGATGGAAGCTTGCTTGTGGGGCTTGTATGGAGGCTGGATCTTTGAGCTTTAATGAGGTCCTTCAATGGTGATTTTACACCATGGAGATGCAGCGGAAGGCAAAGGAGAAGAGGAGAAGGGAGGCACCATCCACTAGGGCATAAGCCAAGGAAGAAGGAGCTTCACCACCAAGAATTGCCTTGGATAAGAAGCTTGAAGAGGATGCTTTAATGGAGGAAAAGAAAGAGAGAAGGGGGGAGCACGAAATTGAAGGAATAAAAGAGGGAGAGAAGTGGAACTTTGAAGTGTGTCTCATAAGACTTTCATTCATCAAAGTTACAACAAGTGTTACACATGCTTCTATTTATAGACTAGGTAGCTTCCTTCAAAAGCTTTCTTGAGAAAACTTCCTTGAGAAGCTTCTTTGAGAAAACTTCCTTGAGAAGCTAGAGCTTAGCTACACACACCCCTCTCATAACTAAGCTCACCTTCTTGAGAAGCTTCCTTAAGAAGATTCCTAAAGAAGCTAGAGCTTAGCTACACATACCTCTCCAATAGCTAAGCTCACCTCCTTGAGATGAGAAGCTAGAGCTTAGCTACACACCCCCTATAATAGCTAAGTCACCCCCATGACAAAATACATGAAAATACAAAAAAAAATCCCTACTACAAAGACTACTCAAAATGCCTCGAAATACAAGGCTAAAACCCTATACTACTAGAATGGCCAAAATACAAGGCCCAAACGAAGAAAAACCCTATTCTAATATTTACAAAGATAAGCGGGCTCATACTTAGCCCATGGGCTTGAAATCTACCCTAAGGCTCATGAGAACCCTAGGGCCTTCCCTTGGATTTCTAGCCCAATCTACTTGGAGTCTTCTATCCAATGCCCTTGCGGGGTAGGATTGCATCATTCCCTCCACCTTGAAAAGGATTTGACCTCAAATCTTGAGGTTCTTCATACTCTGGGCTCCTTCCCTTAACACCTGTAAAAAGAACAAAAACATATGTATTAGTGGTGTTTGGTATGTTGAAGTAAGGTAAGGTCTGAAAACCCATTTCCTTGGCATCTTCCCATGAAGGAACATGGTTTCTCACCAACTCAATGAGTGGTGCTACAAGTATAGAAAAATATGGGACAAACCTTTTGTAAAAGTTTGTTAAGTCATGGAAGCCCCAAATTTTTCTTATACTTGGTGGAGTGGGCCACTCAGGAATGACCTTTATTCTCTTAGGGTTCATAGGAACCCCTTGATCACTATTTGAAAAATTAAGAAAAGTAACGCAATAAAACATACCTTTTTCTGTATTTTCATATTGATTATTCCTACCAAAAAGTATGACAAACCTAAGGTGTCCCATATGAGTACCTAAGTTTGTATTGAAACTAAAAATAAGAAAAAACCTACCTAATGGGTCCCTATGTACACACACCGTGAAGATGTTAGGTGCACGAGTGATTTTACAAAAGAGGGTTGCACCACTCAAAACATTCATCATACCACCTATTTTACGAATGATGCAATCCTACCCCCAAGGGCATTGGATAGAAGACTCCAAGAAGATTGGGCCAAAGATGCAAGAAAAGGCCCTAGGGTTCTCATGAGCCTTAGGGTAGATTTCAGGCCCATGGGCTAAGTATGAGCCCACTTATCTTTGTACATATTAGATTAAGGTTTCATTAATTTTGGGTCTTGTATTTAGGGCTCCATAATGTAGGTAGGGTACCCTAGAAATATAGGATTTTTTAGCCCTTGTATTTTAGGGCACCTAGACTAGTTTTTGTATTAGGGGTAGTTTTGTAATTTCACATGCACTAAGTGAATATTTAATGTGTGTGGTTGGAAATAAATTTAATTGAATTGGTAGAAGCCCAATCCAATTAAATTTTAGAGTCGGAGGTGAGCATTTGCTTACTACACCCCATTGCCACATCATATAGTCACACTTTGTGCATGTCCTTCATGCTTTACATGCCTCATGACACCTAAGCACACTTAGTGGAGAATCTTGGAATTGATATTGGATTAGTGGGCTGAACCATAACTAAAATTCACTAATCATAATTAGTGAAATTTTGGCTCCAAAGTTTGGCTCCACAAATTCAATTTCAAATTCAAGTGAAATTTGAATTGAAATTCAAATTTCCCTCCAATTTTGTGTGACACTTAGGCTATAAATAGAGGTCATGTGTGTGCATTTTCTGGAACTTCGATCATTTGAATATTAAACTTCAGATTTCAGAGCTCATTTAGAGCACAAAATTTCGTGCTCTTCTCTCCCTCTCCCTTCATTCATCTCCTTCTTCCTCCAAGCTCTTATCCATGGCCTCCTATGGTGGTGAGCTTCTTCTAGACTCATCTTCTCCTTGAAGTGGCGTCTCCTCTCTCTCTTCCTTATCCATTCCGCTGCCATTTATCTTCCAAGAAGCAAAGGAATCCATTGATGAAGAAGATCCTAGGCCTACAAGCTCTAATGGAGCTTACATCATGTGGTATCAGAGCATCTTCATCTAGGTAATGTTCTTTTGCTTCCTCTATCTTTTTGTTCGGTGAATTCTCTTTAATTATTTGTTCTTCATCTTATTCTCCATGTATATCCTCCATTGTCTTGTGGTTTGGTGCTGTTTAGAGTAGATTCAAAAAAAAAATAAACCGATTAAATCTTAGATCTACACTTGTTCTTGTATTTCTATGGTTCAAATTTTGTAGATCTACTCTTGAATCTTGTTTTTGCGTTGATTTTAGGTTCTATCATTTTTCATTCATAAAATTCTTATGCTGAACCTTAGATCTAAATTCTCTTCCAAAATATTGATTAGAAAAAAAAACACAAAAATCTAAGTGTAAATCACTTAATCCATGTTGTCTTAGAGTCATGTTTAGTCATAGTAATTGTCACATTATGTTCTAATTTTGTGTTGAATTTTTATTTTGTTGATTAAATTCTAGATACATTTGTTCATGTATTCTTGTCATTCTTAGCCTATCTTTTGAATTTTGAGTCTAATTCATGCATGTTATTTAGTTCATAACATGTTCTAAATCAATTCCTAGAAGTAGTCTTGTTGTTGAACTCTTTTTTTTTTGTTTTCTAAGATTCCTACATGATGCCTATGATGAAGTTGAGTTGTGGTGCTGAGTTGTGGCTGGATTTATGAATCAAATAAGTCTTAAGCTCTCTTGAATTGTGTTATTCAAGATAATTGAGCATAAGCAAACACAAATTGTAACTATCCAAGCCTTAAGCAACATAAACACTACTCTTGATTTCTAGGTTGAAATCACTGGTGCTGGCAGCTTGAACATATGAACTTGTATAAACTACTTGGAATTGGTCACTACGTTTTTTGAGCTGAAAGTTTTACTGAATTTTCTAGACATCTGGACCAAAATTATAAAAAAAGAACCAAGCGATTTGGATTAAAGGAAAAAATAAGAAAAATCACACAAGTTGGCAGAAAAATCAGTGTCTAGGAAAAGAAAAAAAAAGTGAAAGGGAAGTGTGCTTGTTGTTTTGGCTCAAAATTTGTTCTATAATTGGTGACTATTTTATATCAATCCTAGTTCTGAAATTTCAATTGAAAATTATTGTGAAAACAAGTGCCAAAACTAGAGGTTTCTTGAGTCTTTTTATTTTATTTTTTCTACTCTACTCTAGATCCATTCTAGGTTTCTCTTTGAGTCCTAGCTTGCTTTTGTGTGCTTTTCATTGCTTTAATTTTCGAATAATCCTTGAAAATTTTTCTTGTTAAAACTCTATTGGTTTAGCTTTCATTTCATTTTTTTTTGTCTTTGGTTATTCTTGTCTCTTTGTATCCTTGCTTGTGAGTTGTCATATAGGGAATTGGGAAGGAGGATTGGTACCATATCTTGAAGAATTTGAGTCAAGAAGCAAGGGGCCAACCACCTTAAGAGCTATTGGAATAAGAAGCACTCCAAATTGAGTGAAACACTAAAGAGAGAATAGCCACCATAATTGAGGACTTTTTTTTTCTGTAATTTTGTAATTGGCAATTTGCTTTGCTTTCAAATTTTGTAACAAAAAGGCCTTTCATTGGATTTAAGTTGGGAGCCTCCGCTAGGTCATCCTACTTCCATTTGTGTGTAATAATTTTAGGCAATTTTCCCTTAGGATAGTGAGTGTTTTGTTGGGAACATTAAATGAGGTCATCCAAACACTCTTAGGATCCGCCTAGTTTGTATTTCTTTCACTTTAATTTCTTGCTTACTTTCATAGTTTATTTTCTTTACTAGCCACACCTAGTTTATCTTGTTATTGCATAGTACTTTCTTCTTTCTTATCACACTTATCTTGAGTTATTTTGGAACCTTATATTTTACCATTTTTTTACAAACCCCCAACAACAAAGAACCACAACTTAGGAACCAACATGAGTCATCATTCATCTAGTGTTAATGGCAAGGGTACTAGTCATAAGGACCCTCTATCTAGAATCTTAGATGAGTTGAGTTCTCTCAAGTTATCGAAAGAAAAACTAGAAAGAAAAGAAAAAGAAAAAGAAAAAGAGAGGGTAAAAATAAATCAAGATGAGAGGGAACAAATAAGGGAAGAAGAAAGAAGGAAAATACTAAAAGAATTAAGAAAAGAAAAACATGCCTCCTATAGTAGTCATAACTCTTGCAAGAGCCTAAGTGAGGAACTTCGTGATTATTATGAAGGAAGGCATAGGTCACATCTTAGACCTCACTCCCATATGAGAGAAAAGGAAAGAAAGCCTCAAGAGGCTAACATTAACCTCCCGTACTTCCATGGGAAGGACAATTTAGAGGCTAACTTAGATTGGGAAATAAGGGTAGAGCAACAACTTAAAAGGAAGTCTACTTCAAAATTTTATGGCTCTCACTCTTATCCAAAGAAAGACCAAGGTCAAGGCATCTTAGAGGTGACACCTTCTAAGCCCAAAGATGATAAGGGGAATACAATAGAAAAGCAACCCCTCAAGGCATCTTAGTTTTCCCTTGCATACTAGCCTTAGGGGCTTGCTTTTCTATTGTCTTCCCCTTATCATCTTTGGGCTTAGAAGGTGTCACCCCTAAGATGCCTTGACCTTGGTGAGAGCGTGCAGCCCTTTTGCGGGCGAGCGAGGCGAGGCTCACGGGTGCGTCTTCCAAAGGAGGAAAATGCGCGGAGTCACCACCAACGTTTATTTGTGGAAAACGTCAGAAAAACCGAAGCAAACCGGTCATAAAGAATATTCCAAGTTCGGGAGTTGTATTTACGTTTGAGGAAGGTATTAGCACCTCTCACGTTTGTCTCAAAGGACAACAACCTTATTTTTAGAATTGTGGAAATTGTGTTACATTAACTTTTATTTTTTATTTATTTTTGAGGTCGACAAAAGCGGGGCTCTTGCTCCTACGTACTCTCCATTGAAGAGGAAATCAGACCTATGTAGTTCTTTCTTAAGGGTGAATCAAGCAATTCTTTTTACTTGGAAGGAGGTCCTTTTAAGGCATTGGACCTTAAAATGACCCATTTTTACTTGGTGAGAAAAAAAATGAGGTATTGAACCTTAAAATCCTTTTTAGTGATTTTTTGCGGACGAGCTTGACTTTGTGAGTTGATTTTAGCTTTAGTTTCACTTTAGTTATTAGTCAATTCAATTAAGAAAGAGAAATCCCAAAGAGAAACGTCTGATTGCTTTTTTTGATTTATTTTACTAAAAGATATATTTTTTTATTATTATATTATTATTTTACCTCTTTTTGGTTTCCAACGTGGTTACGGCATGACCGAACGGTCGGATTTCATTTTAACAGAAATTAACAAATAATACAATTCAAATGATCGGTGGAAATTTAATTTATTTTTTGATTAGGCGAGAAAACGGCTTAAACGATCGGTTAAAGCTCGTCAAAAACGGAAGAAAAGAAACCGAAATAGAACGAAATAAAAATGAAAGCCAAGAAACAAGAAATGAATTAAAAGTCTCGGATTTGGAAACTTACCCATTTAAGAACGAAGAACGGATGAAGAACAGTGAATAACGGAGGAAAACTTTCACGGATTTGCTTACGAAAACATCTCGAAAGCGTTACGGAAGCACCACGGCTTAAATTTTCTTCACGGAAACAATTTTTTTCACCCAAATAGCTTAAATACATCACCAGGGGGATCCCCGACCCTTAGAACAGCCCCCTTCACCCTTAGAACAATATTTTCCTCCAGAAGCAATCCAGCTTCGAAAATACTCTGGAAGGCCCAATTTAAAAATTTCAAAATAGCTATTTGCACCCCCTATTTTTGATAAGTTCACCCCCCTTCTTTCGTAATTTACGGAAAAGTTACGGAAGCCTATAGGACTTGATTTGCTTCTTTTCTCTCTTCCATCTCACCCATATTAAGTGAAATATGCTTATTTAGGGTTATGAAAATTTTACGGAAGCATTACGAGTGTCATGGAAGCCCTGGAATCCCATTTTTTAACAAAACGGGGGAGGTGGTTGCCACCTAGCTCGCCCAGGCGAGCTAGGTTGCTTCCACCTTAAGCAAGAAATTGCCCAGAAACCTCTAGAAGGGCCCAAATTCAAAAATTACTATTTGCACCCCCCCATTTTACTAAATACACCCCCTTTGCTTTTTTTTGGTGATTCTTTTTCCGTAACATTACGAAACTTTACGAATTTCGTAACGATACTTATTTTCTTTCCGTAAGGTTACGGAACCTTACGGATCATGTAATTACTCTTTTTTAGCTTTCGAAAAAGTTACGGAAACTCACGGATTGCGTAACAATACTTCCTTTTGATTTCCGTCACATTACGGAATTTCACGGATTGCGTAACAACGCTTCCTTTTGATTTCTGGCACGTCTCAGGACTTCACATATTGTGCAACAAAGGGTGCCAAGTACTTTGAAGCGGTCAATTAAAGGTTTCATGTCATCAAGCAATAGTCCCCGGATGAAATTAGGGTATGACAGGCGTGCAGCCCTCTAAAGGTGAGGGTGTGCAGCCCTCTCATGGCGAGAACATGTAGTCCTCTGAAGGCGAGGGCGTGTAGCCCTCTAAAGATACGGACGTGCAGTCCTCTAAAGGCGAGGGCGTGTGGCCCTTTGAAGGCGAGGGCGTGTAGCCCTCAGAAGGCAAGGACGTGCAGCCCTCTGAAGGTGAGAACATGTAGCCCTCTGAAGGCGAGGGTGAGCAGTCCTCTGAAGCCGAGGGCGTGTAGTCCTCTAAAGGTGAGGGCATGTAGCCCTCTGAAGGCAAGGGCGAGCAGTCCTCTGAAGGCGAGGACGTGTAGTCCTCTAAAGGTGAGGGCATGTAGCCCTCTGAAGGCAAGGGCGAGCAGTCCTCTGAAGGCGGGGACGTGTAGTCCTCTAAAGGTGAGGGCATGTAGCCCTCTGAAGGCGAGGACTTGTAGTCCTTTGCTGGCGAGGACATGTAGTCCTCTGAAGGTGAGGGCATGTAGCCCTCTGAAGGTGAGGTCGTGCAGCCCTCTGATGGCAAGGACGTGTAGTCCTCTGATGTCGAGGACGTGTAGTCCTCTGATGTCGAGGACGTGTAGTCCTCTAAAGGCGAGGACGTGTAGTCCTCTGAAGGTGAGGGCGTGCAGCTCTCTGATGGCGAGGACATGTAGTCCTCTGAAGGTGAGGACGTGTAGTCCTCTGAAGGCGAGGGCGTGTAGCCCTCTAAAGATAAGGACGTGCAGTCCTCTCAAGGCGAGGGCGTGTGGCCCTTTGAAGGCTAGGGCGTGTAGCCCTCTGAAGGCAAGGACGTGCAGCCCTCTGAAGGTGAGAACATGTAGCCCTCTGAAGGCGAGGGCGAGCAGTCCTCTGAAGGCGAGGACGTGTAGTCCTCTAAAGGTGAGGGCATGTAGCCCTCTGAAGGTGAGGGCGAGCAGTCCTCTAAAGGCGGGGACGTGTAGTCCTCTAAAGGTGAGGGCATGTAGCCCTCTAAAGGCGAGGACGTGTAGTCCTCTGATGGTGAGGACGTGTAGTCCTCTGAAGGCGAGGACATGTAGTCCTCTGAAGGTGAGGACGTGTAGTCCTCTGAAGGCGAGGACTGTAGTCCTCTGAGGTGAAGATGTGCAGTCCTCTGAAGGCGAGGACGTGTAGTCCTCTAAAGGTGAGGGCGTGCAGCCCTCTGATGGCGAGGACGTGTAGTCCTCTGTAGGTGAGTGCGTGTAGCCCTCTGATGGCGAGGACCGGTAGTCCTCTGAAGGCGAGAACGTGTAGTCCTCTAAAGGTGAGGACGTGTAGTCCTCTGAACGCGAGGACATGTAGTTCTCTGATGGTGAGGACGTGCAGTCCTCTGAAGGCGAGGATGTGTAATCCTCTGAAGCTAAGGATGTGTAGTCCTCTTATGGCGATGATGTGTAGTCCTCTGAAGGTGAAGATGTTCAGTCCTCTGAAGGCAAGGACATGTAGTCCTCTGAAGGTGAGGGCGTGCAGCCCTCTGATGGCGAGGACGTGTAGTCCTCTAAAGGTGAGGGCGTGTAGCCCTCTGATGGCGAGGATGGGTAGTCCTCTGAAGGCGAGATCGTGTAGTCCTCTAAAGGCGAGGACGTGTAATCCTCCAAAGGTGAGGGCGTGCAGCCCTCTGATGGTGAGGACGTGTAGTCCTCTGATGGGGAGGACATGTAGTCCTCTGAAGGCGAGGACGTGTAGTCCTCTGAAGGTGAGGACGTGTAGTCCTCTAAAAGCGAGGACGTGTAGTCCTCTGAAGGTGAATATGTGCAGTGCTCTGAAGGCGAGGACATGTAGTCCTCTAAAGGCGAGGTCGTGTAGTCCTCTAAAGGCTAGGACGTGTAGTCCATTGAAGGTGAGGGCGTGCAGCTCTCTGATAGTGAGGACGTGTAGTCATCTGATGGGGAGGACGTGCAGCCCTCTGATGGCGAGGACGTGTAGTCCTCTGTAGGTTAGGGCATGCAGCCCTCTGATGGTGAGGACGGGTAGTCCTCTGAAGGCGAGGACGTGTAGTCCTGTGAAGGCGAGGGCGTGCAGCCCTCTGATGGCGAGGACATGTAGTCCTCTGAAGGTGAGGGTACTAGTACCCAAGGATCCACCCTTATGAGAAAGCAAGAGATTGACTCATTGAGAGGGCTGATCATCCCAAATTCCATAAGATGGGACATTAGGTGTTTTAAATCTATGCAATTAACATGATTTTTAGGGATGCAGATGTATGCAACCTTTGGCTTGAAATGCAATAAATGTGGACTTCATATGTGTCGCAACGTGCCCTTTTACGGGCGAGCGAAGGCGAGGCTCACGGGTGCGCTTTCCAAAAGAGGAAAGATGCGCGGAGTCGCCACTGTCATACCCTAATTTCGTCCGGGGATTATTATTTGATGATATACAACCGTTGATTGGCCGCTTCGAGATACTTGGCACCCTTTGTTGCACAGTATGTGAAGTCCCGAGACGTGCCGAAAATCAAAAGGAAGCAGGCTTACGCGATCCGTGAAAATTCCGTAATGTGATGGAAATCGAAAGAAGGTGATTTTCGCAATCCGTGAGTTTTCGTAACTTCTTCGAAAGCTAAAAAAGAGTAAATACATAATCCGTAAGGATTCGTAACCTTGCGGAAGGAAAATAAGTATCGTTACGAAATTCGTAAAGTTTCGTAACGTTACGGAAAAAGAATTACCAAAAAAGGTAAAGGGGTGCATTTAGTAAAAAGGGGGGTACAAATAGAAATCAGGCCCACTTGGGCAGATTCTTCCTCCAGAAGGCTGTTGCTTCTGGAGGAAGCAACCTTGCTCGCCTGGGCGAGCTGGGTGGCAAGCTCCTCCCCTATTTTGCTATAAATAGGGGGAGGAGTGAAGAGAGAAGGGCTCAGCCTTCTTGGCACTTCTTATTCTCTCGAAATTGCTGAGGAAAATTGTTTCCGTGAAGAAAATCCAAGCCGAGACGCTTCCGTAACGTTTCCGTGAGTAATTACGCGAAGATTCTCGACCGTTCTTCAACATTCATCGTTCGTTCTTCGTTTTCCTCAGTCTTCAACTGGTAAGTACCCCAAACCGAGGTTTTTCAATTCATTCTATGTACCCGTGGTGGTCCACATTTTGTTTCATGTATTTTTATTCTCGTTTTCATTCGCTTTCTATACCCTCTTTTGACGTGCTTCAGTCATTTATTTAAGTCGTTTCTCGCCTAATCTAAAAATAAAATAAATTTTCACCGATCATTTGAATTGTATCATCCGTTAATTTCTGTTAAAATGAATTCCGACCGTTCGGTCGTGCCGTAACCACGTTGGAAATCAAAAAAGAGGTAAAATAATAATATAATAATCAAAAAATACCTTTTAGTAAAATAAAGCGAAAAATCAATCGGACGTTTTCTCTTTGGGATTTCTCATTCTTAATTGAATTGACTAATAACTAAAGTGAAACTAAGGCTAAAATCAACTCGCCTAGTCAAGCTCGTCCACAAAAAATAGGATTTTGAAAGTTTATCATTTCAGTTTCTTACCAAGTAAAAAGGATCATTTTTAAGGTCCAACGCCTTAAAATGATCACAAATTCAAGTAAAAAGAATCGCTTGATTCACCCTTAAGAAAGAACTACATGGGTCTGATTTCCTCTCCAAAGGAGGGTACGTAGGAGCGAAAGCCCCGCTTTTGTCGACCTCAAAAAATAAAAAGAAATAAAAGTTAAGGTAACACAATTTCCACAATTCTAAAAAATAGGTTGTTGTCCTCTGAGACAAACGTGAGAGGTGCTAATACCTTCCTCAAACGTAAATACAACTCCCGAACTTAGAATTTTCATTTTGACCGGTTCCCTTCGGTTTTCCCGACGTTTTCCACAAATAAACGTTGGTGGCGACTCCGCGCATCTTTCCTCCTTTGGAAAGCGCACCCGTGAGACTCGCCTTCGCTCGATCGCGAAATGGCACGTTGCGACAGTTGGCGACTCCACTGGGGATTATTTTTGTGAGTTAGGCCTATTTTAAGGAATTGTGGATTTGTGAAACTTTGTGTGTGCATTTATTGAATTGTGCAAAATGTAAATAACTGTTGTGTATTTTGCATTCTTTACACTGCATTCTAAGCACCCACGGGTTTGAGTAAAAAAAGGGGCCCTACACCCGGGTTCATGGGAATTTAAGGAGTGGAGGTGAATCTATCATCATGCTAGGTCTCCGACTTGCTTGATAATAGTGAAACCTCGTCTAGAGCTTTCTCTCTTTATAATGTGTTGTCGCTGGTATTCCATACCGCCACAATATTATTATCTTGAGTGATGATACCTCTAGAAAGCAGCCGTGTGAGTTATGAATTGTTGGGGAGTAGTTATTAGAGACCCCTAGATATTGTCCTATAGGTTCCCAAAATAGGGGCAAAGAGCAAACACGCTCCGTGCCATTTGTTCTCATGCATCTTTTGATAAATAGCACTAGTTTATAATTTTGCTAGTGATGTTTGGTTTCTTTAGAGTAATGCGTAACCTTTTTAATACTACGTTGAGGCGCCATCATGCCCTTAACGTAGCGTTAAAATTGGATCTCTGCGGTCTCGTATGTGTGAATTACCCATTTGTGTTGTTTTCTTTCCGTTTCATGCATACGCATTGCATCATTCATGTCGGAGTCTTGATCCACCCCTCTTTTTAGGTAAATAATGGGGACGAATCAAAACAACAAAAGGTTTTATCAAGTCAAGGTTAAAAGTCTAGATGTCACCAGCCTCAAGGAATTGGGACGATTGATGGGACCTCTCCAAAGGCAAGCCTTCCGCAAAGTGTACGGAAAGATTCTAGATTTGACCACAACGGAAGTATTTACGGAAGCTGTCATATCCCTTGCCCAATACTATGACCAGCCGTTGAGGTGCTTCACGTTTGGGGACTTCCAAATGGTACCGACTATTGAAGAGTTTGAGGAAATACTAGGATGCCCTCTTGGGGGAAGAAAACCGTATCTTTTCTCCGGGTTTCTTCCCTCCTTGAGCAAGATTGCAGCTGTGGTTGGAGATTCGGCAAAAGAGATGGATCGCATGAAGCAAATTCGCAACGACGTAGTGGGCCTGCCTCGGAAATACTTGGAAGGCAAGGCAAGGGATATGGCGAGCCAAGAGAAGTGGAGCCCGTTTGCGGATATATTAGCTTTGTTGATTTTTGGGGTTGTCTTTTTTCCAAACGTTGACGGTTTGGTGGACTTAGCCGCCATTGATGCTTTCCTCGCATATCACCATAGCAAGGAGAGTCCAGTGGTGGCTATCTTGGCAGATTTGTTTGACACCTTTGACTGGAGGTGTGAGAAAAATAGTGCACGGATTGTCTGTTGTCTACTTGCTCTCTGTGTGTGGTTGGTTTCACACCTATTCCAACAAGACACAAGACACCCGTGTCCGCTTCAAAGTTATCGCTCATGCGCCGAAAAAGGAAGAGTCGATTGGGACCAACATTTGGTTGGGATAGGAGGCAACGCAATCAATTGGTTTCCTCATTGGAAGGAAAGCAAGGAAGGAGTTCTTTTCTCATGTGGGGACTACCCTAATGTTCCATTGATAGGGACTAGGGGTTGTATTAATTATAATCCCGCACTCGCCATAAGACAGCTAGGGTACCCCATGAGGGGAGCGCCAATAGAAGAAAGTCTCTCGCCTTTCCTTGTGAGGGATCTAGGCGCGCAAAGTCTCAAGGTGATACAAAGAGTCCACAAGGCGTGGAGAAGTCCGTTGAGGAAAGACAAGGAGCTTAGAGGCATCCGAAATGGCGTCATTGGTGGTTATCATGGATGGCTAAGAGTTCACACGCGAGGGTTAGATTGGCTCTCCAAATTGAAAGTTATCAATGAGGAGAACTTTGAAGCTCCGGAGGAAGATGAAGAAGTCCGAGCTCTAAAATTAGAGCTAGGGAAGGCAAGACTCGCCAAGGAGAAGTTCAAATCAGCCGCTACACACATCCGGAAAGAGTGCACCGAGTTACAAGAGGAAAACGCGACCACTGCAAGAGCCCTTGAACAAGAAACTAAAAGGGCCCGCAAGGAGGAATATGGCCGAGAGAAATTCCGGGGAGCATTGTTGGGTAGCAACAATGAGCTCAAGCTCCGAAGAGAGGAAAGAGACCGGTCACGGGTGCATGGCATGATCTTAAAAGAAGAGTTAGCTGCTTGCACAAGGTCCAAGAGGAGTTTGGCTCAACACTTGGAAGCCACGGAGCAAAGCATGCTAGCTATCATAGGGCAATACAAGGAAGAGTTGAACCAGTCTGTGGCCCATGAACAAAAGCTAGCGGAGGATTTTGCACAAGTGTACGCCGAAAAAGAAGCAAAAGGGAGGGTGATTGATGCATTGCATCAAGAAGCGACTATGTGGATGGATAGGTTCGCCTTGACCTTGAATGGAAGTCAAGACCTCCCGCATCTATTAGCCAAAGCAAAAGCCATGGCCGAAGTGTGTACGGCCCCCGAGGAGATTCATGGGCTAATCAATTACTGTCAACACATGATAGATTTGATGGCCCACATAATTAGAAACCGTTAGGTTCCCTTGTAACACCTTTGTATAATCTTGGCTAGATGAAAGCTTTGTTCTTTTTATAAAATGAGAAGTTCTGAACTCATCACGTTATCTAAAAAACCCTTGGGGTGGATCCAAGTGCTCCGATCATTCATTTGCATATTCATGTTTTGGTGGCATACTCACCGTTGTTTATTTCAACTGGAATTTCATCATAACTAAGAAAACACCAAGGCACCCCTATAACACTCGATCCAGAAAAATGGATAATGAAGAGGGCGTGCAGGAACAGATGAAGGCCGATCTATCGGCTTTAAAAGATCAAGTGGCTTCCATCTCGGAGGTCATGTTAAAACTCCAGAAAACTATAGAGGATAAAGCCATGGCAACCGCCTCCAGTACAGTTAGGGAAGCGGAGCCGATGCTGTAACCCGCCTTAAATCCGGGCCGAGACAGAAACACGGCAGTGTTTGGTCGAAGGTATAGCCCACAAGCTTATCCTTATGGCTTGCCTCCGGACTTCACTCCCCGTGCCACCCAGAAGATTTAAGCCAAGCCCCTACTTTCGAGGGGCAGCTCCCACCTTATGACGCCTATCCCGGGCAAGACGATGAGGAAGGAGATACCCATCTCGGTCCCCTGCTCCACCTCAAAGATCCGTCCCCCCATGAACTACCCCAACCAAACATAGTCCGCCATATCCCGGCTTCACCCACACCCGTAAAAGAATCTGTTCCCTTCGTGGAAGATAAGGGAAAGATTGAGGCGCTTGAAGAGAGGTTGAGAGCAGTCGAGGGCCTCAGCAATTACCCATCCTCGGATCTAGCAGACTTATGTCTAGTACCCAATATCGTCATTCCTCCCAAATTCAAAGTACCGGACTTTGATAAGTACAAAGGGACGACATGTCCGAAAGGGCATCTTCGGATGTATTGCCGAAAAATGGGGGCGTATTCTGCGGACGAAAAGTTGTTGGTCCATTTCTTTCAAGACAGCTTGGCCGGAGCAGCTGTAGCATGGTATACCAATCTGGAAGCTTCCCAGATCCGATCATGGAAAGACTTGGCAACTGCCTTCATTAGGCAGTACCAGTACAATACGGATATGGCTCCCGATCGGAACCAGCTTCAGAGTATGACTAAGCGAGAGCATGAGTCCATTAAGGAATATGCCCAAAGATGGAGAGATCTCGCAGCCCAAGTCGTACTGCCCATGACGGAGAGGGAGATGATCACAATTATGGTAGATACGTTACCCACGTTCTACTATGAAAAGCTGATAGGCTACATGCCAGCTAACTTTGCGGATCTCGTCTTCGCCGGGGAAAGGATTGAATCCGGACTACGAAAAGGCAAGTTCGAATATGCTTCCAATGTGGCCCCCAACAACAACAGAAGAGCCCCAGTAGTGGGCGCGAGGAAAAAGGAAGGAGACACCCACGCGGTCACCGCCGCCCCGATGTGGATGAAAGCACCCCAAAATATCCAAAGCTCATACCAGCCCAATCCCCCAATTTTTTCAATCCGAACCGGGAGTTTTCCCCCGACTCAAGTAAAAGGACCGCCCGCGGTAGAGAGAATGCCGGCCCAACGCACAGCTCCAGCCACGCCCCGGCCAGTCAACAATACGGCCCCCGGCACGAGCTATAATAATGCACAGAGCCCACTCCCGAAAGATAACTTCTCTCCTATTCCCATGGCATACTCCGAATTATGGCCTTCATTATTGGAGAATCATTTGGTGGTAGCCATACCCGGGAGGGTCCTCCAGCCACCCTACCCCAAGTGGTATGACCCGGGTGCCAAGTGTGCGTACCATAGTGGAGCTCCCGGACACAACATTGACTCCTACCGCCCGTTCAAGTATAAAGTGCAGCACCTAATCAGTGCCGGCTGGCTATCGTTTCAAGAGGAAGGCCCAAATGTTAAAACTAACCCCCTAGCTAGTCATGGAAAGGCTAGCATAAACGCCATCCAAGAAGGTGGCCCATCGTGGGCAAGGAGATTAGGAGAGGTGGCTACTTCCAGACGTTTTATCTACCAATCGCTGCAAACGACATGTATGGTCTCCCGTGCCAGAGGCGAAAGGGACGAATGTTTGTTTCACCTCGGGGAGTCGCACGACATGGAAACCTGTCCCGCGGTAGAAGAATTGCTTCAGCGACTCATGGATTGCGGGCAGCTTGAAGTGTCCATAGGAGGGAGGGAAGAACCAAAAATTTGCATGCAGTCGGAAGAGAAGAAGGTTCCTCTAACCCCTAAGGCCCTAGTGATATGTTTTACTAGGAAAGGGACCGGCTCCACACCCATATACCCCCGGACAGCGCCCAAGCTAACGCCATTTGCATATCAAAGTAATAAGGTTGTTCCGTGGAAGTATACCCCTCCCGTGTTCAGCGAAAGAGTTGCAACCGAAGTTGACTCCCTGTCAGCTAAGGTGACCAACATCACTGGCCTCAGTGGCGTAACCCGCAGTGGTCGGGTGTTCGCTTCCCCTCACCCGGCGGAGTTGCCCTCCATGGGGAAAGCGCCCATGGTCCAAGAGCCCACAGACGTAGCCACCCCCTCGAAAGAAGTAGATCCTCCATTGGTAAGAGGGGCTGAAAAGAAAGAAGGTCTTCAAGGAAAGACGGTGACTTTGGAAGAGGCCCACGAGTTCCTTCGCCTCATCCAACAAAGCGAGTTTAAGGTAGTCGAGCAACTGAATAAAACTCCAGCAAGGATCTCGTTGCTTGAACTGCTCATAAACTCCGAGCCTCATCGTACGCTTTTGATAAAAGTTCTTAATGATGCCCATGTAGCACATGATATCTCAGTGGAGGGTTTTGAAGGCATCATTAATCATATAACCACCAACAATTATATCGCGTTTGCGGAAGAAGAGATTCCCGTAGAGGGGAGAGGACACAACAAGGCTCTTCATGTGTCGGTAAAGTGTATGGACCATGTTGTCGCAAAGGTGCTTATCAACAATGGATCGAGTTTAAATGTAATGCCGAAGACCACTTTGGAAAGGCTTCCTTTTAGTGCGTCACGTTTAAAACCGAGCTCGATGGTAGTGCGAGCCTTTGATGGTACTCGGCGGGAAGTGATGGGGGAAATCGACATTCCCATTCAGATAGGCCCCCACACTTGCAATGTGGTGTTTCAAGTAATGGATATAAATCCCGCCTATAGTTGCCTCTTGGGAAGACCTTGGATTCATGCCCTGGGAGTGGTCCTTCAACGCTTCACCAGAAATTGAAGTTCGCAGTGGGTGGACTTTTAGTGATAGTGTCGGGTGAAGAGGATATGTTAGTGAGCTGCCCCTCCTCCGCACCATACGTAGAAGCGGCGGAAGAATCATTGGAAATGGCTTTCCAATCCTTCGAGGTGGTGAGCTGCGCCTCTGTGGAACCAAGTCCGTTGCTACCTTCTCTCTCCAACGCGGCCATAATGGTGGCGCGTGTTATGCTCAGGAACGGATTTGAGCCTGGAATGGGTCTAGGCAAGGACGGCCTCGAAAATGCCGACGTGGTCGATATCAAGGGAAATCCATACAAATATGGATTAGGGTATGAACCCAGGATGCCGGGGAAGAGGAATGTGCCGTCAAGACTTCAGGCGGATAGGGTATGGCCCGACCGTATTAGCCAGTGTTTCACCAGTGCCGGAACGGTGTCCGAGGAGGAGGTGGCCGCAGTAGAAGGGGAGTTCCCTCAAGACCCGCCAAGTTTTGTGCAACCATGCCATCCCGATTCTCAAGTGGGGAACTGGCGCGTGATAAGCCAGCCAAAAGTCTATACCGCTGATTCAATGTAATTAGAGCCTATATATTTCCTTTCTCTTTTGTTTTGTGAAACCTACCTTATTAAATAAAACAAAGAGATCTTGTTTCATCTGTTCTTGCAATTCCACCTTTTCTCATATCATTTTGCATTTTTTTGTTTCTTTTGTCTTGTTTGGTATAGATATGAGGGACGATTCTTTGAGGATCCTAACAACGAGAGTTTGACAATCGATTTCGATCGAGATATAAGCCAAACGGTAAACGAGGAAGAGGAAGAGGACGTCCTTTCACCAGAGTTGGAGAGGTTGGTCGCTCAGGAAGAACGTGAAATGAAGCCTCACCAAGAAGAAACCGAATTGGTAAACTTAGGGACCACGGAGGAAAAGAAAGAAGTAAAGGTAGGAATCGGTATGACCGCGCCTATCCGCCAAGGCTTGATAACCCTTCTTGAAGAGTATCAAGATGTCTTTGCGTGGTCATATCAAGACATGCCCGGTCAGGATTCTGACATTGTGCAGCATAAGTTGCCTTTAAATCCTTGGTCTTCCCCGGTTAAGCAAAAGTTGCGAAGAATGAGACCCGAGATGTCTTTAAAAATTAAAGAAGAAGTAAGGAAGCAATTTTATGCAGGGTTCTTAGCTGTAGCTCGGTACCTAGAGTGGGTGGCCAACATTGTCCCAGTCCCGAAAAAGGACGGCAAGGTTCGAATGTGTGTAGACTACCGGGACTTGAACCGAGCCAATCCTAAAGACAATTTTCCCCTGCCACACATTGATATATTGGTAGATAATACAGCCAAGTTCGCCCTTTTCTCATTTATGGATGGTTTCTCGGGGTATAATCAAATAAAGATGGCACCCGAAGATGTAGAGAAGACCACTTTCGTCACCCTATGGGGGACGTTCTGCTATAAAGTGATGGCCTTCGGGCTGAAAAATGCTGGGGCAACCTATCAGCGTGCCATGGTGGCGTTATTCCACGACATGATGCATAAGGAAATAGAGGTCTACGTAGATGACATGATTGCCAAGTCTCGGACTGAGGACGAACACCTTGTCAATCTGCGTAAGCTGTTTGGAAGGTTGCGGAAATACCAATTAAAACTAAACCCAACCAAATGCACCTTCGGGGTAAAGTCAGGGAAGTTGTTAGGATTTATCGTAAGTCAGAAAGGGATAGAGATAGATCCCGAGAAAGTAAAGGCCATCCTTGAAATGCCGGAACCACGCACGGAGAAGCAGGTTCGGGGGTTCTTGGGCAAGTTGAATTATATCGCGAGATTTATCTCGCAACTCACCCCTACATGTGAGCCTATTTTCAAGCTATTACGTAAGAACCAGACGGTCCTGTGGAACAGTGACTGCCAAGAGGCCTTCGAGAAGATCAAACAGAGACTCGCAAACCCCCCGATGCTCATGCCACCTGTAACTGGAAGACCTCTTTTCCTGTACATGACCGTGTTGGACGAGTCTATGGGCTGCGTGTTGGGTCAGCACGATGATTCTGGGAAAAAGGAGCAAGCCATCTACTATCTAAGCAAGAAGTTTACCGCATGTGAGATGAATTACTCAATGCTGGAAAGGACGTGTGGTGCTCTGGTATGGGCATCACATCGGCTTAGGCAGTACATGCTCAGCCATACCATGTGGCTTATTTCCAAAATGGATCCCGTGAAAAACATCTTTGAGAAACCGGCCCTCACGGGACGAATCGCTAGGTGGCAGGTACTATTATCTGAATTTGATATCGTTTACGTCACCCAAAAGGCGGTAAAGGGAAGCGCCTTAGCGGATTATTCGGCCCAGCAACCCCTCTAGGATTATCGGCCGATGCACCCCGAGTTCCTAGATGAAGATATCATGGCCCTGTTTGAAGAGAAGCGGACGCATGAGGACATAGACAAATAGATTGTTTGCTTTGATGGGGCATCTAACGCTTTGGGCCAAGGAGTAGGGGCAGTCCTTGTATCCCCGGATGATCAGTGTATTCCTTTCACGGCTAGGCTAGGTTTTGATTGTACCAACAATATGGCCGAGTATGAAGCATGCGCCCTCGGGGTTCAGGCGGCCATTGATTTTGATGTAAAACTACTCAAGGTGTATGGAGACTCAGCTTTGGTGATACGCCAGTTGAAAGGAGAATGGGAAACTAGGGATCCGAAGTTGATACCCTATCAAACTCACATCTTGAGGTTAGCCAAGTACTTTGACGATATTTCTTTCCACCACATACCTCGGGAAGAGAATCAAATGGCTGATGCATTAGCCACCCTGGCATCCATGTTTCAACTCGCCCCACACGGGGATCTGCCGTACATCGAATTCAAATCTCAGGGCAGGCCGGCATATTGTTATGCAATAGAGGAAGAGCGGGATAGGAAACCGTGGTATTTTGACATCAAACAATATGTCGAGAACAAAGAATACCCACCAGAGATTTCTGACAATGACAAAAGGACGTTGAGGAGATTGACTACTGGTTTCTTTGTAAGTGGTACCATCCTGTACAAACGAAACCACGACATGACCCTCCTACGATGCGTAGATGCCAAAGAGGCGAACTTCATGATTGAGGAGATCCACGAGGGTTCCTTTGGGACACATGCCAATGGGCATGCTATGGCCAGAAAAATCCTTAGGGCCGGTTATTACTGGCTCACTATGGAAAGTGATTGTTGCGCTCATGTAAGGAAGTGTCATAAATGTCAGGCGTACGCGGACAATGTCAATGTTCCGCCACATCCTCTGAATGTTATGTCCGCTCATTGGCCTTTTTCCATGTGGGGAATAGATGTCATTGGGTCCATCGAACCTAAAGCATCGAATGGTCACCGCTTCATTCTTGTGGCGATAGATTACTTCACCAAATGGGTCGAAGCGGCTTCTTATACTAATGTCACGAGGAGTGTGGTAGTCAGATTCATCAAGAAGGAGTTGATTTGTCGATACGGACTCCCCAGGAAGATCATTACTGACAATGGCACCAATCTGAACAACAAGATGATGCAGGAAATGTGCGAGGATTTCAAGATCCAGCATCATAACTCCACCCCTTATCGGCCGAAGATGAATGGGGCTGTAGAGGCTGCGAATAAAAATATTAAGAAGATTGTTCAGAAGATGACAGTGTCATACAAAGATTGGCATGAGATGTTGCCTTTCGCCGTACACAGATATAGAACCTCGGTACGAACTTCTACTGGGGCAACGCCGTATTCCTTGGTTTATGGGATGGAAGCAGTACTCCCATTTGAGGTAGAGGCTCCTTCTCAGAGGATAATAGCGGAGTCAGGCCTAGAAGAGTCAGAGTGGGCTCAAGCACGCTATGACCAACTCAATCTTATTGAAGGTAAGCGTTTGACAGCCATGAGCCATGGACGTCTATATCAACGAAAGATAAAGAATGCATTCGACAAGAAGGTACGCCCGCGCAAGTTCAACGAGGGGGACCTCATGCTGAAGAAGATGTCCCACGCTGTTAAGGATAATCGAGGCAAGTGGACCCCGAATTATGAAGGACCTTTCGTGGTGAAAAGAGTTTTTTCTGGGGGTGCTCTGATACTCACCTACATGGATGGCGAGGAGCTTCCCTCTCCCGTGAACTCCGATGTAGTTAAACGATATTACGCTTGAAGTCTGGGGCAATCGAGAAGACCGTTGCATGTTTTTTATTTCTGAGTTTTTCTCGTTCTTCTTGGTTTCCTCTAGGGATTCCCATTCACTGTATTTGTCTCGTTTCTTTGAAAAGAAAAGGTGGGCGAGGTTTCAGTCCTCCCTTTGGTTTCAAACCTTGTGTTTTAATTTGTTATAACCTGAGCCCTCTTCGCTCGGTTTATGGGGTGCCCTAAATGCTTATTTAAAATTGAATCTAACCAGCCTTCACTAAAAAATCATTGCATTAGAAACATTCATACATGCACATGAACATGCATATCTTGTGATAGCAAGGAGCAGAATCGTCTCAGGCCACGGTCAGAAGTCAAGACAGGTCAATGGCAGAAATCAACCAAGGTAAGACGATGACCGGTCACGATTGGCCGCGTATTGTTTGTCTCCTACTTGCAGGTACTTAGGGATGGAGGCAAATGGAGGATAGGGTCACGACCGACCAATCGTCACCCCTTCCCGGCGCTGGGCCAGCGGAGAACGTCGCTGCAAGGCAGCCCAGTATCCTTTGAAATTCACAGTATTTTATTGTTTTTTTTTAAATAAGTAATCGACGCCTAATTCTAACTTAAGTAGGTTCAAAACGCTAACCCATAAGAGGGGGAGGGGGGCATGGTTACATATGATGTGTAATCGATTACATATGATGTGTAATCGATTACACACTTTCAAACCATTGGTAATCGATTACATGTATTGGTAATCGATTACATGTGCCTTGAATGACTTGAAACCTTTCATTTTGAGGCAAGGCTTGATCTTGAAGAAATCTTGAATCAAGGCTTTGTTTGTTGAAACAATCTTGTATTAATCTTGAAGCAAAATGAGCCTTGTTTGATTCTTCTGAGCCTTGTTTGATTCTTCTTTTGACATCATCAAAATCATGTATACATACATTCACATTCTCTCCCTTTTTGATGATGACAAACATGTGATTTCTTCTCAACACCATCAAAGCTTGCATGATTTACATTCTCCCCCTTTCTCAAGAAAATTCTTAATTCTTCTTGACATCATCAAAATCTTCATGATTTACAATGCATCCTCCACCTTTGAGTCTGGAGCCCCGCGAAGTTATTGCGTAGCGCTGTTCGCCAATTCTCCATTCCCCACATTTTTTTTCGGAGCCCCATGAATGTCATTGCCTAGCGCTGTTCATATGTCCTCCACCTTCGAGTCTGGAGCCCCGCGAAGTTATTTCTTAGCGCTGTTTGCCAATTCTCCATTCTCCACTTTTTTTTCGGAGCCCCATGAATGTCATTGCCTAGCGCTGTTCATGTGTCCTCCACCTTCATGTCTGGAGCCCCACGAATGTCATTGCCTAGCGCTGTTCACCAATTCTCCATTCTCCACTTTTTTATTCGGAGCCCCACGAATGTCATTGCTTAGCGCTGTTCATGTGTCCTCCACCTTCGAGTCTGGAGCCCCGCGAAGTTATTGCGTAGCGCTGTTCGCCAATTCTCCATTCTCCACTTTTTTTTTTCGGAGCCCCATGAATGTCATTGCCTAGCGCTGTTCATGCATCCTCCACCTTCGAGTTTGGAGCCCCGCGAATGTCATTGCGTAGAGCTGTTCGCCAATTCTCCATTCTCCACTTTTTTTTGGAGCCCCATGAATGTCATTGCCTAGCGCTGTTCATGTGTCCTCCACCTTCGAGTCTGGAGCCCCGCGAAGTTATTGCGTAGCGCTGTTCGCCAATTCTCCATTCTCCACTTTTTTTCAGAGCCCCATGAATGTCATTGCCTAGCGCTGTTCATGTGTCCTCCACCTTCGAGTCTGGAGCCCCGCGAAGTTATTGCGTAGCGCTGTTTGCCAATTCTCCATTCTCCACTTTTTTTTTTCGGAGCCCCATGAATGTCATTGCCTAGCGCTGTTCATGCATCCTCCACCTTCGAGTTTGGAGCCCCGCGAATGTCATTGCGTAGAGCTGTTCGCCAATTCTCCATTCTCCACTTTTTTTTGGAGCCCCATGAATGTCATTGCCTAGCGCTGTTCATGTGTCCTCCACCTTCGAGTCTGGAGCCCCGCGAAGTTATTGCGTAGCGCTGTTCGCCAATTCTCCATTCTCCACTTTTTTTCAGAGCCCCATGAATGTCATTGCCTAGCGCTGTTCATGTGTCCTCCACCTTCGAGTCTGGAGCCCCGCGAAGTTATTGCATAGCGCTGTTTGAAAAAATGTGGTGAATGGAGAATTGGCGAACAACGCTACGCAATAATTTCGCGGGGCTCCAGACTCGTTGGTGGAGGATGCATGAACAACGCTAGGCAATAACATTCATGGGGCTCCGAAAAAAAGTGGAGAATGGAGAATTGGCGAACAGCGCTACGCAATAACTTCGCGGGGATCCAGACTCGAAGGTGGAGGATGCATGAACAGCGCTAGGCAATAACATTCATGGGGCTCCGAAAAAAAGTGGAGAATAGAGAATTGGCGAACAGCGCTACGCAATAACTTCGCGGGGCTCCAGACTCATTGGTGGAGGACACATGAACAGCGCTAGGCAATAACATGCATGGGGCTCCGAAAAAAAGTGGAGAATGGAGAATTGGCGAACAACGCTACGCAATAAGTTCGCGGGGCTCCAGACTCGAAGGTGGAGGATGCATGAACAGCGCTAGGCAATAACATTCATGGGGCTCCGAAAAAATGTGGTGAATGGAGAATTGGCGAACAACGCTACGCAATAATTTCGTGGGGCTCCAGACTCGTTGGTGGAGGACACATGAACAGCGCTAGGAAATAACATTCATGGGGCTCCGAAAAAAAGTGGAGAATGGAGAATAGGCGAACAACGCTACGCAATAACTTCGCGGGGCTCCAGACTCGAAGGTGGAGGACACATGAACAGCGCTAGGCAATAACATTTATGGGGCTCCGAAAAAAAAAGTGGAGAATGGAGAATTGGCGAACAGCGCTACGCAATAACTTCGCGGGGCTACAGACTCGAAGGGGGAGGACACATGAACAGCGCTAGGCAATAACATTCACGGGGCTCCGAAAAAAGTGGAGAATGGAGAATTGGCGAACAGCGCTACGCAATAACTTCGAGGGGCTCCAGACTCGAAGGTGGAGGACACATGAACAGCGCTAGGCAATGACATTCATGGGTCTTCGAAAAAAAAGTGGAGAATGGAGAATTGGCGAACAGCGCTACGCAATAACTTCGCGGGGCTCCAGACTCGAAGGTGGAGGATGCATGAACAGCGCTAGGGAATAACATTCATGGGGCTCCGAAAAAAAAAAAAGTGGTTGGCAGGACCGAACGGTCCACCGGGTTTTTTCACCTAAAAGGGAAACATGCTTTTTGCAAAGAAAAATAAATCATTCGCGAAAGGACCATATCTTAGAGAAACAATATACTTGTGCCAAGGGTAATCTTCCTTGTAACCGAGAATGAAGGGCAGGATGTCAACTTTTAGCTTTTAAATGAACATGCAGGGGAAACATCGGGCTAAGCTGAAAATAAATCACTCATAGTGTATAAAACTCACACAGGCAAGTGTTTTATCCTATTCCCAAACCATTACTGCACCATGACTCTATTTTGCACACGACTTCCTATCGAATCAAAGATCAAACGTACGATCACGGACCAATAGGATTTTCTCGAGGGTAGTGTTTTTGGAGAGGAAGCTGGGTGTTTCGGTCTTTTCCTCTTTGTTCATGTGGGGTGGGATATCGCCAGTCTACAATGACCTTGAATGGCAATCTGAAGGGAAGAGACACCAAAAAGGGTTTTCCTTTGCCGACAGTCACTTACCTTGCCGAAAATTTATCTGGTCTGAAAATCTTCCGTTCTCTTTCTTTCATTGCTCGAGAATTGCTTCTTTTCCCTTTTTACTTCCTTTCGATCTTTGATCGGGAATCCTTCCTTTTCTTTCTTTTGTTCTTTTCTTTATGTTCACTTTTTTTTCTTTTTCTTTCTTTACATTTCTTCCTTTTCTTTCTTTTCACTTCTCCTTCCCCATCCCTTTCTTTGGGAAATCGGGTTTTAGCAGTCTATTCGCTCTCCCTTGAGGAGATTTCGCTGTCCTTTGCTTCGGGGGAAATGATGAGGATTCTTTTGATAGGCCAAGGTTCAAAAAGTCTAAGGTTGTGTTTCAATGGGGTCTTTTATCGTGGGAACCCAATCTTGATATCTGGGGCAAAACAAATTTGGGCATCAAGGTGTCGATCTCGGACCGAACTCCCATATCACTCCATAAGGCACACGTGACAATGATGATTTGAAAACAACGTGCAAAATTAGTCATGGCTACAGCCAGGTGGGCACTCAAGCATCCCGTTTTATGGCATTGTGACACTACGGTTGGGAATTTACACAGATAGACCCAATGTTTCCAAATTATGTTCTTTCATCAGTTCAATGAATTCATCCATTCTTATCTCGATTTATTCCGGAAAATAAGCTCTTAGCATCAGTCCCTTGTTTCCAGAAGATACATTTGCTCTTTACAAATGATTTATACTTCTTAACTATAACATGTCGACCTTCGCGGTCTTTCTTTCTTTTTCCTTTTTGTTTCATTTTTATATATTCACTAAATTATACACCTATGGTCCTCTATGAAGAAATTTTCTTTTGTATATCTACACTCTTATACATGACAAACTTTTTCTGTATACGCATTGGAACTCTCTCTCTTCACGTCACACGGTCAAACCCTATTTACATTCAAAGATCTTTTTCGTTTTTCTCCAACGCACACCTATGGTTCATACAAAAGTTTCTTTATATACACTCGTTGTTCACACACACAAGAATTTCTCTACACGTATTTTTTATAAAAACCCTTCTATGCACATTTTCCTCTTTCTTTATATACGCAGACATTTTATTCACTACACTTCTCTCTTTTTTATCATGATTTTGGTTCATTTTATTTTTAGGACGACGTTCCTAAATAAAAAATTCTACGCGATTCCGGAATTTCTACAAACACTATTGACAACAACGAAACAAGTACTGACGTAACAACCCAAACGATATGTATGTACAAAACAAAAGTTAATCAACACGAAACAAATGTTAGTCCCTTAGTCAAACAAAAATAAGATGATAGGTAACAGGAAAAAAGGGAAACAAAACAGAAATACGGATCAAGGGATCTCCCAATCATGTGGCTTCGCTCCCTCCTAAGAAATCAAGTAAATCGGCCATCTCCTCGTCCTCGCGGGCCTCATCTGCCTCGTCGGGAGCCTCTGCTGGTGCCTCTCCTGCCCGGGCCTCAGGCCAATCCCCGGGCCATGCGACCTCTGCCCTGAACTGATCCGGAGTAGAGCACGGAAAAGAAGTAAAACCCTGGCTCTGCAGGCTGAGGCTCAACTGGTAAAGACAATCATGGGTCTGTACATGTGCCCGATGGTTGGCTGCCTGCTGGTGAACCAAATGCCGCAAATATTGCTCTGTATCAAATGATCCAGCTGGGCCAGCCTGATGAGGTGGCGGCGCGTCTGCGGCCTGCGAAGCATCCCCCTGGGCCTGTCTCTGCATGCAATACTTCTCAATAAAAGCTCGGGTGATGGGCGGCCAAATCACCTTGCTAGGTGCGACGGGGACTCCGAACGACTGGCAGAGTCCTATGATCAAAGCGGGAAATCCCAGGGCCCTGTTGGACTTATCCGGGTCCAGAGGGTGCCTGGTAGGCGCCATACTTGCAAATAGATAGATGGCATCAGCGATTAACTGAGCCACGTGAATGCTCATCTGTGTCAGGATGGCGTACACCAGCTAACACTTCGGCAGGGGGAGGTCGGAATTATGATCGCTGGGCTGGATGTTGCTGAGCAGCAAAGTCATCCAGATCTGAGTCAGGGTGGTCATGTTGGTGCGCATGATTCGCACTCGTCTCCCAGCAGCAGTCCGGGCAAAATCCTGCCCCGGTATACACAGTAGCTGGGCGATGGCCTCCTCATCAAACCCATCAGCCCGGTTCCTCCTCTGGCCATACTCGCACTCCTGGCCCTCCTCCAGCACTAAAGGATATCCCAGGAACTGGCTGAGAGCATCCGCATCGAATGGGATCCACTGACCCCTCACCCAGGATCGCATATCTCGTACACCCTCCACTGTAGGCCAAGCATTGGCATAAAACTCGAGGACTATGTCTGGGTCGAACTTGGCCATGGGGGTAACCAGTGATGCCCACCGCCGACGAACTATCTCCTCCTGGAAGTCGGTATACTCGTCGTCCCTGAGCTGGACTCGTCGCTCCCGAAGAAATGACCATCCCTTGATGGCCTCGAAGCGCTGCTGGTGCTCAGTGCTCCTAAAACGGTGGCTGTCATATTCGGGAGCGGAACTGGTTCCTTCAGCCGCTTTATCCTTCCTGGATCTCTTTGAGGCAAGATTCCTTGGGGCCATTTCCTGCGAGAACAAACATTTAGAAGTTAGTTTTACAAGATAAAGCTTATCTTAACGCAAAAAATGTCATGCTAATCCCTCTGATTTTAGAACGAACTCATGTAACCTATTTATGCACACGCGTATGTGTGGAATATCCTACTATTTAGGTCAACATAGAGGCCATCCAACACATTCTAATTGTCATACATATATATGCATTTGAAAAGAACATACATTCTCACGCCCAAGGCATTGTGTCAAAACTCACACTTAATTATATCCTAAACATTTGCTATTACAAACTAACTACACACATTTGGAATATATATCATACAAATTTTATTGTTTCTGCATATGGGAAAGCTAATTACATCCTGCACACACTTGCATTCAAAAGAGAATTCCATGCTATCATACATCCATTTAGGAAAATAATCATTCACACTTGGCAAGGAATTTCATGCCCCTTATATTTACACATATATCTACATACCATTGAAAAGCATTTCCCACGTTACCTAGGTGCAAAGTATCAATCATGGGGCAGAACAAATTCGAGTAACAAACTCTCGCAAGCAAGTCCTAATTTTCATGCTTTTCTAATTCTAAAACCAAATTTTGGGTTCCTAGACATGAGTATGTTTTCTTGCATTAAAGCTAAAAAGTTTGGGTTCCTAAGCTTGAAATTGCATGTGGGTACCTATTTTGAATCTCCTATGCTGTCTCTACTTACATAAAATAGTCCCACCATCCCAATTTTTGCAAAACCATATTCATATATCATTGGGGCATTTCACCGAGCACTTGGTGGGCGCACGTTGGGACATAAATTGCAAGAGAATGGGGGCAATGTGGCATGCCCCATTGCTTCAAAATACAACATAGGCCTAAGGCCTTCTCATTCAAATCCTCAACTCAAGAAATCAAGCATAAAAACAAACAAAAACTGCCCCACAAATATAAGCACGTTCTCACAATTAAAAGCACCAAAAGATGAAGAAAATACTCCAATGGGAAGCAAAAAACTAAAGGATTGAATACTTACTTGTTGGAGTGAGTAGAAACACCAAAAATGAAAGCAAAATGCAACCAAAAGTGGCTTAGGGGAGCAAAAACCACAAGCCTTCGTGAGTTCTCTCTTTTGAATGAGGGGGGGGGGGAGTTTTTGGATACAAAAATGTTCCCCTCCCTCGTTTTTATATTTTGAATGCAGGGGTTGCTCGCCCAGGCGAGCTAACCTGTCAAATATTTGTTTTTTTTAAGGATACATTAACCATGCCTTCCCCCCCTATTATGGGTTAGCGTTTTGCCTACTTGAACCTACTTAAGTTAGAATTAGGCGTCGATTACTTATTTAAATACAAACAATAGTAGTAAAATACTGCGAATTCAAAGGATATTGGGCTGCCTTGCAGCGACGTTCTCCGCTGGCCCAGCGCCGGGAAGGGGTGACGGTTGGTCGGTCGCGATCCTATCCTCCATTTTCCTCCATCCCTAAGTACCTGCAAGTAGGAGACAAACAATATGCGGCCAATCGTGACCGGTCATCGTCTTACCTTGGTTGATTTCTGCCATTGACTTGTCTTGACTTCTGACCGTGGCCTGAGACGATTCTGCTCCTTGCTATCACAAGATATGCATGTGCATGTGCATGTATGAATGTTTCTAATGCGATGATTTTTTTTATTTTTTTTATTTTTTTAGTGAAGGCTGGTTAGATTCAATTTTAAATAAGCGTTTGGGGCACCCCATAAACCGAGTGAAGAGGGCTCAGGTTATAACAAAACTAAAGGTTTGAAACCAAAGGGAGGACTGAAACCTTGCCCATCTTTTCTTTTCAAAGAAACGAGACAAGTACAGTGAATGGGAATCCCTAGAGGAAACCCAGAAGAACGAGAAAAAATCAGAAATAAAAGACATGCAACGGTCCTCTCGATTTCCCCAGACTTCAAGCGTAATATCGTTTAACTACATCGGAGTTCACGGGCGAGGGCAGCTCCTCGCCATCCATGTGGGTGAGTATCAGAGCACCCCCAGAAAAAGCTCTTTTCACCACGAAAGGTCCTTCATAATTCGGGGTCCACTTGCCTCGATTATCCTTAACAGCGTGGGACATCTTCTTCAGCACGAGGTCTCCCTCGTTGAACTTACGCGGGCGTACCTTCTTGTCGAATGCATTCTTTATCCTTCGTTGATATAGACGCCCATGGCTCATGGCTGTCAAACACTTACCTTCAATAAGGTTAAGTTGGTCGTAGCGTGCTTGAGACCATTCTGACTCTTCTAGGCCTGATTCCGCTATTATCCTCTGAGAAGGAACCTCCACCTCCAATGGGAGTACTGCTTCCATCCCATAAACCAAAGAATACGGCGTTGCCCCAGTAGAAGTTCGTACCGAGGTTCTATATCCGTGCAGGGCGAAAGGCAACATCTTATGCCAATCTTTGTATGACACTGTCATCTTCTGAACAATCTTCTTAATATTTTTATTCGCAGCCTCTACAGCCCCATTCATCTTCGGCCGATAAGGGGTGGAGTTATGATGTTGGATCTTGAAATCCTCGCACATTTCCTGCATCATCTTGTTGTTCAGATTGGTGCCATTGTCAGTAATGATTTTCCTAGGGAGTCCGTATCGACAAATCAGCTCCCTCTTGATGAATCTGACTACCACACTCCTCGTGACATTAGTATAAGAAGCCGCTTCGACCCATTTGGTGAAGTAATCTATCGCCACAAGAATGAAGCGGTGACCATTCGACGCTTTGGGTTCGATGGCCCCAATGACATCTATTCCCCACATGGAAAAAGGCCAAGGAGCGGACATAACATTCAGAGGATGTGGCGGAACATTGACATTGTCCGCGTACGCCTGACATTTATGACACCTTCTTACATGAGCGCAGCAATCGCTTTCCATATTGAGCCAGTAATATCCGGCCCTAAGGATTTTTCTGGCCATAGCATGCCCATTGGCATGTGTCCCAAACGAACCCTCGTGGATCTCCTCAATCATGAAGTTCGCCTCTTTGGCATCTACGCATCGTAGGAAGGTCATGTCGTGGTTTCGTTTGTACAGGATGGTACCACTTACAAAGAAACCAGTAGCCAATCTCCTCAACGTCCTTTTGTCATTGTCAGAAATCCCCGGTGGGTATTCTTTGTTCTCGACATATTGTTTGATGTCGAAATACCACGGTTTCCCATCCCGCTCTTCCTCTATTGCATAACAATATGCCGGCCTGCCCTAAGATTTGAATTCGATGTACGGTAGATCCCCATGTGGGGCAAGTTGAAACATGGATGCCAGGGTGGCTAATGCATCAGCCATTTGATTCTCTTCCCAAGGTATGTGGTGTAAAGAATTGTCATCAAAGTACTTGGCTAACCTTAAGATGTGAGTTTGATAGGGTATCAACTTCGGATCCCTAGTTTCCTATTCTCCTTTCAACTGGCATATCACCAAAGCTGAGTCTCCATACACCTTGAGTAGTTTTACATCAAAATCAATGGCCGCCTGAACCCCGAGGGCGCATGCTTCGTACTCTGCCATATTGTTGGTACAATCAAAACCTAGCCTAGCCGTGAAAGGAATACACTGATCATCTGGGGATACAAGGACTGCCCTTACTCCATGGCCCAAAGCATTAGATGCCCCATCGAAGCAAACAATCCATTTGTCTATGTCCTCGTGCGTCCGCTTCTCTTCAAACAGGGCCATGATATCTTCATCTGGGAATTCGGGGTGCATCGGCCGATAATCCTGGAGGGGTTGCTGGGCCAAATAATCCGCTAAGGCACTTCCCTTTACCGCCTTTTGGGTGACGTAAACGATATCGAATTCAGATAATAGTACCTGCCACCTAGCGATTCATCCCGTGAGGGCCGGTTTCTCAAAGATGTATTTCACGGGATCCATTTTGGAAATAAGCCACGTGGTATGGCTGAGCATGTACTGCCTAAGCCGATGTGATGCCCATACCAGAGCACAGCACGTCCTTTCCAGCATTGAGTAATTCATCTCACATGCGATAAACTTTTTGCTTAGATAGTAGATGGCTTGCTCCTTTTTCCCAGAATCATCATGCTGACCCAACACGCAGCCCATAGACTCGTCCAACACGGTCATGTACAGGAAAAGAGGTCTTCCTGTTACAGGTGGCATGAGCACCGGGGGGTTTGCGAGACTCTGTTTGATCTTCTCGAAGACCTCTTGGCAGTCACTATTCCACAGGACCACCTAGTTCTTACGTAATAGCTTGAAAATGGGCTCACAGCTAGGGGTGAGTTGCGAGATAAATCTCGCGATATAATTCAACCTGCCCAAGAACCCCCGAACCTGCTTCTCCGTGCGTGGTTCCGGCATTTCAAGGATGGCCTTCACTTTCTCAGGATCTATCTCTATCCCTTTCTGACTTACGATAAATCCTAGCAACTTCCCCAACTTTACCCCGAAGGTGCATTTGGTTGGGTTTAGTTTTAGTTGGTATTTCCGCAACCTTCCAAACAGCTTACGCAGATTGACAAGGTGTTCATCCTCAGTTTGAGACTTGGCAATCATGTCATCTACGTAGACCTCTATTTCCTTATGCATCATATCATGGAACA
The DNA here is from genome assembly GCF_004193775.1 of Glycine soja. Classification (NCBI taxonomy): domain Eukaryota; kingdom Viridiplantae; phylum Streptophyta; class Magnoliopsida; order Fabales; family Fabaceae; genus Glycine; species Glycine soja. The sequence goes on along the minus strand of NC_041004.1, from coordinate 11,463,582 downwards.
ACGCCACCATGGCACGCTGATAGGTTTCCCCAGCATTTTTCAGCCCGAAGGCCATCACTTTATAGCAGAACGTCCCCCATATGGTGACGAAAGTGGTCTTCTCTACATTTTCGGGTGTCATCTTTATTTGATTATACCCCGAGAAACCATCCATAAATGAGAAAAGGGCAAACTTGGCTGTATTATCCACCAATATATCAATGTGTGGCAGGGGAAAATTGTCTTTAGGACTGGCTCGGTTCAAGTCCCGGTAGTCTACACACATTCGAACCTTGCCGTCCTTTTTCGGGACTGGGACAATGTTGGCCACCCACTCTAGGTACCGAGCTACAGCTAAGAACCCTGCATCAAATTGCTTCCTTACTTCTTCTTTAATTTTTAAAGACATCTCGGGTCTCATTCTTCTTAACTTTTGCTTAACCGGGGAAGACCCAGGATTCAAAGGCAACTTATGCTGCACAATGTCGGAATCCAGACCGGGCATGTCTTGATATGACCACGCAAAGACATCTTGATACTCTTCAAGAAGGGTTATCAAGCCTTGGTGGATAGGCGCGGTCATACCGGTTCCTACCTTTACTTCTTTATTTTCCTCCGTGGTCCCCAAGTTTACCCATTCGGTTTCTTCTTCGTGAGGCTTCCTTTCACGTTCTTCCTGAGCGACCAACCTCTCCAACTCTGGTGAAAGGACGTCCTCTTCCTCTTCCTCGTTTATCGTTTGGCTTATATCTCGATCGAAATCGATTGTCAAACCCTCGTTGTTAGGATCCTCAAAGAATCGACCCTCATATCTATACCAAACAAGACAAAACATGCAAAATGATATGAGAAAAGGTGGAATTGCAAGAACAGATGAAACAAGATCTCTTTGTTTTATTTAATAAGGTAGGTTTCACAAAACAAAAGAGAAAGGAAATCTATAGGCTCTAATTACATTGAATCAGCGGTATAGACTTCCGACTGGCTTATCACGCGCCAGTTCCCCACTTGAGAATCGGGATGGCATGGTTGTACAAAACTTGGCGGGTCTTGAGGGAACTCCTATTCTACTGCGGCCACCTCCTCCTCGGACACCGTTTTGGCACTGGTGAAACACTAGCTAATACGGCCGGGCCATACCCTATCCGCCCGAAGTCTTGACGGCACATTCCTCCTCCCCGGCATCCCGGGTTCATACCCTAATTCATATTTGTATGGATTTCCCTTGATATCGACCACGTCGGCATTTCCGAGGCCGTCCTTGCCTAGACCCATTTCGGGCTCAAATCCGTTCCTGAGCATAACACGCGCCACCATTATGGCCGCGTTGGAGAGAGAAGGTAGCAACGGACTTGGTTCCACATAGGCGCAGCTCACCACCTCGAAGGATTGGAAAGCCGTTTCCAATGATTCTTCCGCCGCTTCTACGTATGGGGCGGAGGAGGGACAGCTTACTAACATATCCTCTTCACCCGACACTATCACTAAAAGTCCACCCACTGCGAACTTCAATTTCTGGTGAAGCGTTGAAGGGACCACTCCCAGGGCATGAATCCAAGGTCTTCCCAAGAGGCAGCTATAGGCGGGATTTATATCCATTACTTGAAACACCACATTGCAAGTGTGGGGGACTATCTGAATGGGAATGTCGATTTCCCCTATCACTTCCCGCCGAGTACCATCAAAGGCTCGCACCACCATCGAGCTCGGTTTTAAACGTGACACACTAAAAGGAAGCTTTTCCAAATTGGTCTTCGGCATTACATTTAAACTCGATCCATTGTCGATAAGCACCTTTGCGACAACATGGTCCATACACTTTACCGACACATGAAGAGCCTTGTTGTGTCCTCTCCCCTCTACGGGAATCTCTTCTTCCGCAAACGCGATATAATTGTTGGTGGTTATATGATTAACGATGCCTTCAAAACCCTCCACTGAGATATCGTGGGCTACATGGGCATCATTGAGGACTTTTATCAACAGCGTACGATGAGGCTCGAAGTTTATGAGCAGTTCAAGCAACGAGATCCTTGCTGGAGTTTTATTGACTTGCTCGACTACCTTAAACTCGCTTTGTTAGATGAGGCGAAGGAACTCATGGGGCTCTTCCAAAGTCACCGTCTTTCCTTGAAGACCTTCTTTCTTTTCAGCCCCTCTTACCACTGGAGGATCTACTTCTTTCGAGGGGGTGGCTACGTCTGTAGGCTCTTGGACCATGGGCGCTTTCCCCTTGGAGGGCAACTCCGCCGGGTGAGGGGAAGCGAACACCCGACCACTGCAGGTTACGCCACTGAGGCCGGTGATGTTGGTCACCTTAGCTGACAGGGAGTCAACTTCGGTTGCAACTCTTTCGCTGAACGCGGGAGGGGTATACTTCCATGGAACGGCCTTATTACTTTGATATGCAAATGGCGTTGGCTTGGGCACTGTCCGGGGGTATATGGGTGTGGAGCCGGTCCCTTTCCTAGTAAAACATATCACTAGGGCCTTGGGGGTTAGAGGAACCTTCTTCTCTTCCGACAGCATGCAAATTTGTGGTTCTTCCCTCCCTCCTATGGACACTTCAAGCTGCCCGAAATCCTTGAACCGCTGAAGCAATTCTTCTACCACGGGACAGGTTTCCATGTCGTGCGACTCCCCGAGGTGAAACAAACATTCGTCCCTTTCGCCTCCGCCACGGGAGACCATACATGCCGCTTGCAGCGATTGGTAGATAAAACGTCTGGAAGTAGCCACCTCTCCTAATCTCCTTGCTCGTGATGGCCCATCCTCTTGGATGGCGTTTACGCTAGCCTTTCCATGACTAGCTAGCGGGTTAGTTTTAACATTTGGGCCTTCCTCTTGAAACGATAGCCAGCCGGCATTGATTAGGTGCTGCACTTTATACTTGAACGGGCGGCAGGAGTCAATGTTGTGTCCGGGAGCTCCACTATGGTACACACACTTAGCACCCGGGTCATACCACTTGGGGTAGGGTGGCTGGAAGACCCTCCCGGGTATGGCTACCACCAAATGATTCTCCAATAATGAAGGCCATAATTCGGAGTATGCCATGGGAATAGGAGAGAAGTTATCTTCCGGGAGTGGGCTCTGTGCATTTTTATAGCTCGTGCCGGGGGCCGTATTGTTGACTGGCCGGGGCGTGGCCGGTGCTGTGCGTTGGGCCGACGTTCTCTCTGCCGCGGGCGGTCCTTTTACTTGAGTCGGGGGGAAACTCCCGGCTCGGATTGAAAAATTTGGGGGATTGGGCTGGTATGAGCTTTGGATATTTTGGGGTGCTTTCATCCACGTCGGGGCGTTGGTGACCGCGTGGGCGTCTCCTTCCTTTTTCCTCGCGCCCACTACTGGGGCTCTTCTGTTGTTGTTGGGGGCCACATTGGAAGCATATTCGAACTTGCCTTTTCGTAGTCCGGATTCAATCCATTCTCCGGCGAAGACGAGATCCGCAAAGTTAGCTGGCATATAGACTATCAGCTTTTCATAGTAGAACGTGGGTAACGTATCTACCATAATTGTGATCATCTCCCTCTCCGTCATGGGTGGTACGACTTGGGCTGCGAGATCTCTCCATCTTTGGGCATATTCCTTAATGGACTCATGCTCTCGCTTAGTCATACTCTGAAGCTGATTCCGATCGGGAGCCATATCCGTATTGTACTAGTACTGCCTAATGAAGGCAGTTGCCAAGTCCTTCCATGATCGGATCTGGGAAGCTTCCAGATTGGTATACCATGCTACAGCTGCTCCGGCCAAGCTGTCTTGAAAGAAATGGACCAACAGCTTTTCGTCCGCAGAATACGCCCCCATCTTTCGGCAATACATCCGAAGATGCCCTTTCAGACATGTCGTCCCTTTGTACTTATCAAAGTCCGATACTTTGAACTTGGGAGGGATGACGATATTGGGTACGAGACATAAGTCCGCTAGATCCGAGAATGGGTAATTGCCAAGGCCCTCGACTGCTCTCAACCTCTCTTCAAGCGCCTCAATCTTTCCCTTATCTTCCACGAAGGGGACAGATTCTTTTACGGGTGTGGGTGAAGCCGAGATATGGCGGACTATGTTTGGTTGGGGTAGTTCATGGGGGGATGGATCTTTGAGGTGGAGCAGGGGGCCGAGATGGGTATCTCCTTCCTCATCGTCTTGCCCAGGATAGTCGTCATAAGGTGGGAGTTGCCCCTCGAAAGTAGGGGCTTGGCTTAAATCTTCCGGGGTGGCACGGGGAGTGAAGTCCGGAGGCAAGCCATAGGGGTAAGCTTACGGACTATACCTCCGACCAAACACTGTCGTGTTTCTGTCTTGGCCCGGATTTAAGGCGGGCTGCAGCACCGGCTCCGCTTCCCTAACTGTACTGGAGGCGGTTGCCGTGGCTTTATCCTCTATAGTTTTCTGGAGTTTTAACATGACCTCCGAGATGGAAGCCATTTGATCTTTTAAGGCCGATAGATTGGCCTTCATCTGTTCCTGCACGCCCTCTTCATTATCCATTTTTCTGGATCGAGTGTTATAGGGGTGCCTTGGTGCTTTCTTAGTTATGATGAAATTCCTAAAGAAATAAACAATGGTGAGTATGCCACCAAAACATGAATATGCAAATGAATGATCGGAGCACTTGGATCCACCCCAAGGTTTTTTAGATAATGTGATGAGTTCAGAACTTCTCATTTTATATAAAGAACAAAGCTTTCATCTAGCCAAGATTATACAAAGGTGTTACAAGAGAACCTAACGGTTTCTAATTATATGGGCCATCAAATCTATCATGTGTTGACAGTAATTGATTAGCCCATGAATCTCCTCGGGAGCCGTACACACTTCGGCCATGGCTTTTGCTTTGGCTAATAGACGCGGGAGGTCTTGACTTCCATTCAAGGTCAAGGCGAACCTATCCATCCACATAGTCGCTTCTTGATGCAATGCATCAATCACCCTCCCTCTTGCTTCTTTTTCGGCGTACACTTGTGCAACATCCTCCGCTAGCTTTTGTTCATGGGTCACAGACTGGTTCAACTCTTCCTTGTATTGCCCTATGATAGCTAGCATGCTTTGCTCCGTGGCTTCCAAGTGTTGAGCCAAACTACTCTTGGACCTTGCGCACGTAGCTAACTCTTCTTTTAAGATCATGCCATGCACTCGTGACCGGTCTCTTTCCTCTCTTCGGAGTTTGAGCTCATTGTTGCTTCCCCACAATGCTCCTCGGAATTTATTTCGGCCATGTTCCTCCTTGCGGGCCCTTTTGGTTTCTTGTTCAAGGGCTCTTGCAGTGGTCGCGTTTTCCTCTTGTAACTTGGTGCATTCTTTCCGGATGTGTGTAGCGGCTGATTTGAACTTCTCCTTGGCGAGTCTCGCCTTCCCTAGCTCTAATTTTAGAGCTTGGACTTCTTTATCTTCCTCCGGAGCTTCGAAGTTATCCTCATTGATAACTTTCAATTTGGAGAGCCAATCTAACCCTCGTGTGTGAACTCTTAGCCATCCATGATAACCACTGATGACGCCATTTTGGATGCCTCTAAGCTCCTTGCCTTTCCTCAACGGACTTCTCCACGCCTTGTGGACTCTTTGTATCACCTTGAGACTTTGCGCGCCTGGATCCCTCACAAGGAAAGGCGAGAGACTTTCTTCTGTTGGCGCTCCCCTCATGGGGTACCCTAGCTGTCTTATGGCGAGCGCGGGATTATAATTAATACAACCCCTAGTCCCTATCAATGGAACATTAGGGTAGTCCCCACACGAGAAAAGAACTCCTTCCTTGCCTTCCTTCCAACGAGGAAACCAATTGATTGTGTTGCCTCCTATCCCAGCCAAATGTTGGTCCCAATCGACTCTTCCTTTTTCGGCGCATGAGCGATAACTTTGAAGCGGACACGGGTGTCTTGTGTCTTGTTGGAATAGGTGTGAAACCAACCACACACAGAGAGCGGGTAAACAACAGACAATCCGTGCACTGTTTTTCTCACACCTCCGGTCAAAGGTGTCAAACAAATCTGCCAAGATAGCCACCACTGGACTCTCCTTGCTATGGTGATATGCGAGGAAAGCATCAATGGCGGCTAAGTCCACCAAACCGTCAACGTTCGGAAAGAGGACAACCCCAAAAATCAACAAAGCTAATATATCCGCAAACGGGCGGCTCGCCATATCCCTTGCCTTGCCTTCCAAGTATTTCCGAGGCAGGCCCACTACGCCGTTCCGAGTTTGCTTCATGCAATCCATCTCTTTTGCCGAGTCTCCAACCACAGCTGCAATCTTGCTCAAGAAGGGAAGAAACCCAGAGAAAAGATACGGTTTTCTCCCCCCAAGAGGGCATCCTAATATTTCCTCAAACTCTTCAATAGTCGGTACCATTTGGAAGTCCCCAAACGTGAAACACCTCAACGGCTGGTCATAGTATTGGGCGAGGGATACGACAGCTTCCGTAAATACCTCCGCTGCGGTCAAATCTAGAATCTTCCGGTACACTTTGCGGAAGGCTTGCCTTTGGAGAGGTCCCATCAATCGTCCCAATTCCTTGAGGCTGGTGACATCTAGACTTTTAACCTTGACTTGATAAAACCTTTTGCCGTTTTGATTTGTCCCCATCATTTACCTAAAAAGGGGTGGATCAAGACTCCGACATGAATGATGCAATGCGTATGCATGAAATGGAAAGAAAACAACACAAAGGGGTAGTTCACACATACGAGACCGCAGAGATCCAATTTTAATGCTACGTTTTGGGCATGATGGCGCCTCAACGTAGTATTAAAAAGGTTACGTATTACTCTAAAGAAACCAAACATCACTAGCAAAACTATAAACTAGTGCTATTTACCAAAAAAATGCATGAGAACGAATGGCACGAAGCGTGTTTGCTCTTTGCCCCTATTTGGGAACCTATAGGACAATATCTAGGGGTCTCTAATAACTACTCCCCAACAATTCATAACTCACACGGCTGTTTTCTAGAGGTATCATCACTCAAGATAATAATATTGTGGCGGTATGGAATACCAGCGACAACACATTATAAAGAGAGAAAGCTCTAGACGAGGTTTCACTATTATCAAGCAACTCGGAGACCTAGCATGATGATAGATTCACCCCCACTCCTTAAATTCCCATGAACCCGGGTATAGGGCCCTTTTTTTTACTCAAACCCGTGGGTGCTTAGAATGCAGTGTAAAGAATGCGAAATAGACAACATTTATTTACATTTTACACAGTTCAATAAATGCACACACAAGGTTTCATAATTCCAAAATTCCTTTAGAATAGGCCTAACTCACAAAAAATTCCCCAGTGGAGTCGCCAACTGTCGCAACATGCCCTTTTGTAGGCGAGCGAAGGCGAGGCTCACGGGTGCATTTTTCAAAGGAGGAAAGATGCGCGGAGTCGCCACCAACATTTATTTGTGGAAAACGTCGGGAAAACCGAAGGAAACCGGTCAAAATGAAAATTCTAAGTTCGGGAGTTGTATTTACGTTTGAGGAAGGTATTAGCACCTCTCATGTTTGTCTCAAAGGACAACAGCCTATTTTTTAGAATTGTGGAAATTGTATTACCTTAACTTTTATTTCTTTTTATTTTTTGAGGTCGACAAAAGCGGGGCTTTTGCTCCTACGTACCCTCCTTTGGAGAGGAAATCAGACCTATGTAGTTCTTTCTTAAGAGTGAATCAAGTGATTCTTTTTACTTGAAAGGTGATCATTTTAAGGCGTTGGACCTTAAAAATGATCCATTTACTTGGTAAGAAACTGAAATGATAAACTTTCAAAACCCTATTTTTTTGTGGACGAGCTTGACTAGGCGAGTTGATTTTAGCCTTAGTTTCTCTTTAGTTATTAGTCAATTCAATTAAGAATGAGAAATCCCAAAGAGAAAACGTCCGATTGATTTTTCGCTTTATTTCACTAAAAGGCATTTTTGATTATTATATTATTATTTTACCTCTTTTTTTATTTCCGACGTGGTTACGGCACGATCGAACGGTCGGAATTCATTTTAACAGAAATTAACGGATGATGCAATTCAAATGATCGGTGGAAATTTATTTTATTTTTTGATTAGGCGAGAAATGACTTAAATAAATGACTGAAGCACGTCAAAAGGGGGTACGGAAAGTAAATGAAAATGATAATAAAAATACATTAAACAAAATGTGGACCACCACGGGTACATAGAATAAATTGAAAAGCTCGGTTTGAGGTACTTACCCGTTGAAGACTGAAGAAAACGATGAACGAACAATGAATGTCGAAGAACGGTTGAAAATCTTCGCGTAATTACTCACGGAAACGTTACGGAAGCGCCTCGGCTTGGATTTTCTTCATGGAAACAATTTTCCTCAGCAAATTTAAGAGAATACGAAGTGCCAAGAAGGCTGAACCCCTACTCCCTTCATTCCTCCCCCTATTTATAGCAAAATAGGCGAGGAGCTTGCCACCCAGCTTGCCCAGGCGAGCTCAGCTCGCCCAGGCGAGCAAGGTTGCTTCCTCCAGAAGCAACAGCCTTCTGGAGGAAGAATCAGGAAGGCCCAAGTGGGCCTGATTGTTATTTGTACCCCCCTTTTTACTAAATGCACCCCCCTTTACCTTTTTTGGTAATTCCTTTTCCGTAACGTTATGAAACTTCACGAATTTCGTAACGATACTTATTTTCCTTCCATAAGGTTACGAATCCGTACGGATTATGTATTTACTCTTTTTTAGCTTTCAAAGAAGTTACGAAAACTCACGGATTGCGAAAAACACCTCCTTTCGACTTCCGTCACATTACGGAATTTTCACGGATCGCGTAAGCCTGCTTCCTTTTGATTTTTGGCACGTCTCGGGACTTCACATATTGTGCAACAAAGGGTGACAAGTATCTCGAAGCGGCCAATCAAAGGTTGTATATCATCAAATAATAATCCCCGGACGAAATTAGGGTATGACAATATGCAACAATGCAATGTAATGGAAAGTTTGTACAATGTTCATGACATTCTTTCCCTATTTTTTATTTTGATTTTGATTTGATTTTTTTGGAAAACACAGATTGACTGTCCTTTTGAAAGAGGTGATAATTCATGCAACCTCATCCTATCTTTTGCAAATCTCTCCGGGAACTCCCTCAGAGTGTTTGTTCTGTTTGATTTAGTCAGTTGACCATTTTGGAGTGACGACAATGGAGTCGTTTGATGTTTAATCAATCCATTGAAATTCCAGGATTTGTCCCCCCCTTTTTTGTTTAAAAACATCGACGGGTGAGAACTTTTGATCTGCCCCTATGTTCACTTGAGGCTCATGCACGATGCCCCTCATTGCCCTAGTGTAAGGCTTTGAGGTACCAATCGTTGTCTTTCTTCATCTCCTTGTAGCAGGGAACCTATTGGGTGAGAACTTCTAATCTGCCCCTAGGTTCACTTAAGGTTTATGCATGGTGCCTTTCATTGCCCTAGTGTAAGGCTTTGAGGTACCAACGACCTTGTAGCAGGGAACCTATTGGGTGAGAACTTCTAATCTGCCCCTAGGTTCGCTTGAGGTTTATGCATGGTGCCTTTCATTGCTCCAGTGTAGGGCTTTGAGGTATCCATCATTGTTTTGTTTTCACAACCTTGTAGCAAGGAAGAATGAAAGAAGCGGTTTGATTCTCGCAAAAATAATTTTTCAAGGACGAGGAATAGTTGAAGGATTTTTTTCTTAGTTGACGGGTTAAGTCAAATGACTCCTATTCTTGATAACTCACTTCTCTCTAAAAAAAAGACAAACTTTCTGGAATGATAAAATGAGGTCACATGAACGTCTATATTTTACTTGAAAACACAGTCAATCAAATGTTTCTTTTTCTTTTTCTTTTCTGAACTTTTCTGCTTTACTCGTTGTTTACGGCATCCTCACCAAATGTGTAGCACGAGTAATTTCTGATTGAACGGTCTTGGAAGTCCAAACTCAGGAGCGCATGTCGCTTGAGCAAACAAACCAATGGCTTGCACCCACATTCCAGTGGAAGCAAAGATGTAATTACAAGAGGATGAGGGACAAAGATGTTAAATTTATTCATTTTATTTAGCATTGTAACTGTGGTTTACAATAATGGCATAAACTTGAAAATCCTGATGAGTCATTAGAGACATCTAACAACAGCTTTCAAAATTGCCCCATGTGTGGTGTCGCTTGTCAATGTTAGGATTCATAAGCGATTCTCCTCAAATTTCAGTCAGCCCGCATCAATTAGACTTTACACCTTACGCTTTGAGGTCATACAGTGCTCAATGGAATGTCTCGGAACTCCTCCATGATATGCACATGTTGCGTTTGAGTCGTATCCTCGGAAAAATGGAGGTTGAGGAAACCTAGCAGGGGTTATGGCTACCATTGCATTATCAAGTAGATATGGGATCAAGTTAGCATATGACACCGGAATTTGGGGTGGATCCTACAGGCTTTTTGCTGCAAAATTCCTTTTTGGTTTTTGCTAAAGGTGGTGTTTGGGCATTGGGCGAGCGGTAGACAGGCTTTGTGATTGATTTAGGGATGGCCTTTATGGATAATTGGGTGGTGGGTAAGGAGAAGGGTTGTTATTGGCTGAGTAATGACATTGTTGGGTTGGTGGGAAACTTGGCCGTATAGGAATGGCAGTCGTAGCATGGGTTTCTCCCTCATTTTCACCCTCTTCATTTGCCCCAGTTTTTTTTTTGCATTTATCAAAGCATGATGATCAGATTTGCCTCTTTTCAGACCCACTTCAATCATTTCGCCAGCAAAGACCAAATCCACAAAGCTTGAAGGTGTGTAACCCATCATTTTTCATAATAGAACACTGGTAATGTGTCTACTATCATTGTTATCATTTCTTTCTCCGTCATTGAGGGAACCACTTGGGCTGCTAGATCCTTCAACCTTTGGGCGTATTCTTTGAAAGATCCGTGCCCCCTCTTGCATATGCTCTGTAGTTGCATCCTATCTGAAGCCATATCAGAATTGTACTAATACTGCCTAACGAAGGCAACCATTAGGTCCTTCCATGAATGGACTCAGGAAGGTTCAAAGTTAGTATACCAGGTGACAGCTGCCCCAGTAAGACTTTCTTGGAAGAAATGTATCAGCAGTTTCCCATCTTTTATGTATGCCCCCATCTTCCGACAATACATCTTTAGATGGTTCTCGAGGGAAGTAGTCCCCTTGTACTTGTCAAAGTTCGGCACCTTGAACTTGCGAATGACCATGTTTGGGTACTAGGAACAACTCTTCTACGTCAGTAAAGGCATAATCTCTGCCTCTTTCAACGACCCTAAGCCTTTCCTCTAAATGATCCAACTTCTCCCATTTCTGCCATAGCATGAGGGTTTTTACCCACTGTGGAATGCAAGGGGTGTGGTTGTGGGTGATACTGAGGGCCCTCCAAAGTGTTTTGCAGGGGAATACCACCAACTGCTTGCCTTTCAGTGGCATATCCGAGGCAAGGCTCGACGTCGGCTAAATTGTGGTGGGGTATTTCATGTGTCTCCCCCATGGGTTGAGAGACATGTGCATGATTAGATTCAGGTTATTGGCTCTCAATGAGTATCGGAATGGAGTTATTAACTTTCTCATTGGGAGTGTACGCCACATTGGGTGGTGTATAATTGGGAGGCAAGCCATATGGCGGGAAGGCATGCTCATTTTGAATTTGCACATCATGGGGCCGCTCGTACTTCCCAAATCTTTGCCTACCATAACTGAGGTTGGATGATTCATTTGGTTGAGATTAGATGGGGGCATCGGGTTCACCTTAGCAACAGCGCTGGTAGCAGCAACTGCAACCGTATTGGCTTCCATTATCTTTTTCATGCTCATCATGGCCTCCATCATTGTGGCCATTTGCTCTTTCACAGCCTCCATGTCGGCCTTCATCTGCTCTTGCACCTCCTCTGCTTCACCCATTACTCTAGCTCTAGCACGAGTTCGGTAAGGGCGCCGTAAAGCATGTTCTTTTCTTTTTGATAACAATGCTTAAGTTCATTTTTTTTCAAGGAATGAATGCAATGAGCAATGCAACCAATGAAAAGCATGGATGTATGCGAATGATGCACAGTTGAAGTATTATGAATATTTACGCAGGACATGGGGTTGAATCAATTTAGATTTTTAACATGGTCCATGACATCTTTGTCAAGGTGAAACTGGAAGTAACAAGGACATCAACAGTCCTAAATGTGTTTGGCAGTAGACGAAACAGTGATGTAACCCGATCCATCTTTTGCCCGAATTTTTGCATCGTGGTTACTTCCATACTTCAACTTGACTTGATGAACCTTTTTCGTAAAAGCATGAGCTTGGTTCAACCCCATAACCCAAGGAATGGCAATTTTGATCGCCAATACTTCGACAACATTTCATAGAGATGAAAGACTCGGGAATACGTATGCTATGCATGGAAAATGTAATGATGAGATTGAGATGCTCGAAGAAACATCATTTCCTAGTTAACCACGTATTAGGTACCATGCTCAATCATTTTGTTTTGTTGTTTTTTTTTTAGAAATGGGTTTATGATCCCAACATGGTTGGCTCATGGTACCTAACACATGCAACTAAGAATGCAGTGTGAATTTTCACGCTTCCTTTTTTGTTTTTGTTTTGCAGAGGAAAACACAAGGATCATGCATAAGTAAACATGAAAATAAAAGGTATGCAAAAAGCATGTTAGATGCAGATGCATGATGATGAAATGACTTATGAAAAATGTAATGCATGAAATGATAAGTGACAAATGTTGGAATGATATGTCCATTACGATACCATGAAGAGATGCTTATGCGATGCATGATATGAATGCATTTACGGACATGAGAGCCCGAAAAATCATCTCTTCTTACTTGCGCATTCGGGGGCGTAGTGCCCCATGTGTGCAGTTAAGAAGGTGATATGGACCTTTCGGCTTCCCGTGACAAAAGATGAGACCAACATACAATGCATGCTTGACGACATGATGCAGATGCGAAAAGCGCAATAGGGGGATGTACACAACATGGCAATATCCTCAAATAATCATACAACAAAGGCGTACATGACATTTAGGTTATATGCATGGCAGTGTTTAAAAGGCACGCAGCGTGTTCACTTCGTGCCCCTATTTTAGGGACCTAAACTGGAGGAACTAAAAGGCTTTTAGTGATAAACCCCAAGGTGGTCATATCTCTCTTGATGGTTTCTAGAGGTATCATCCCCTTCGACAAACATATTGCGGCAGTAGGGACTACCAGCAACAATATGTTATCAAAGAGAATAACTCTAGATGAGGGTTCACTGTTATCAAGCAAGTTGAAGACCCAGCATGACCACAGATTCACCTCCACTCCTTATGTTCCCATGGACCCGGGTATAGGGCCCATTTTCAACTCACCGTGTGTACAAATAGTGTTGGTGTTTTGTGTGCATCAAATCAATAAATATCTATCTCATGCATACATTTCAAAAACACACTAAAAGCATCAAAGAGTTATATACAAGAACGTAAGAGAAATAAAAGGGAACCGACAAAAGAGGAAGTCATGATATTGCACGAGATTAGAAGGCCTAACTCTCTAAAAACATTCCCCAGTGGAGTCGCCAACTGTTGTAACCTACCCTTCGGTGGGAGGGCGACGCGAGGGCTCACGAGTGCGTCTTCCAAGAAAGGAAAATGTGCGGAGTTTCCACCAACATTTATTCGAGGAAAACGTCGGAAAAATCGGAAAGGTGTGGTCTACGAACTTTAAGTGTGAAAGGATCGGGAGTTGTATTTACGCACGGGGAAGGTATTAGCACCCCACGCGTCCGTCACAAGGGACGGCATCCTTTAATCAAGTGTGCAAATATGACTTCAATTTGTGTTATTTTCTCTTTTACGCTCTTTATGTGGCGTCCCCAAAATAATGATTGGTTTAATAGTAATGATTTAATTAACAAAAACCATGGTAAATTTTTTTTTTCTTTTTCATTGCTTTCTCTTTTCACCATAACAAGGTTTAGAAGGAAACTCCTCACTATAGAGTCATGAATGGCCAGTTCACAACTCTATTCGGAGTCATTTCTTTCTTACCGCTCATAATCTCTAAACTATTTTGCTATTTCAAAAGGAAGAATGTACCAGCCATTACTTTAGGTCGTCACGTGAAAATAAAAGAATAAAATACGGTCGATAAACTCTTTTACAAATAAATTTGCTAATGCTTTCATTTTGAGTAACAAGATTGATCATAAATACATTCATCATTTAAAGCTGTCCAAAATATGGGAGTTTTACAAAATACATAGTGTCATCTAGAGCAAAGGTGTCCACAGTGATGGCTTCAGCCACATGTATACAATCACCAAATTCCTATACAGCAGGTCTACCCATACAAAAACAAAAGAGTAAACCTAACAGTCAGTCCTAGATACACCCACCCTCAAAAAGTATATATAACTAGCCCATGGAACTGTCCGCTATGATGAAGAGCCTCCACTGGTCGCCATCTCTCTCGGGCCACTATCCTCCGTAGAGTCTGCCTCAGATGCCGACATGACTTCCTCGGGAGAATCCACCTCCGGAAGTGGGTCCTCATCGCCCTCTAGAAAGTCAAGAGCATCCATAGCAGGCTCAGGAGGTAACTCCTCGGGATCCTCCTCAGGGTCTTCCTCGGATGACGTCACCTCGATCACTTGGACTGGCTCCACTAGATGGTATGGTGTAGGCGTGGGTAGTATCCACTCCACAGTGCGCTGAAGCGTGCGCACGGGTTCATCTGGATGCACCAAAGAAGTCGCCGTAAATCGAATAGTGCCCCGAAATCGGCACCTCGTGTTGCCTTCGAGGGTCTCCCAGACTCCCTCTAGGCACTCCATCTCTACTCGATCATGGATTAGCTGCGCCGCCATCACGATCTACAAGGAAGAAAAGAAAGGGGTAGACTCTTTCACAAGAATCTAACTATGCCACAACACAATTCGTCTCATAGCCACCACATGCAAGTAAAAGGGTATCTTAAGGCTTTTCATCTCTGGTAATCGATTACACAGCCTTGGTAATCGATTACCAGAGGCCAAACTTGAATCACACAGCTTCAGAACATGAAAACCTGAAATAGGCACTGTGTAATCGATTACACATACCTGGTAATCGATTACCAGTGACCCATTCCTCTGTGTAATCGATTACACAGACTGGTAATCGATTACCAGAGGCCTCCACAACTTGCTACCTTCATTTCTAAACCTGGTAATCGATTACACCCCCTTGGTAATCGATTACCAGAAGCCTTCATAGCTTCTTGACCTCGTTTTCAAGCCTGGTAATCGATTACACCCCGTGGTAATCGATTACCAGAGACCATCTTAGCCTCCTGCCTTCATTTTTTAGCCTTGTAATCGATTACCCACCCTTGGTAATCAATTACCAGAGGCCATAACCCATATATCACACAAGATTCACAGCTGGCCAGCCACCACAAGCCTCCTTGCTTTGTGGTCTTTGTTCCTTTTATCTGTTGACTGCCAGGAGCTCGCCTGCTTAGGTACATCACAGGTTCTCACTGACTGACTATGCCCGGGTTGGGTCAGGATTGGTCAAGCATGGTTTTGGGCAACAGCACCCCACCTGACGTCCCCAAGGTCTCCTGACCCCTGCGACATATCTCCAGGTACCACTCTGTGGTCAACGAATAAAAGCAGGAAGTTTCACCCTTCTACACTTCCTCTTTTCAAGCTTGTAGGATTATGGGGTACCCATCACATGTGGTACTAGGTGGCGGTCGGGCGATGGTGCACAACAAGTTTTCCACATCCACAAATCGCGCATAAACCCGCCATCCCCTGTTGCCCACCTCCAACTGAGCTCACGTACTCCCACGTAGCCCATATCCTCATTTCTCTCAACACCGGGTCCCCATCAATCCTCTCAAGCTTCCCCAACATCCAAGTAAAACAACATTCAAACAGCACAAACTATCACAGCCAAGAAAACAGAGCAAAGGCAGAAAACTCTGCCAAAACACCAACCAAAATCACAGCTTTTCTCACTTAAAGACCCCAGTAACAATTCCTTCGTTCCAATTTGTTAACCGTTGGATCGACTCCAAAATTTTACTGGAAGTCTCTAGTACATAACCCTACATTTTGACCGTTGGGATCTACTAGCAAACATCCAGAACTCATTCTGCACTACGCTTTCCACAACCAGCAAATGCATAGCATTTTTCTGCACTTGTGCAAAATTCTGCTGCACAATTTCACAGCAAAATTCTGCACAAAGTGCAGATTTCGAAAATCACACTTTCCCTCATCCAATCTTGCCCAAATCAAATCCTACAAGTCCCAAATCATGTATCAATCATGTCTAAACCACAGTCAAGCTTCAAAACACAACAACACAAAATCTAGGTGTCCAAAACCCCTCAATTTAATGGATTTTCTAGGTTTGAGAAGTGAAATTGAGAATGAGGTAAATTTGAAGCAAGCTCTCACCTCACACAAGTCCATATCATTAATTTAAACTTGTTCAAACTGGATTTACACCTAAAATTTCACCGAATCAAAATTTGACTCCTCAACACCCAAATTTACCCTAGAAATGGCTCTTTGTTCACTTTGGTCATTTGTTTTTCTCTCTAGCTCAGCCTAACCTTTCTCATAAATCCTAAATGACATTTCAAACTAGGATTAACTCATTTTAACCTTCATTTACCACAGAATCCAGATTTAACCTTCTAACTCTCAAAGCCTCACTCTTTTTCCACTCACAACACCACATTCTCACTTTCTAACCCTAGGTTAATTCTACCCTTCATCTCTAACAGTTTTCCATAAGCAATTTCAGCACATGAACATCACAAGCATCATTATAAAAACCCTAAAACAGAATGGGTATGTTTAACTCATCCAAACATGGCAATTTCAACATGCTTTCCACAAATTCCTTCCCAAATAACTATCATGAAGCAGAAACTTAGCAACACTACCCATCATATTTCCCAAAACCCCATACCCACGAAAATCAAGAGAGAAAGAAGTCCACCCAAACCTGAAATTTCGAAGTCCCACACGTAGAGACGCGCTTCACGACTCCGAAAATGCCCTCCTTTCACGATTTGGGGCAGAAATGATGGCCAAAGGTTGGAGCTTTGTTTGGAGCTTCAATGGAGAATGAAGGAGGAAAGAATGGCAACGTGAGGGAGAGAGGAAAAGGCTTCTGAAAATGTGGGGCTGAGTGAGGAGAGAGAGAGTTGCTTTTTAATTTTAAAAAGGCTTTTTCCTCATTTCTTATTATTTTATTATAAACTATGCCACATGTCTCCATTGGAGTGGAGCAAAAAGGGCCCACTTTCCCTTTTGATTGTGACCCATACTCAGCCACCAAAGTGAGAAAAATCTGACCTTTGAAACGCTAAAATCCTGCCTCGGTTTGTGTGCCGTTTCTCTGGTTCCAGTTCCTCGTATTTCTCTGCGTCCGTCGGGGCCAGTTTTCGAAAGTAGGTAATATATATATCAAAACGCTCAGAATAAAACCCCGAGCATGGTTCAGAGGTTGGTTTCGTTAAATTTTAAGTCGCACGCAAAACGATGATTTTTAAACTAACTAATTAAGAATTAACCCGTAACTTCCCAGTTATGGACTTATCTTCCTTAATTTGCCTAACCCACGTATCTTGCCCCCACTATTCCTACTTCTACCAAGAACATATATGCATATACACTGAATAATACTTATATATATATAATCATTCAAAATACATCATTTTCAAAAATTCCGGGTAGAAATTTCCAGGATGTCACACTTTATGTCTTTTTATGCCTTTTATATTTTTTATCTTTTTGTGGTCAACAAGGGTGTTTCCCTTGCTCCTACGTATTCCTCAATTGTGATGAGGAAATCAGACCTACGTAGTTCTTTGAGAACTAAACGTTGATTAAGTTGTTTTTATCTTTTTTTGCAAGATATATTGTGACCAAACAAAAAGTCGTTTAAGGCGTTGGACCATTTAAACAATCTTTTGATTCTTTTGAAAGGAGAGAAAACATTAAGGCATTGGACCATTAATGATCTCTTGGTTTTTTGAAAGTAGTGAGAAAGTTATGTGTTGACTTTTAGGCTTTCGAAAGTCCACGTTTAACCAATAAAAGCAAAGAGGACCATTTAAGGCTTTGGATCTTAAAATGGTTTTTAGGTGATTTTTATGGACAAAAGCTTGATTTGTGAGTTGATTCTAACCTTAGTTTCACTTTGGTTATTAGTCAATTCAATTAAGAAAAATCCCAAAGAAAAGCGTCTGATTGATTTGTTTGGATTATTTTATTCAAAGATATTTTTGATTATTTTATTATTATTTTGCCTCTTTTGGTTTTAAACATGGTTACGGCGTGAAAGATCGGTGGGATTTTATTCTAACAGAGATTAAACGATATTACAACTCAAATGATTGGTAGAAATTCATTTTATTATTGATTAGGCAAGAAAACGGCTTAAATAAATGGTTAAAGCACGTCAAAAGGGGGTACGAAAGCAAACGAAATAAAAATAAAAGCACGCAAAACACGTGGGGACCACTAAGGGCACATAGAATGAATTGAAAGGTTGAAGACCGAAGAACGAACAAAGAACGATGAAGAACGGTGAAGAATCTTCGCGAAATCGCTCATCGAAACGTTTCGGAAGCATTACAGAAGCGCCTCGGCTTAGATTTTCTTTACGGAAACAATTTTTCTCACTAATTTCAAGAGAATCCTAAATACCAGAAGGGCTAAACCAAATTACTCTGCCCTCTTTACCCTATTTATAGGGGGAAAGAGGGAGGTGGTTGCCGCCCGGGTTGCTTCCACCAGAAGGCACCGCCTTCTGTTGGAACACCCTAGAAGGCCCAAGTGGGCCTAGTTGCTATTTGCACACCCCTTTTTACTAAATACACCCCCCTTTTGCTTTTTTTGCTAATTCTTTTTCTGTAATGTTACGGAACTTTACGGATTACGTAACGACACTTGTTTTCTTTCCGTAATATCGCGAAACTTTACGGATTACGCAACAATCCCCTCTTTGACTTCTGGAATGTTGCAGAACTTTATGGATTGCGCAACAATGCTTCCTTTCGACTTCCGGCATGTCGCGAAACTTCACGGATTGCCTAACGATGGGTGTTAAGTACCTCGAAGCGGTTAAGCGAAGGTTGCATGCCACCAAACAATGGTCCCCGGACGAAATTAGGGTATGACACAAGCAATAACCAAAGACCAAAAAAAATGAAATGAAAGCTAAACCAATGGAGTTTTAACAAGACAATTTTTCAAGGATTACTCAACAATTAAAGCAATGAAAAGGACATAGAAGCAAGCTAGGACTCAAAGAGAAACTTAGAATGGCTCTAGAGTAGAGTAAAAAAACTATATAAAAAAAAGACTCAACAAACCTCTAGCTTTGGCACTTGTTTTCACAGTAATTTTCAATTGAAATTTCGGAACTAAGATTGGTATAACATAGGCACCAATTATAGAATAAATTTTGAGCCAAAACAACAAGCACACTTCCTTTTCATTTTTTTTTTCCTGGATACTGATTATTCTGCCAACTTGTGTGATTTTTAGTATTTTTTTTCCTTTTATCCAAATCACTTGGTTCTTTTTTTATAACTTTTTTCCAGATGTCTAGCAATTTCAGTAAAAAATTCAGCTCAAAATTCAAAGTAACCAATTCTCAGTAATTTTTACAACTTTGTATGTCCAAGCTGCCAGCACCAGCGATTTTTTTTTAAGCATGGTATATTGATTGCATTGGGCTTACTTTCAACCTTCCTAAGTATGTTGAACTCACTAGGATTGTTTACCACAGTTTTAGAAGTTCAATATTCACTTAGGATCAACATTTCAGCCAGCAATTCAATCACGAAAACTCAAATTCACAATAGACACAATCATAAGGAAACCTAAAAGTTCAAGAAAAGGTTCACAATCAAAGACTCTCTAAGAATTTTGCATGAACATGTTAAGGACTAATTAACATGAAAGATTTGACTCAAATCAAATAATAGGCTAAGAGAATTTCATACACTCATGAACAAATGAGTTAGACAAAGAAACAAGAAAAATAAAATTCAGCACAACATAAGAAATCTTATGTGACAAGTTTCATGACTAGACATGACTTCTATGACAAAACTACAATAGGTGAACAAGTCACTCTAGATTTTTGAGGTTTTCTTCTACTTTAATATTTTAGTAAGAATTTTATGGTTTAGGTTTCAGCCACAAAAAATAACAAGACAAAACTCAAAGGAACCTAAACTCAACACAATTCATGGTTCAAGAACAAGAACAAGAAATTTGAACCATAGAAATACAAATCTAGCTTCTATAGCAAGTTTAATTGGTGAAAACTCTAAAGAATCATGTTAAAAACATTTAGCACAAGACATGTGAGGAGATACGTGGAGAGAAAATGAAGAAACGACAGTGGAAGAGAAGGTAAAGCTAAAAATTAATGGAGGTTTAAGGAGCACCTACTTGAAGCTCTTGTGCTCTGATTACCACTTGATGGGAGCTTGCTTGGGGGGCTTCTATGGAGGCTGGATCTTTGAGCTTCAATGAGGTCCTTCAATGGTGATTTTACACCATGGAGATGCAGCGGAAGGCAAAGGAGAAGAAGAGAAGGGAGGCACCATCCACTAGGGAATAAGCCAAGGAAGAAGGAGCTTCACCACCAAGAATTGCCTTGGATAAGAAACTTGAAGAGGATGCTTTAATGGAGGAAAAGAAAGAGAGAAGGGGGGAGCACGAAATTGAAGGAATAAAAGAGGGAGAGAAGTGGAACTTTGAAGTGTGTCTCATAAGACTTTCATTCATCAAAGTTACAACAAGTGTTACACATGCTTCTATTTATAGACTAGGTAGCTTCCTTGAAAAGCTTTCTTGAGAAAACTTCCTTGAGAAGCTTCTTTGAGAAAACTTCCTTGAGAAGCTAGAGCTTAGCTACACACACCCCTCTCATAACTAAGCTCACCTCCTTGAGAAGCTTCCTTAAGAAGATTCCTAAAGAAGCTAGAGCTTAGCTACACATACCTCTCTAATAGCTAAGCTCACCTCCTTGAGATGAGAAGCTAGAGCTTAGCTACACACCCCATATAGTAGCTAAGCTCACCCCTATGACAAAATACATGAAAATACAAAAAAAATCCCTACTACAAAGACTACTCAAAATGCCTCGAAATACAAGGCTAAAACCCTATACTACTAGAATGGCCAAAATACAAGGCCCAAATGAAGGAAAAACCTATTCTAATATTTACAAAGATAAGCGGGCTCATACTTAGCCCATGGGCTCGAAATCTACCTTAAGGCTCATGAGAACCCTAGGGCCTTCCCTTGGATCTCTGACCCAATCTACTTGGAGTCTTCTATCCAATTCCCTTGCGGGGTAGGATTGCATCATAGGGTTTCATTTCCAGTTTTGCATGTTACTGTTCATGCGCACTTTTCATGTAGCAATTCCAGTTTCGTTTCTGCCTTCAAATTCCAGTTCATTTTCAATTTGTGCTTCAATTTCCAGTTTTGTTTTCTTCTTTTGATTTCCTATTTCATTTTTGTTAATGGGAGGCTGAATCCCTAGTGTTGTTTTCTCTTGAGGATAAAGCATAGCTCTCTTTGAGGTTTTGTTCTTAACATTAAATTCTAATCAGTTTTTCCCCTTCACCAATTATTTTGTGTTTATTACTGATATTAATCCATGCATGCTTAATGCTTGATTAATTGTCTCTGTGCTTAATTAGCATTCATGCTTAA
The DNA here is from genome assembly GCF_004193775.1 of Glycine soja. Classification (NCBI taxonomy): domain Eukaryota; kingdom Viridiplantae; phylum Streptophyta; class Magnoliopsida; order Fabales; family Fabaceae; genus Glycine; species Glycine soja. Next base: position 11,441,878 of record NC_041004.1, on the reverse strand, counting down.
TGGGCATGTGAGAGGAATTAATTGGTGTATGTGTTGCTTAATCGCATAATGAAAGCCTTGTGTTAATTTTCTCTTAGTAAATTTATTTCGGGTTGGATTAAGTGGTTGAACTGAGTAGGGATAAATTCTCGTAACCTAGGATAAGAGACTTGTTTTTGAATCAAGGGGAAACAACATGTTTTAGTTCTGTTATTTTTAATTCAAGTTTGCTTGTTGTTTAAAATTACAAAAACAAATAACCCCTCCCCCCCAATTCGTTACTGTTTTATTATTATATGTTATTTTTAATGTTTATTTGATTCGGGTACAGCCTAGATCACTCTTTATCTTCATGAAATAGATCAAAGTTGATTTTCTGATCTTCTATGCCCATTTGCAACATCTTCTTTCCCATATCAACTACACAGCTTGCAGTAAACATGAATGGGCGGCCAAGAATGAGAGGAATATCGGCATCCTCTTCTATGTCTATCACCACAAAATCAGCTGGAAATATAAGGTGTTTCACCTTCACCAAAACATCTTCAATCACTCCATACGATCTTGTGATGGAGTGATAAGCTAATTGAAGGGTCATGCGTGTAGGCATTATCTCAAGCTCTCCAAGTCGTCGACGCATGGAGAGAGGCATTAAGTTTATACTAGCTCCCAAGTCTATGAGAGCTTTTCCTACAGCAACCTCACCAATGGAACACAGTATCGTGACAACTCCAGGATCTTTGTGCTTAGGTGAAGAATGCGTTGAATCACAGCACTACAATTGCTTTCCACCATAATTCTGTCACTATGGATGTACCGGTTCTTCTTTGTCTGCATATCTTTTAAAAATTTGGCATAGAGGGGCATTTGTTGAAGTGTTTCTCCAAAGGGCAAAGTAATTTCCGGTTTCTTGAAAATATCAAGAAATCTGGCCAAATGTCTTTCTTTATCTTTCTGGGAAGGTACCAAAGGATAAGGTACTTCCTGGCCTTCGTTTGGAGTAGTATCCTTCTTCTTTTTAGTGTTCGCCTCACTCTTGCCTTTCCTCATCTCATCATCAACAACTTTCTCTTTTTGTTTTTTATTTTTCAACTTTTTTTCTTTTTCTTCTTCTTTTATTCTTTCTTTTTCTTTCTCTTTTATTGGTATCTCTTCTTCCTTATCATCTTCAGCCTCCTCATTAATCTCTTCAAGTTCTACAAAATCAAAAACGGGTTCAAGTGCTGGCTTAGGTGTCAATTGTTGTTTATGTTCCTCCATCTTCTTCTCAGCTTCACTCTCATCTACAAGGATTGCCATTCTGCTTCTAGTCATCACAGCTTTACACTCCTCCTTGGGATTTTTCACTGTATTAGCTATAAAACTGCTTAATGATCTATCTGCCAATTGCTTTGCAAGCTGTCCTACTTGGACCTCCAGATTCTTTATGGTATACTCTATGCTCTTCTGGTTGGACATAGAACCTTGCATGAACTGAGCTAGAGTCTCTTCCAGCTTCGTTGTGCGATCATAGAGACTAGGCCCTTGTTGTTGTAGCCTTATTGAATTTCAAGCGTCTTGATAAATTCTGAACCTAAATCGGACATCCGAGTCAAAAGTTATGACCGTTTGAATTTGCCCAAAGCTTTTGTGTTCGATTTCAAGCTTCTCAATATATTATGGGCATCAATCAAAAATTCGAGTCAAAAGGTATGATCATTTGAATTTGCGTGGAGATTCAGTGTTTAATTTTGAGCGTCTCAATATATTATCTGTCGCAATCAAACATCCGAGTCAAAAGTTATGGCCGTTAGAATTTGGTAGGGGCTTCCTTATTATATTACGAGCGTCTCGATATATAATGGGCCTCAGTGTGTGTCGTAACCTGCCCTTCAGCGGGAGGGCGACGCGAGGCTCACGGGTGCATCTTCCAAGAAAGGAAAACGCGTGGAGTCGCCCATCAAAAAAAACAAAAAGAAGATGGTCTGCATATTTTGAAAATAAGGGTTCGGGAATTGTTTTGGCACAGGGAAGGTATTAGCACCCCACGCACCCATCACAAGGGACGACAGCCTTCAACCAAGCGTGCAAAACATGACGTCAAAATTATATATATTCCATTTCTATGCTTTTTATGTATTTTCCCTTTTTTATGTCTTTAATTTTTGGGGGTTGACAAGGGTGTTGCCCTTGCTCCTACGTATCCTCGGGTGCGATGAGAAAATCAGACCTATGTAGTTCTTTAAGAACTGAATGTTGGTTAAATCGTTTTTTATCTTTTTTGAAAGATTGATTTTAACCGAGCAAAATTCGATTAAGGCGTTGGACCTTGAAACGATCTCTTGATTTTTGAAAGGAGAGAATGATTAAGGCGTTGGACCTTTGAAACGACCTCTTGATTTTTGAAAGGAGAGAATCGTTGAGGTGTTGGACCTTTGAACGATCTCTTGATTTTTTTGATGAAATGAAGAAGTTTATGAGTAGGTTTTATTTGGTTTTGGCTCATTAATCTTCAATCCTTTTTTTTAAAGATAACTTGCGGCGTTAATGATCGATTAAAAGTTATTTTATATTGATGAAAAGAGTTTACGACACAAACGATCGGTCGAAACTTATTTAAATAGTGATTAAGTGAGATTACAACACAAATGATCGGTCGAAATTCATTTAAACAGTGATTAAGTGATATTACAACACAAACGATCATTTGAAATTTATTTTAACGGTGATTAAACGAGATTACGGTATGAAGGATCAGTCGAAACTCGCTTTAAACAAAGAAAAAGATCACTGGTGATCGAAAAAGGGGATGAAGATGCACCAACAATAAAGGGGACCCCTAAGGGTCCATAAATCAAATTCAAATCCTTAAAGACAGGCACCAACCGGATGAAGAATGAAGAACAAACGATGAATGAACGAAGAACGACCAAAGAACGAACGAAGAACGGTGTAGGAGTCGATCACGGATGCGATTCGGAAACGTTTTGACCTTTTTTCTCTTCTTTCTTCTCCTTTTCTCTTCTATCTTCTTCTTTCTGGACCTCTGGACTTCAGGGAACTCAGGGACCCTTTCCTTCAACCTTCCCACACCTATTTATAGCAAAACAAGCCATTTGGGATGAAGGTAGCTTGCCCAGGCGAGCGGATAACCTCATTCTAAAGTAACTTGCTCGCCCAGGCCAGATGGTTACTTCATCATGAAGTTATCTAGGCGGCTCAGGGGCTGAAAAATGCCACAAAAGTGACCCTTTTGCCCCCATTTTGGGTATTTTTCACATTTCCTTCTGAAATGTTGAAAAACCTTACGGAATGCGGGGCATCTTGTGTTAAGCAGCTCAATTCGGATGGCAAGAATCTAAATGTTTACAAATGATCATCCCCGGACGAAATTAGGGTATGACAGTCGCCCATCTTTGCTTATCTTTTATTGGAAATAAAAGGGAAGTAAAGATAGAGACACTAATTTCATTTGAGGGATCTCACCATCCAACCGGCCACTAACGGAAGTTTAAGCAGTAAAACCCGTGAAAGCATGAAGACATTGAAGTTCTTTTTTTTCTTTTTTTTCATTATATATATATATATATGTATATATATATATATATGTATATATATATATATATATATATATATATATTTCCTTTTTTAAAAACATAGAAACAGAGGACGTCGAGTCCTATGAAGCACAAGAAAAAAAGACATTGAAGTCTTTGTAATGAAGACATTGTCGCCTTTTGAAGGCATGCAATGACTAAAGACATTGTCATCTTCGAAATGTAAATAAAACATTGTTGCCTTTTGAAAGCATGTAATGACTGAAGACATTGTCGTCTTCGAAAAGTAAATGAAGACATTGTCGCCTTTTGAAAGCGTGCAATGACTGAAGACATTGTCGCCTGTTGGATTTCCCCTGTAGTTACTTTCTAGTCCATTTTTTCTTTATACAAATATGTTCAAGGGAAATCCAATTCACCGAAAAGCATACCGGATTGTCAAGTATTTAAAATTTAAATGGATGAATTCGAGTATCAAACACAGGGAACTAGTATTAGACAGGGCTAAATTCAGAAATAAGGCATTGTTGAAAGAAACATTGATAATTGATGGTTTAGAAAAAAATTAAACTAAGTCTATGCTAAAAACAATAAAAATGCAAGTAAGATTAACAGTAGTAGGTAAAAGTGTTGGGTCTTTCTAGCAAACAAGCTGATGTATATAAAGATGTTTCTCTAATCAATCATGCTTTTGTGTTCTATGTTGTAGCCTAAATTACTAAACCTCGATCCCTAGTTAGGCTGAATCAATCCAAGCTTCATCCTTAGATCCCTCTTGTTAGTCTAGGCTTAATTTAGACAACCCTCGTAGGTTTAGACTAACTTAAACAAAACTTTGTCCTCAGATCCCTCTTGTTGGACTAGGCTCTGCTAAATCAGCTTACGAAAGTTTAGACTGATTTAACCTAAGCTTCATCCGCAGATCCCTCATTTAAGACTAGGCTTAGATCAAACAGCATTATTGTAACAGCATATTTAAAACCAAAACTTAATCCGCAGATCCCTCATTTAAGACTAAGTTTCAATCTTGCTTCAATCAAGTTCTAAGGCAATAGTACATTTCCCAATGCTAAAGTCACCTAACTATGCACACAAATGGGTGATCAAACCAAGAGCATACAGAATTTAAGCACTGAAAGAAGCATTGAACACAATAAACACAATCAATTAGATATTAAAGGAATTACATCAACTGTTCCTTAGAAATTCCCAACAAGAGTGTTTAGCAGCCATACAGAAAAACCCTAACACAAATGAGATTAAAAGTAGAGAATAAATGCTCCTTACACAAGAAAAGGGATCCCTCCTCCTCTTCTCAGCACTTCATAATCACTCTGCAACTCACTAATCTCTCTCTAATTACAAAACCTAGGTCTCTCTGCAAAAGCTGCTCCTCTTGCTGCCTCCATAGCTCTTTTCCCGAAATAGGCACTGTGGTGTGCTATGGAATTCTCTGCAAAAAATATCTTCTTACCCTAATTCTGCACAAGACAGGCTTTAAATAGGCTCTGAATCCGTGACGTTGCATGTAGCTCCACCCTCGCGCTTAGCGCGAGTAAGTGGATTTGAGCTTAGCGCCAGTCGTGCACTGAGCCTGGCTAAAGACAACCGCTGCACTTAGCGCACTGATCTCGCGCTTAGCGCGCGGCCTTGATATTGATGCTCTACCAGATTTTTCTGTCGCGCTAAGTGCACTGAAGCTGCGCTTAGCGATGGATTCGCGCTAAGCCCAAATGGTGAGCTGAGCGCAACTACCACTTTTAGCACTTCAAGATTTAGCCTCATTTAACCTAAAATTGAACAGATTTCATCATTAAATCCAATGGAAAGTATTCTAGAGACAACTATAACAAGAAAATAAGATTTATTTACAAATCCCTACAAAATAACTATAAATTAGGGAAACTATACAAGTTTGGGAAAATGTTTTATAAACAAAAGTTAGTCATATAAGACGACTAACATCGCCTTTTGAAAGCATGCAATGACTGAAGACATTGTCGTCTTCGAAATGTAAATGAAGACATCGTCACCTTTTGAAAGCATAAAATGACTGAAGACATTGTTGCCTTTTGAAATCATGCAATGACTGAAGACATTGTCACCTTTTGAAAGCATGCAATGACTGAAGACATTGTCATCTTCGAAATGTAAATGAGGGCAATGTCCCCTTTTGAAGGCATGCAATGACTGAAGACATTGTCATCTTCGAAATGTAAATGAAGGTCATTGTCGCCTTTTGAAAGTATGCAATGACTGAAGACATTGTCGCCTTTTGAAAGCATGCAATAACTGAAGACATTATCGCCTTTTGAAAGCATGCAATGACTGAAGACATTGTCATCTTCGAAATGTAAATGAGGGCAATGTCCCCTTTTGAAGGCATGAAATGATTGAAGATATTGTCATCTTCGAAATGTAAATGATGACCATGATGGTCTCCGCATGCCGATGGACTTGATTGTCTCTGGAAGGCAAAGGAGACTGTAATAGTCTTGAAAACAATGAAAGCAGATGACCATGATGGTCTCTACATGCCATCGGACTTAATTGTCTTTGGATGGCAAAGGAGACTTTAACAGTCCTGAAAACAACGAAAGTGGAAGACCATGATTGTCTCTGCATGCCATCGGACTTGATTGTCTCTGGATGGCAAAGGGAGACTGCAATAGTCTCGGTTGAAAGACATTGAAGTCTTCAACAAAAGGGGCAGATGACCATATTTGCCTCTACGTGCCATCGGACTTGATTGTCACTGGATGATGAAGGGAGACTGTAATAGTCTCGGTCAAAAGACATTGGAGTCTTCGACAAAAGAGGCAGATGACCATATTTGTCTCTACATGCCATCGGACTTGCTTGTCTCTGGAAGGCAAAGAAGACTTTAATAATCTCCAGAAAGCAAAAATGACAGAGGACTTTGAGTCCTATGAAAGATAAAGGCAGAAGACTTTGAGTCCTGTAAAAGACAAAAGCGAGGATTTTGAATCCTATGAAAGATCAAGTGAGGACTTTAAGTCCTATAAAGGCGAGGACTTTGAATCCTACGAAAGAAGCCAATAGGTACTAGTACCAAGGGCTTAACCTTATGGGAAAGCAAGAGGTTGGCTCTTTGAGAGGGCCTCTCATCTTTAAAGAGAAATCTATGCATTTATAATGGACATGATTTTTTTTTGGGGATGCAAATGCATGCAACCTTTATCTTGAAATGCAGCTTTGTATGCGACAATGCAATGAAATGGAAATTTGTACAATGTTCATGACATTCTTTCCTATTTTTGTGATTTTGATTTGATTTTTTTTCTTTTTTTTGTGGAAAACACAAATTGACTCTCTTTTTGAAAGACGTGACAACTCATGCGACCTCATCCTATCCTTTTTGCAAATCTCTGGGGGGAGTTCCCTTAGAGTGTATGTTTTGTTTGACTTAGTTACTTGACAAATCTTGGAGTGACAACAATGGAGCCAGTCAATATTTAAACAATCAATTGAAACCCTAGGGTTCGTCCCCCCTTTTTTTGTTTAAAGGCATTGATTATTCTACACAGCAAGAGGAAAATAAGGCTTTGGGACCAATCGCATGCACCATTGAAGGATGGCAATGGATTGTTACACTTTGGTACATGACAAAGTGAAAATTTCTTGATTTAAGGCCATACAGTGATGCCATGGGTCTGTTGATCCCGCTAAAACTTGATGACATGGGCTTACCACGAAAGAATTTATATAACAAAGCTACCCTTGGATTCTAAAGAAATCCCAAAGAGTTTGCATGAGGGACTAACATCAGACGTACCCTACTATCAAAATTGGTTTCGAGTATTTTCCACGAGCTCTTGGTCAAATGAGTTTTCTTCTCAAATGTGCAAGTGCGAACCTCAGGGGTTTTTCTTTCTTTTTATATATATACATATTTTTTTCAACAATCACAAGCGCGGGCGGGCTTCATTCCAGAATCCCAACTTAAAATCAAATTAGTCATTCCTTGATCCACATGGGCTTTAATAGGCTTGTAACGTGGCCAGGAGTAAGGGGGGCTATGAAAGAAAGGATTAGAGGCTCAAAGAGTGTTTGAGGGTTATATTGAGTAAGAACCTTGAGTGTCTTGCTTGTACTTTTGTTCCCTTCAACTCTTGGGTTAGGCTCTACTCCTTTTGTCTTATACATTAATCTTTTGTGGCACTTTTGTGCCTTTCTTGTAAAATTGGAGATCTTTGTCTCTCTTTTACTTCATTCGCCTTTGGCGGATTTTATTTTATTTTCTTTTTTTTCATTTTTGCCTAACTTCATGCATGTGTTGTTTGCATTGCTCTTCTCGCTGGTTTAGCGGTGGTTCCTACTCAGGGTTCCTATTTTGCTTTTGCTTTTTTTTTGTTTGTTTTTAGAAACAAATATACTTTGGCTCGGATGGGGTAGCAAAGGATAAACTAGTTTTTGGGATAATGAAACATTGCCATGTGTCATTTCAAATCCTGACTTAGATCCTTTTGTAGTTTGGATTTTGGGACAAAACCTTAATAACACGCCGCTGATTGTTTTTTTTTTGTTTTTTTTTTCTTCAACCCTTATTTCTGCTTAAGCCTCCCTTTTGGGTTTTCAACCTACCGAGTAAGAACTTTTGATCTGCCCCTACGTTCACTTGAGGCTCATGCATGGTGCCTCTCATTGCCCCAGTGTAGGGCTCTGAGGTGTTTATTATTGTCTTTTGTCATGACCTTGTAGTAAGGAAACATGAAAGAAAATTGTGCAGATTCTCAAAAATGAATTTTCAAGGACGAGAAACACTTAAAGGATTTTCCAATTGACAAATTTAAGTCGAACAACTCTTGTTCTTGACAACTCACTTTTTTCTCAAAAGAAAACTTTATGAATGATAAAATGAGGTCAGATGAATGTCTGTACTTTTATTTAAAACACAGTCAATCAAATGTTTTTTTTTTACATTTTACTCGTCGTTTACGGCACCCTCACCAAACATGTAGAACGAGTAATTTCTGGTTGAACAGTCTTAAAAGTCAAAACTTAGGAGTGCAGGTCGCTTGAGCAATCAAACCAACGGCTTACACTCACATTCAGTGGAAGTTAAATAAGCAAAGGTATAATAGTGAGAGGATGAGAGACAAGGATGTCAAATTTGTCCATATTATTTGCATTATAATTGTGGTTCACAATAATGGAATAAACTTGAAAATCCTAATGAGTCATTAGAGACATCTAACAACAACCTTCAAATTGCCCCATGTATGGTGTCGCTTGCCAATGTCAGAATTCACAAGTGGTTCTCCTCAAATTTCAGCCAGCCCACATCAATTAGACTTTGCACCTTATGCTTTAGGGTCATACAATGCTCAATGGAATGCCCTGGAACTCCTCCATGATAAGCACATGTTGCGCTCGAGTCGTATCCTCAGAAAAAAGGAGGTTGAGGAACCTTGGCTGGGGTTATGGCTACCATTGAATTATCGAGTAGATATGGGAGCAAGTTAGTATAGAACACTGGAATTGGGGTGAATTCTATAGGCATTTTTGCTGCAAAATTCCTGCCTTGGTTGGTGTTTCGGTTTGTGTTTAGGGTGGTGTTTGGCATTGGGTGTGCGGCAGGCGAGCTTTGTGGCTGATTTAGGGATGGCCTTTGTGGATGACTGGGTGGTGGGTAATGAGAAAGGCTGATATTGGCTAAGTAATGGCATTGTTAAGCTGGTGGGAAATTTGGCCATGTAGGAATGGCAGTCACAACATGGGTTCCTTCCTCCTTCTCATCCTCTCTATTTTCCCCTGGCTTCTCATTTATCAAAGCAGGATAATCAAATTTGCCTCTTTTCAGACCCACTTCGATCCTTTCGCCGGCGAAAACTAAATCCGCAAAGCCTGAAGGTGTGTAACCTACCATTTTCTCATAGTAGAACATTGGTAACGTGTCTACTATCATTGTTATCATCTCCCTTTCTGTCATTGGGGGCGCCACTTAGGCTGTCAGATCCCTCCACCTTTGGGCGTATTCTTTGAAAGATTCGTGGTTTTTTTTACCCATGTTTTGTAGTTGCATCCTATCCGGAGCCATATCAGAATTGTATTGATACTAACTAACGAAGGCAACCATTAGGTCTTTCTAAGAATGGATTCGGGAAGGTTCCAAGTTGGTATACCAGGTGACGGCTGCCCTAGTAAGGCTCTCTTGGAAGAAATGCATTAGCAGTTTTTCATCTTTTGCGTACGCCCCCATCTTCCGACAGTACAATTTCAGGTGATTCTTGGGGCAAGTAGTCCCCTTGAACTTATCGAAATCGGACACCTTGAATTTCAGAGGAATGATGATATCAGGCACTAGGTATAACTCTGCAATGTCAGCAAAAGCATGATCTCCACCTCCTTCAATGACCCTGAGCCTTTCCTTTATATGATCCAATTTCTCCCTTTCCACCATAGTAGGAGGGACTCTTCCCACCGCAAAATGCAAGGGTAGTGGTTGTGGGCGAAACTGAGGGCCCTCCAAAGTGTTTGGCAGGGGTACACCACCAACTACTTGCCCCATAGTGGCGTATTCGAGGTGAGGCTCGAAGTCAGCTAGATTGTGGTGGGGTATTTCATGTGTCTCCCCCATGGGTTGAGAGATATGTGCATGATCAAATTGAGGTTGTTGGCACTTAATAAGTATGGGAGTGGAGTTATTGACATTCTCATCGGGAGTGGGCACCACATTGGGTGGTGTATAGTTGGGAGGCAAGTCATATGGCAAGAAGGCATGCTTGTTTTGAATTTGCACACAATGGGGGCCGCCTGTAATTCCCAACTCTTTGCCTCCCTACCCTACTATATCCAAGGTTGGATGATTAATTTGATTGGGGCCAGATGGAGGAATCGGGTCCACCTCAGCAACAGCGCTGGTAGCGGCAACTATAGTTGCATTGACTTCCATTATCTTCTTCATGCTCATCATGGCCTCCATCATTGTGGCCATTTGCTCTTTCATGGCCTCTATGTAGGCCTTCATCCGCTCTTGTTCCTCCTCTATTTCACCCATTACTCTAGCTCTAGCACACGTTCGGTAAGGGCACTATAAAGTGCGTTCTTTCCTTTTGATAACAATGATTAGAGTTCTGATTTCAAGGAAAGAATGCAATGGCAATGCAACTGTCATACCCTAATTTCGTCCGGGGACCTTTTCTCGATGACGTGCGACCATTCTTTGGTCCTCGTGAGGTGCTTGGCACCCATCATTAGGCAATTTGTGAAATTCCAGGACATGCCGAAAAACCAAAAAAATATTGATGCACAATCCGTAAGTTTCCGTGACACACCGGAAATCAAATGGAAGCATCGTTGCATAATTAAGTGAGGTTCCGTAACATTCCGTAAGTCAAAAAGGGGATGATTATGTAATCCGCAAGGTTCCGTAAACATTACGGAAAGAAAACAAGTATCGTTACGAAATTCGTAAGTTTCCGTAACTTTACGAAAAAAAGAATCACCAAAAAACAGCAGAGGGGGGTGTACTTAGTAAAAATGGGGGTGCAAATAGCACCCAGGCCCACTTGGGCCCTCCAGAATATTCCTCCAGAAGGCGGTTGCTTCTGGAGGAAGCAACCCTGCTCGCCTGGGCGAGCTGGGCGGCAACCACCTCCCCTATTTTGCTATAAATAGGGGAGGAAGGCAAGAAGGAAGGGGTTCAGCCCCTTAGGCATTTCTCTCTCTTTCGAATTTGCTTGGAAAAATTGTTTCCGTGAAGAAAATCTAAGCCGAGGCGCTTCCGAAACGTTTCCGTAACGTTTTCCGTGAGAAATCTCGCAAAGGTTTCAACCGTTCTTCGACGTTCTCCATTCGTTCTTCATCGTTCTTCGATCTTCAACGGGTAAGTACCTCGAACCAAGCTTTTCGATTCATTCTATGTACCCGTAGTGGTCCACATTGTGTTTCGTGCATTTTTATTCTCGTTTTGTTTACTTTTTATACCCCCTGTTGACGTGCTTAAGCCATTTTACTTAAGTCACTTCTCGCTTAACTTAAAAATAAAATAAATTTCCACCGAACGTTTGAATTGTATTATCCATTAACTTCGGTTAAAATAAATTCTGACCGTTCGGTCATGCCGTAACCACGTTGGAAATCAAAAAAGAGGTAAAAAAAAAATATAAATAATCAAAAAACATCTTTTAGTAAAATAAAGCGGAAAATCAATCGGACGTTTTCTCTTTGGGATTTCTCATTCTTAATCGAATTGATTAATAACTAAAGTGAAACTAAGGCTAAAATCAACTCGCCTAGTCAAGCTCGTCCACAAAAATAGGCTTTTGAAGTTCGTCATTTCAATTTCTCACTAAGTAAAATGGATCATTTTTAAGGTCCAACGCCTTAAAATGATCACCTCTTAAAGTAAAAAGAATCACTTGATAAGAAAGAACTACGTAGGTCTGATTTCCTCATCGCAATTGAGGAATACGTAGGAGCAAAGGGAAACACCCTTGTCGACCACAAAAAGGAAAAAAATATAAAAAGGGTATAAAGGATATAAGAACATAAAAAGGGAACATAAAAAATCAAAGTCATGTTTGCACATTCGATTAAAGGCTGCCGTCCCTTGGGACGGGCGTGTGGGGTGCTAATACCTTCCCCGTGCGTAAATACAACTCCCGAACCTTTCACTAAAAAGTTCGTAGATCGCGTCTTTTCCGGTTTTTTTCCGACGTTTTCCTCAAATAAACGTTGGTGGCGACTCCGCGCGTATTCCTTTCGTGGAACACGCATCCCGCGAGTCTCGCGTCGCCCTCCCGCCGAAGGGTAGGTTGCGACAGTTGGCGACTCCACTGGGGACTGTTTTTAGAGAGTTAGGCCATTTAATTTTGTGCAATGTTTTACCGTGACTTACCCCTTTGTTGGTTTCCTTTCATTATGTTCTTGTGTATATAAACTCTTTGTTGCTTTTAGTGCGTTTTAAATGTATGCATGAAGTAAATATTTATTCATTTGATGCACACAAACACCAACACTATTTGCACACACTGTGAGTGAAAAAGGGCCCTATACCCGGGTTCATGGGAGCATAAGGAGTGGAGGTGAATCTGTGATCATGCTAGGTCTCCGACTTGCTTGATTACAGTGAACCCTCATCTAGAGCTTTTCTCTTTGAAAACCTATTGTTGCTAGTAGTCCCTACTGCTACAATATGTTCTTCAAAGGGGATGATACCTCTAGAAACCATCAAGAGAGATATAACTACCTTGGGGATTATTGCTAAAAGCCTAGTTAGTTCTCTCCCTTATAGGTCCCTTAAATAGGGGCACGAAGCAAACACGCTGCGTGCCATTTTTCACACTGCCATGCATGAGTATCATATACCCTTTTGTTTATGTTCGGTAAATATTGTCATACTGTGCACATTCCCGCATTGTGTCTTTTGCATAGGCATTGCATATGGGTTCTTTCTTGATCCCTACTGTAAACAAACCAACGGAGGGTCCGTGTCGCCTTCTTAAAAACGTGCGTTGGGGCATTTCGCTACCCCTAGACGTCGTATCTAAGAAGGGGACAAATTCCCCGGACCCCCGCATTCCTAGATTGCATCTGTGTCATATGCATTCCATCATGCATTCATCCATCCCACCCATGAGATATCGGAGTTTTGATTTGCACCAGCTTTTGTCTCACTTTAGTAAGCATGGGAACAAATCAAACCGGCAAGAGGTTCTACCAAGTCAAGGTCAAAAGCCTAGATACCACCAGCATCAAGGAATTAGGGCGGTTGATGGAACCCCTCCAAATGCAAGCCTTCCGCAAGACTTACGGAAAGATCTTAGAGTTGACCATAGCAGAGGTGTCCATAGAAGCCATTGCATCACTTACCCAATACTACGACCAGCCTTTGAGGTGCTTCACATTCGCAGACTTCCAATTAGTACCAACCATTGAAGAATTTGAGGAAATTCTAGGATGTCCTCTCGGGGGAAGAAAACCATATCTTTCCTCCGGGTGTCTCCCCTCTTTGAGCAGAATTGCAACTGTGGTCAAGGATTCAGCAAGAGGTTTGGACCGCATAAAACAGACTCGGAACGGCATAGCGGGCCTACCACAGAAGTACCTAGAAGACAAGGCGAGGGGTATGGCCAATCAAGGAGACTGGGTCCCGTTTATGGATGTGTTAGCTTTGCTAATTTTTGGGGTCGTCCTCTTTCCAAACGTGGATGGTTTGGTAGACCTAGCAGCAATCGACGCTTTCCTTGCCTACCACCATAGCAAGGAAAGTCCGGTGGTAGCTGTCTTGGCAGATCTATTTGACACATTTGACCGAAGGTGCGAGAAGAGTAGCGCACGGATCATCTGTTGCTTACCCGCCCTCTGTGTTTGGTTGGTTTCACACTTGTTCCAACAAGACACAAGACATCCATGTCCGCTCCTGAGCCATCGCTCGTGTACTGAAAAGAGGAGAATGGATTGGGACCAGCTCTTGGCCGGGATAGGAGGTAGAACAATCAGTTGGTTCCCCCGATGGAAGGAAGGAAAAGAAGGAGTCCTTTTCTCATATGGAAGATACCCAAACATTCCGCTGGTAGGAACGAGGGGTTGTATTAATTACAATCCCACGCTCGCTATAAGACAACTAGGGTACCCCATGAGGGGAGCACCGACGGAAGAAAGCATGTCTCCTTTCCTTGTGAGGGATCTCGGCGCACAAAATTCCAAGACTATACAAAGAATCCATAAGGCATGGGAAACCCCGTTAAGGAAAGATCAAGAGCTTAGAGGCATTCGTAATGGCATCATTGGTGGGTACCACGAATGGCTGAAAGTTCGCATACGAGGTTTAGATTGGCTCGCCAAGTTAAAAGTCGTCAGCGAAGAGAATTTTGAAGCACCGGAAGAGGACGAAGAAGTCCAAGCTCTCAAAAGCGAGTTAGGAAAGGCAAAACTCGCCAAGGAGAAGTTCAAGTTGGCTGCTACACACGTTCGGAAGGAGTGTGCCGGGTTACGGGAAGAGAATGCAATTACCGCAAGAGCCCTTGAACAAGAGACCAAGAGGGCTCGCAAGGAAGAGTATGGCCGGAACAAATTTCGCGGAGCTCTATGGGGTAGCAATAGTGAACTCAAGTTGCGAAAGGAAGAAAGGGACCAGTTGCGAGCACATAGCATGGTTTTGAAAGAGGAGTTAGTTGCCTGTTCAAGGTCCAAAAGAAGCTTGTCTCAGCGTTTATGCGAGACGGAGACCAACATGCTAGCTATCATCGCCAAGTACCAAGAAGAGTTAGGTCTAGCCGCGGCCCACGAGCATAGGATTGCGGACGAATATGCCCAAGTATACGCGGAAAAAGAGGCTAGAGGAAGGGTGATCGACTCTTTACACCAAGAGGCAACCATGTGGATGGATCAGTTTGCTCTTACCTTGAACGGGAGTCAAGAACTTCCCCGATTGTTAGCCAAGGCCAAGGCGATGGCAGACACCTACTCCGCCCCCGAAGAGATTCATGGGCTTCTCGGCTATTGTCAGCATATGATAGACTTAATGGCCCACATAATTAGAAATCGTTAGGAAACTTGTATGGTCTCTAAGACCTTGACTAGATACGACTTCCTTTTTGAAATAAAATGAGTTGGTCCCATGTTTCTACTCCAAAAAGCTTGTGCAAATCAAGTCACTCCCGCATTTTATCTCTAGCATGCATTGTATGTTGGTCTCGTCCTTTGTCACGGGAAGCCGGAAGGTCCATATCACCTTTTTAATTGTACACATGGGGCACTGCACCCCCAAATGCGCAAGTAAGAAGAGATAATTTTCCGGGCTCTCGTGTCCATAAAATGCATTCATATCATGCATCGCATAAGCATCTCTTCATAACATCATAATGGACCTATCCTGCATTTGTCCGTTATCATATTTCGGCCTCACATTTTGCATGAGTCATGGCATCATCATGCATATGCGTTCAACAAACTTTTTGATCTGCAAAATTGCATACCATTTGTTTTCATGTTTGCTCATCCTTGTGTTTTCCTCTACAAAACAAAAACAAAAAAGGGGGAAGCGTGAAACTTCACACTACATTCTTAGTTTCATGTGTTAGGCACCACGAGCCAACCATGTTGGGATCATAAACCCATTTCACTTAAAAACAAAATAATTGAACATGGTACCTAATGCATGGTTAACTAGGAAATGGTGTTTCTTCGGGCATCTCAATTTCATAATTACATTTTCCATGCATAAGCTTAAAGTATGCCCGAGTCATTCATCCCTATGAGATGTTGTTGAAGTATTGGCGATCAGAATTGCCATTCCTTGGATTATAGGGTTGAACCAAGCTCATGCTTTTACAAAAAGGTTCATCAAGTCAAGTTGAAATATGGAAGTAACCGTCTTGCAAAATTAGGGCAAAAGATGAATCGAGTCACATCACTGCTTCGTCTACTGCCAAACATATTTAGGATTATTGATGTCCTTGTTACTTCCAGTTTCACCTTGACAAAGATGTCATGGACCATGTTGAAAATCTAAATTGATTCAACCCCATATCTTGCGTAAAAATTCGCAATACTTCAACTGTACATCATTCGCATGCATCCATGCTTTTCATTGGTTGCATTGCTCGTTGCATTCTTTCCTGGAAAAATAAAATAAAATGAACTTAATCATTGTTATAAAAAAGAAAGGGACACGCTTTACGACGCCCTTACCAAACTCGTGCTAGAGCTAGAGTAATGGGTGAAGTAGAGGAGATACAAGAGAAGATGAAGGCCGACATGGAGGCCATTAAAGAGAAAATGGCCACAATGATGGAGGCCATGATGAGCGTGAAGAAGATAATGGAAGCCAATGCGGTTGCAATTGCCGCTGCCAGCGTTGTTGCTAAGGTGAAACCGACGTCCCCATCCGGCCTCAAGCAAATGAATCATCCAACCTCAAATATGGTAGGCAAAGATTTGGGAAGTACGGATGACCCCATAATGTGCAAATTCAAAACAAGCACGCCTTCCCGCCATATGGTTTGCCTCCCAAACTATACACCACCCAATGTGGTGTACATTCCCAATGAGGATGTCAATAACTCCACTCCCATACTCATTAAGAGCCAACAACCTCAATCTGATCATGCACATGTCTCTCGACCCATGGAGGAGACACATGAAATTCCCCACCACGATCTAGCCAACTTCGAGCCTTGCCTCGGATATGCTGCTGAAGGGCAAGCAGTTGGTGGTATACCCCTGCAAAACACTTTGGAGGGCCCTCAGTATCATCCACAACTGCACCTCTTGCATTCCACAGCGGATAAAAACCCTCATGACTATGGCAGGAATGAGAAAGTTGGATCATCTAAAGGAAAGGCTCAGGGCCATTGAAGGAGGTGAAGATTATGCCTTTGCTAACCTAGAAAAGTTGTTCCTAATACCCAAACATGGTCATTCCCAAGTTCAAGGTGCTGGACTTTGACAAGTACAAGGGGACTACTTGTCTCAAGAACCATCTAAAGATGTATTGTCAGAAGATGGGGGAATACGCAAAAGATGAGGAATTGCTGATACATTCCTTCCAAGAAAGTCTTACTGGGGTAGCTATTA
Organism: Glycine soja; assembly: GCF_004193775.1. Taxonomy (NCBI): domain Eukaryota; kingdom Viridiplantae; phylum Streptophyta; class Magnoliopsida; order Fabales; family Fabaceae; genus Glycine; species Glycine soja. The sequence goes on along the minus strand of NC_041004.1, from coordinate 11,424,818 downwards.
CCTGGTACACTAACTTGGAATCTTCCCGAGTCCATTCTTGGAAGGACCTAATGGTTGCCTTTGTTAGGCAGTATCAGTGCAATTTTGATATGGTTCCAGATAGGATGCAACTACAGAACATTTGCAAAAAAGGGGGACGGATCTTTCAAAGAACACGCCCAAAAGGTGGAGGGATCTGGCGGCCCAGGTGGTACCCCCAATGATGGAAAGGGAGACGATGATCGTGATGGTAGACACATTATCGATACTCTACTATGAAAAGATGGTGGGCTACGCGCCCTCAAAGCTTTGCGGAATTGGTCTTCGCCAGTGAAAGGATCGATGTGGGTCCGAAAAGAGGCAAATTTGATCATCCTACTAGGACGACTGAGAAAACTGGGGCAAATGAAGAGGGTGAGAAAGAGGGAGAAACCCATGCTGTGACTGCCATTCCTATACGGCCAAGTTTCCCACCAACCCAACAATGTCATTACTCAGCCAATAACAAACCTCCTCCTTACCCACCACCCAGTTATCCACAAAGGCCATCCCTAAATCAACCACAAAGCCTGTCTACCGCACTTCCAATGACGAACACCACCTTTAGCACAAACCAAAAAAACACCAACAAAAAGGAATTTTGCAGCAAAAAGCCTGTAGGGTTCACCCCAAATTCCGTTGTCATATGCTAAACTTGATCCCATGTCTACTTGATAATTCAATGGTAGCCATAACCCTAGCCAAGGTTCATCAACCTCCATTTCTCCGAGAATACGACTCGAACACAACATGTGCTTGTCACAGAGAAGCCCTGGGGCATTCCATTGAGCATTGTATGACCCCGAAGCATAAAGTGTGAAGTCTAATTGATACAGGCTGGCTGAAATTTGAGGAGAATTGCGTGTAAATCCTGACATTGACAAGAGATGCCACACATGGGGCAATTTTGAAAGCTGTTGTTAGGTGTCCCTAATGACTCATCAGGGTTTCCAAGTTTATGCCATTATTGTAAACCACAGCTACAATGTTAAATGAAATGGATAAAGTTGATATCTTTGCCCCTCATCCTCTCACAAACGCATGTTTGCTTATTCAACTTTCACCGGAATGTGGGTGTAAGCCATTGGTCTGTTTGCTCAAGCAACCTGCGCTCCTGAGTGTTGACTTCCAAGACCGTTCAATCAGAGATTACTCATCTTGCACGTTGGTGGGGGTGCCGTAAAACAACGAGCAAAGTTCAAAACAAATAAGTTTCAAAATAAAAAATAAGTTTCAAAATAAAAAATAAAAAGGCATTTGATTGACTGTGTTTTCAAGTAAAAATATAGACGTTCATGTGACCTCATTTTGTCTTTTTAGAGAGAAGTGAGTTATCAAGAATAAGATGTTGGACAAATGGCCTCAGTTACCTTAAGAAAAAGGGGGGTTGAATTAAGATGCAAAGACTATTCCCCAATTGAACTATCAATCTCTCTTTTCGGATTAACAATGCACACAGGGATAACCCTTCCCTTGTGTTCAGGAATCCTCTACAACAAGAGACCCACGGTCTCTTAATCCCTTTTCAGAAATAAGAAGAAGAGAAGAAGAGGTCTCTCGTAAAAGAGGTAGATTGTAAAATGAAGATCAATCAAAAATTCCTTATTGAATAAGCAAGTGGTTGACCAAGGAATCTTTTTGAGAGGATAAGACATTTCAGTTCAGAAAAACTCTTGATCTTTCGAGAGGATAAAACTGTTTGGGCAATGAAAACTCTCTTTAAAACATTTGAATGGCCATTCATAAAACATTTGAATAGATATGTCTCTTGGAAATTATTTTCTGAAAATCCCCTCTGGTAATCAATTACAAGACTTATGTAATCGATTACAGGTTTTAAAAATTTGAATTAAAACATTTTCAAACTGCTAGTAATCGATTACCAGAGAGCAAATCTCAATTTGAAAGGATAGAATTCCTTGGTCAAACCTTTTGCTTCTTCAATTTGGAAACTTCTTCCTAAGATTCTAGAGATCAACTTGATCATATATCTTGATTTTCTTGGATTCTTGTCTTGAATAAAACTTGGAAGCACTTGATCCTTTGGCATCATCAAAACATCTTGCTTCTACATAGGAGTCATTTGACTTAATCCATCAACTAAAAAAAATCCTTCAACTATTTCTCGTCCTTGGAAAATTCTTTTTTGCAAGAATCAACTGCTTCTTTCATTCTTCCTCACTACGAGGTCGTGAAAACAAGACAACACTTGGTACCTCTAAGCCCTACACTGGGGCAACGAAAGGCACCATGCAAAAACCTCAAGCGAACCTAGGGGCAGATTAGAAGTTCTCACCCAATAGGTTCCCTCCTACAAGGTCATGACGAAAGGCAACGATTGGTACCTCAAAGCCTTACACTGGGGCAACGAAAGGCACCATGCAAAAACCTCAAGCGAACCTAGGGGCAGATTAGAAGTTCTCACCCAATAGGTTCCCTCCTACAAGGTCATGACGAAAGGCAACGATTGGTACCTCAAAGCCTTACACTGGGGCAATGAGGGGCATCGTGCATGAGCCTCAAGTGAACATAGGGGCAGACCAAAAGTTCTCACCCGTCGATGTTTTTAAACAAAAAAAAGGGGGACAAACCCTAGGATTTCAATAGATTGATTAAACGTCAAACAGCTCTATTGCCATCACTCCAAAATGGTCAAGTGACTAAATCAAACAGAACATACACTCTGAGGGAGTTCCCAGAGAGATTTGCAAAAAGATAGGATGAGGTTGCATGAATTATCACCTCTTTCAAAAGGACAGTCAATCTGTGTTTTCCAAAAAAAATTAAATTAAATCAAAATCAAAAAATAGGGAAAGAATGTCATGAACATTGTACAACTTTCCATTACATTGCATTGTTTCATATGAAGTCCGCATTTACCAAATTTCACGACAAAGGTTGCATGCATCTGCATCCCTAAAAATCATGTTAACTGCATAGATTTCCTACATCTAATGTCCAAATCTTGTGGATTTGGGATGACCGGCCCTCTCGATGAGTCGATCTCTTGCTTTCTCATAAGGGTGGACCCTTGGGTACTTGTACCTATCACTTTTAGAGGACTACACGTCCTCGCCAACAGAGGGCTGCACGCCCTCACCTTCAGAGGACTACATGTCCTCGCCTTGAGAGGACTACACGTCCTCACCATCAGAGGGCTGCACGCCCTCACCTCCAGAGGACTACATGTCCTTGCCTTGAGAGGGATACACGCCCTCATCTTGGGTACTAGTTACCCTCACCGTTGAGAGGACTACACGTCTTCGCCAGCAGAGGGCTGCACGCCCTCACCTCTAGAGGACTACACGTCCTCGCCTTGAGAGGGCTACCCGCCCTCACCTTGGGTACTAGTTACCCTCACCGTTGAGAGGACTACACGTCCTCGCCTTGAGAGGACTACACGTCCTCACCATCAGAGGGCTGCACGCCCTCACCTCCAGAGGACTACATGTCCTCGCCTTGAGAGGGCTCTACGCCCTCACCTTGGGTACTAGTTACCCTCACCGTTGAGAGGAATACACGTCCTCGCCTTGAGAGGATTACGCGTCCTCACCATCAGAGGGCTGCACGCCTTCACCTCCAGAGGACTATACGTCCTCGCCATGAGAGGGCTACACGCCCTCACCTTGGGTACTAGTTACCCTCACCGTTAGAGGACTACACATCCTCGCCTTGAGAGGACTACGCGTCCTCACCATCAGAGGGCTGCACGCCCTCACCTCCAGAGGACTATACGTCCTCGCCTTGAGAGGGCTACACGCCCTCACCTTGGGTACTAGTTACCCTCGCCGTTAGAGGACTACACGTCCTCGCCTTGAGAGGACTACGCGTCCTCACCATCAGAGGGCTGCACGCCCTCACCTCCAGAGGACTACATGTCCTCACCTTGAGAGGGCTACACGCCCTCACCTTGGGTACTAGTTACCCTCACCGTCAGTGGACTACACGTCCTCGCCTTGAGAGGACTACACGTCCTCACCACCAGAGGGCTGCACGCCCTCACCTCCAGAGGACTATAAGTCCTCGCCTTGAGAGGACTACACGTCCTCACCACCAGAGGGCTGCACGCCCTCACCTCCAGAGGACTATAAGTCCTCGCCTTGAGAGGGCTACACGCCCTCACCTTGGGTACTAGGTACCCTCACCTTCAGAGGACTACATGTCCTCACCTTCGTAGGGCTACATGCCCTCACCTTTAAGAGGACTACACATCCTCGCCTTCAGAGGACTGCACGTCCTCACCTTGAGAGGACTAAACGTCCTCGCCTTGAGAGGACTACATGTCCTCACCATCAGAGGGCTGCACGCCCTCACCTCCAAAGGACTACACGTCCTCGCCTTGAGAGGGCTACTCGCCCTCGCCTTGGGTACTAGTTACCCTCACCTCTAGAGGACTACATGTCCTCGCCTTGAGAGGGCTACACGCCCTCACCTTGGGTACTAGTTACCCTCACCGTCAGAGGGCTACACGCCCTCACCTTGAGAGGACTACACGTCCTCACCATCAGAGGGCTGCACGCCCTCACCTCCAGAGGACTACACGTCCTCGCCTTGAGAGGGCTACTCGCCCTCGCCTTGGGTACTAGTTACCCTCACCTCTAGAGGACTACATGTCCTCGCCTTGAGAGGGCTACACGCCCTCACCTTGGGTACTAGTTACCCTCACCGTCAGAGGGCTACACGCCCTCACCTTGAGAGGACTACACGTCCTCACCATCAGAGGGCTGCACGCCCTCACCTCTAGAGGACTACATGTCCTCGCCTTGAGAGGGCTACACGCCCTCACCTTGGGTACTGGTTACCCTCACCGTCAGAGGGCTACACGCCCTCACCTTGAGAGGACTACACGTCCTTGCCAGCAGAGGGCTGCACGCCCTCACCTCCAGAGGACTACACCTCCTCGCTTTGAGAGGGCTGCACGTCCTCACCTTTAGAGGGCTACGTGTCCTCATTTTCAGTGTGCTCGACATCCACACCTTAAAAGAATTTAAGGTCCTCTGCCCTTAAATGCTTAACCGAGACTTGAACTTCCGGTTAAGGGGCCAGTAGTTTCCTTTTAACGGTTCCTGGGCCACCCCCTGATATTGGAGGAGGGCCAACTGTGCGAGCACAGCCAGAGAGGGAGGCTATCACACAACTACTATGCATACCGGGGCAAGATTTCACCCGTGTCGCTGCAAAGAGACGAGTGCGGATCATGCGCACCAACATGACCACTCTTACACAGATATAGATGACATTGCTACTTAGCAACATTCTGCCCAGCGACCGCAACGCCAATCTCCCCCTGCAAAAGTATCAGTTGGTCTGTGTCGTCCCGACATGGGTAAGTATGCATATAGTTCAACTGATTTCTGATACCATCTATTGTTTGCAGGGATCGCACCCACAAGACACCCAGTGGACCCGGAAAAGTCCAACAGGGCCCTGGGGTTTCCAGCTCTGGTTACGGGCCTCTATCAGTCCTACAGGGTGCCCGTACCCCCCCGGCAAAGTTATGTCATCATAGGTAAGTATGCACATCGCTCAACTGATTTCTGATTTCATCAATTGTTTGCAGGGATCGCACCTGCAAGACACCCAGTGGACTCGAAGAAGTCCAACAGGGTCTTGGAGTTGTCAAGCTCTAATTACGGGTCTCTGTCAGTTCTACGGAGTACCTGTCACCTCCAGCAAGGGCATCAGGCCCCCTACTAATCGTGCTTTCATCAAGAGGTACTGCGCCCCCAGGCAGACGCAGGGCGAGACACCACAGTAGCATTAGGATGGCCGGTAGCGGGCAATAGACGCACCGCCACCACCTTTAGAGTTCACCTCTGCTCATCCACAAAAAAGTTAGAGCGTTGCCTACAACACATGGCCGACCCATAGGCGACCAAGTCCAAAGCCAAAGGTAAGCAAAGTACTAGGTCAGTGACCGACAAGTCATAAGGCGTCCAGCTAAAGACGTTAAAGAAGCGCTACTAGGAGGCAACCTAGTACCTTTTGAATCTATGCTTGTTATTTGATCACTTTTTATAGTAGGACGCACCTAGTTGCTCATGATCCTGGGGATTTAAATAAAACAAGCGCAAGCTCGGAAGGTAGTCATACCTCACAAAATATATATATGTATATACCTTAGATATGCATGTATGTAAACAAAAAAACACTTCACAAAATATATATATGTATGTTTAGGTAGAAAGATACCTTAGATATGCATGTATGTAAACAAAAAAATACTTCACAAAAATATATATATGTATGTTTAGGAAGAGGGATACCTTAGATATGCATGTATGTAAACAAAAAATACTTCACAAAATATATATTTGTATGTTTAGGTAGAGAGATACCTTAGATGTGCGTGTATGTAGCAGAAAAATACCTCGCAAAACATATATATGTATGTTTAGGTGGCAAGATACCTTGGATATGCATGTATATAGCAAAAATACCTCACAAAAATATGCACATGTTTAGGTAGCAAAATACCTCATGAAAAAAAAAAAAGAAAAAAAAAAAGAAAAAAAAAACAAACAAGAAAAAGAAATAAACAAATGATAATGAAAAAAAAGGGAGAAAAAAGGAAAATAAGTTGTCAAGCTGAAAAACCAACATGCTTTTGAAAAGAGATGACTTCCAACTTTTCTTTGAAAAAAATTCACTGATCATAACTAGTTTTTGAAAAAATGTGTATACACCTGAAGGGTGAATGCTGTGAAGATTTTCCCAGACGCCCAAAATGGACTCGGATGAATGCACAAATTGATAAAAGAACATATTTTGGAAACATTGGGTTGATTTAAAATAGAGGAAATGAATCCTGAGCCCTAGCATCACATGACCATAAAAATTTGACACTTGAGTGTCCGCATAGGTGCATGCATGACCAGTTTTGCATAAAGTTTCCAAATCATCATTTTTGCATTTGTGTCATGGAAATAGTGTGGGGCATCCCTTTTATCCTTGAACCAAACCAAACCCCGACATGTATCATGTCTAGCCATTCTACAAACCTTGAGCCAAAATCCTGACTCACCATAATCCTTACCCTCGGAAGCAAAAAGGAAGAGAAGGAAAATTTCCAATCAAAGAGAAAGCAAAAAAAGAAAAGAAAGGAAATTCCCAATCAAAGAGTGGGAGAAAGCAAAAAGAAAAGAAAGAAAATTCCCAATCAAAGAATGGGAGAAAGAAAAAAAAAGGAGAAAAGAAGGAAAGAAAGCTCCTGATCAAGGATCGAAAGAAAACAGAAGAAATGTACAGAGAGGTCTTTGGACCGGACAATATCTGAACAATACAGAATTGTCACCAAATGAACAAAAAAGGAAGGAAAGGAAACCACGACCTAAAATGGTCTTCTCCCTTTAATTGCCAACCAAAATCCCGTGCGCTAGCGACTTTTTTTTCTCGCCCCGCACTAAACAAAAAAAAAACAGAAAAAGAAAAAGCCAGAAAAATCAAAAGCCAAAAACACACAAAAGCTGAAAGAAGAAACCACCAAAAGAACCCATTCCCGAGGGAAGCCCTATTGATCCATGATCACGCATGTAATTTTTGATTTGATAGGAAATAATTTGCAAAGTCAAGTCATGACATATCTATGGTTCGGAATTAGGATGAAACACTTACCTATGCAAGATTGATACACTTTGAGTGATTTTCTTCTATTTTTGTCGAACCCGGTGTTTCCTCTAAATGGTCATTTAGAAACGAAATGCTAACATCCAAAATCTCATTTATGGTTATGGGAGATTTCATCAGCATACTCTCCTTCCCCGGTAGACGCATTGTTTTTCACTCAAAAAGGCATATGCTGCTCTAATCAGTTGGAATATTTGTCTCTTTGCTAAAGCATGTTTGCGTTTTAGTGGAGAAAACACCGAGACTTTTTCAAGTCTCACAAGTTATCAAGAACTACGTAGGTCTGAGTTCCTCATTGGAGGATACGTAGGAGCAAGAGCCTCGCTTTTGTCGACCACACCGCCTTTTGTCGCCATGACTCAAGAGCTGGTAGCCCGCGGAGACACCTTACGGTTATCCGCACCTCGTCATTCAGTGACCCCAAGTGTGATTGACGAGCAGAGGCCAATATGGTCATCTGCGCCCTTTCCGGAGATGTCAGCATTTTCCGATAGAGACTTTTCAAGTCTCACAAGTTATCCAGAACTACGTAGGTCTGAGTTCCTCATTGGAGGATACGTAGGAGCAAGAGCCTTGCTTTTGTCGACCGCCCCATAATCTTTGTCATACTGACCCTGAGGTCATGTGACGTGCACCCTTGTATCATCCAGAGGCGACGGGCCCGATGATACGCGGAGATACCTTATGGTTATCCGCACCCTTTTGTCATCCAGAGGCGGCAGGCCCGATGACAAGCAGAGACCAAGTTTGGTCATTCTGCACCCTTGTATCATCCAGAGGCGGCGGGCCCGATGATACGCGGAGATACCTTATGGTTATCCGTACCCTTTTGTCATCCAGAGGCGGCGGGCCCGATGACAAGCAGAGACCAAGTTTGGCCATTCTGCACCCTTGTATCATCCAGAGGCGGCGGGCCCGATGATACGCGGAGATACCTTACGGTTATTCGCACCCTTTTGTCATCCAGAGGCGGCGGGCCCGATGACAAGCAGAGACCAAGTTTGGTCATTCTGCACCCTTGTATCATCCAGAGGCGGCGGGCCCGATGATACGCGGAGATACCTTACGGTTATTCGCACCCATTTGTCATCCAGAGGCGGCGGGCCCGATGACAAGCAGAGACCAAGTTTGGTCATTCTGCACCCTTGTATCATCCAGAGGCGGCGGGCCCGATGATACGCGGAAATACCCGAGTGGTTATCCGTATAAACATTCTTTTGCTATCTGTAAGACAGAACGCTTGATAGCATGCAGAGGCTGACATAGTCTTCTGCACCTTTTGTTCCTCCGGGAACAACAAGTCATTTACATGCGGAAATTTCATGGTCGCCCGCGACTCTCGTCAACCGAGAGGAGCGAAATTAGTGTCATACACTGATTTTCGGGGACCTTTGCTTGATGACATGCGACCATTCTTTGGTCCTTGTGAGGTGCTTGGCATCCATCATTAGACAATTTGTGAAATTCTAGGAGCGAAAAGTCATGGTCACCCGCGACTCTCGTTAACCGAGAGGAACGAAATTAGTGTCATACACTGATTTTCGGGGACCTTTGCTTGATGACAAGCGACCATTCTTTGGTCCTTGTGAGGTGCTTGGCACCCATCATTAGGCAATTTGTGAAATTTTGGGAACAACAAGTCATTTGCATGTGGAGATTTTATGGTCACCTGCGACTCTCGTCAAATCGAGAGGAACGAAATTAGTGTCTTATCTTTACTTTCCTTTTATCTCCAATAAAAGACAAGTAAAGAGGGGCAACTGTCATACCCTAATTTCGTCCGGGGACCTTTGCTCGATGACGTGCGACCATTCTTTGGTCCTCGTGAGGTGCTTGGCACCCATCATTAGGCAATTTGTGAAATTCCAGGACATGCCGAAAAACCAAAAAAATATTGATGCACAATCCGTAAGTTTCCGTGACACACCGGAAATCAAATGGAAGCATCGTTGCATAATTAAGTGAGGTTCCGTAACATTCCGTAAGTCAAAAAGGGGATGATTATGTAATCCGCAAGGTTCCGTAAACATTACGGAAAGAAAACAAGTATCGTTACGAAATTCGTAAGTTTCCGTAACTTTACGAAAAAAAGAATCACCAAAAAACAGCAGAGGGGGGTGTACTTAGTAAAAATGGGGGTGCAAATAGCACCCAGGCCCACTTGGGCCCTCCGGAATATTCCTCTAGAAGGCGGTTGCTTCTGGAGGAAGCAACCCTGCTCGCCTGGGCGAGCTGGGCGGCAACCACCTCCCCTATTTTGCTATAAATAGGGGAGGAAGGCAAGAAGGAAGGGGTTCAGCCCCTTAGGCATTTCTCTCTCTTTCGAATTTGCTTGGAAAAATTGTTTCCGTGAAGAAAATCTAAGCCGAGGCGCTTCCGAAACGTTTCCGTAACGTTTTCCGTGAGAAATCTCGCAAAGGTTTCAACCGTTCTTCGACGTTCTCCATTCGTTCTTCATCGTTCTTCGATCTTCAACGGGTAAGTACCTCGAACCAAGCTTTTCGATTCATTCTATGTACCCGTAGTGGTCCACATTGTGTTTCGTGCATTTTTATTCTCGTTTTGTTTACTTTTTATACCCCCTGTTGACGTGCTTAAGCCATTTTACTTAAGTCACTTCTCGCTTAACTTAAAAATAAAATAAATTTCCACCGAACGTTTGAATTGTATTATCCATTAACTTCGGTTAAAATAAATTCCGACCATTCGGTCATGCCGTAACCACGTTGGAAATCAAAAAAGAGGTAAAAAAAAATATAAATAATCAAAAAACATCTTTTAGTAAAATAAAGCGGAAAATCAATCGGACGTTTTCTCTTTGGGATTTCTCATTCTTAATCGAATTGATTAATAACTAAAGTGAAACTAAGGCTAAAATCAACTCGCCTAGTCAAGCTCGTCCACAAAAATAGGCTTTTGAAGTTCGTCATTTCAATTTCTCACTAAGTAAAATGGATCATTTTTAAGGTCCAACGCCTTAAAATGATCACCTCTTAAAGTAAAAAGAATCACTTGATAAGAAAGAACTACGTAGGTCTGATTTCCTCATCGCAATTGAGGAATACGTAGGAGCAAAGGGAAACACCCTTGTCGACCACAAAAAGGAAAAAAATATAAAAAGGGTATAAAGGATATAAGAACATAAAAAGGGAACATAAAAAATCAAAGTCATGTTTGCACATTCGATTAAAGGCTGCCGTCCCTTGGGACGGGCGTGTGGGGTGCTAATACCTTCCCCGTGCGTAAATACAACTCCCGAACCTTTCACTAAAAAGTTCGTAGATCGCGTCTTTTCCGGTTTTTTCCGACGTTTTCCTCAAATAAACGTTGGTGGCGACTCCGCGCGTATTCCTTTCGTGGAACACGCATCCCGCGAGTCTCGCGTCGCCCTCCCGCCGAAGGGTAGGTTGCGACAGCAACCAATGAAATGCATGGATGTATGTGAATGATGAATTGTCAAAGTACTGCAAATTTTGCATAGGACGTAAGGTTGAATCATGTGTTGGCAGTAGACAAAGTGAAACTGGAAGTGACATGGACATCAACAGTCCTTAATTTTGTAAATCATGTGTTGGCAGTAGACAAAGAAGCGATGTAACTCGATTCATCTTTTGCCCCAATTTTTGTAAGCCGTTTGCTTCCATACTTGACCTTGACTTGATGAACCTTTTCTTAAAAGCATGTGCTTGGTTCAACCCCATAATCCAAGGAATAGCAATTTTGATCACCAATACTCCGACAACATCTCATAGAAATGAATGACTCGGGCATACTCATGATATGCATGGCAAGCGTAATTATGAGATTGAGATGAGATGCCCTAGGAACCATCATTTCCTAGCTAACCATGCATTAGGTACCACATTGACATGATTTGGCTCAGGATTCATTTTCCCTATTTAAGTCAACCCAGTGTTTCCAAAATATGTTCTTTTATCAATTCATGCATTCATCCGAGTCCATTTTGGGTGTTCGGGAAAATTTTCACAGCATTCACCCTTTAGGTGTATTACACACATTTTCTTTCAAAAACTGGTTATGATCAGTGAATTTTTTTTTCAAAGAAAAGCTGGAAGTTATCTCTTCTCAAAAGCATGTTGGCTTTTCAGCTGAAAGATATATTTTTGTTCTTGTTTGTTTTTGTTTTTTTTTTCATGAGGTATTTTGCTACCTAAACATGTGTATATTTTTGTGAGGTATTTTTGCTATATACATATCCAAGGTATCTTGCTACCTAAACATACATACATATATTTTGTGAGGTATTTTTGCTATATACATGCATATCTAAGGTATTTTCACTACTTAAACACACATACATATATTTTGTGAGGTATGACTACCTTCTAAGCTTGTGCTTGTTTTATTTAAGTAACTAGGATCATGAGCAACTAGGTGTGTCCTACTATGACTTTAGAAACAAAGGTGATCAAATAACAAGCAAAGATTTAAAAGGTACTAGGTTGCCTCCTAGTAGTGCTTCTTTAACGTCTTGAGCTGGACGCCTTATGACTTGTCGGTCACGGACCTAGTACTTTGCTTACCTTTGGCTTTGGACTTGGTCGCCTATTGGTCGGCCATGTGTCATAGGCAACGCTCTAACCTTTTTGTGGATGAGCTGAGGTGAACTCTAGAGGTGGTGGCGGTGCGTCTGTTGCCCACTATCGGCCATCCCCAGGCTGCTGTGGTGTTTTGCCCTGTGCCTGCCTGGGGGCACAGTACTTCTTGATGAAAGCTCGATTAGTAGGGGGCCTGATGACCTTGCTGGGGGCGACAAGCACTCCGTAGAACTGACAGAGGCCCGTAATCAAAGCTGGCAACTCCAAGACCCTGTTGGACTTCTTCGGGTCCACTGGGTGTCTTGCGGGCGCGATCCTTGCAAACAATAGATGACATCAGAAATCAGTTACGCGATGTGCATACTTACCTATGTCATGATGGCGTGACCTTGTTGGGGGGAACGGGCACCCTGTAGGACTAACAGAGGCCCGTAACCAGAGCCGGAAACCCCAGGACCCTATTGGGCTCCTCCGGGTCCACTGGTGTCTTGTGGGCGCGATCCCTACAAATAGTAGATTGCATCAGAAATCAGTTGGACATAATGCATACCTACCTATGTCGGGATGGCACGACCTTGCTGGGGGGACAGGCACCCTGTAGGACTGATAGAGGCCCGTAACCAGAGCCGGAAACCCTAGGGCCCTGTTGGGCTCCTCCGGGTCCACTAGGTGTCTTGTGGGCGCGATCCCTATAAACAGTAGATGACATCAGAAATCAGTTGGACATAATGCATACCTACCTATGTCGAGATGGCACAGACCAACTGATACTTCCGCAGGGGGAGATCGGCATTACGGTCGCTGGGCAGAATGTTGTTAAGTAGCAATGTCATACATATCTATGTAAGAGTGGTCATGTTGGTGCGCATGATTCACACTCGTCTCTTTGCAGCGGCACGGGTGAAATCTTGCCCCAGTATGCATAGTAGTTGCGCGATAGCCTCCCTCTCTGGTTGTGCTAGCACAGTTGGTCGATCCTCCAGTATCAAAGGGTGGCCCAGGAACTGACAAAAGGAAACTACTCGCCCCTTAACCGGAAGCGCAAGTCTCGGTTAAGCATTAAGGGCAGAGGACCTTAAATTCTCTTAAGGTGTGGCTATGGAGCTCACTGAAAGTGAGGACGCGTAGCCCTCTATAGGCGAGCACGTGTAGTCCTCTGAAGGTGAGGACGTCTAGTCCTCTGAAGGTGAGGGCGTGAAGCCCTCTGATGGTGAGGACGAGTAATCCTTTGAAGGTGAGGGCATGCAGCCCTCTGATGCCGAGGACGTGTAGTCCTCAAAGGTGAGGGTGTGCAACCCTCTGAAGGAGAGGGCGTGCAACCCTCTGAAGGTGAGGACGTCTAGCCCTCTAAAGGCGAGGACGTGCAGTCCTCTGAAGGTGAGGATGTGCAGTCCTCTGAAGGTGAGGACATGCAGTCCTCTAAAGGTGAGGACGTGTAGTCCTCTAAAGGTGAGGATACGCAGTCCTCTGAAGGTGAGGGCGTGCAGCCCTCCGATGGCGAGGACATGTAGTCCTCTGAAGGTGAGGGCGTGCAGCCCTCCAAAGGCGAGGATGTGTAGTCCTCTAAAGGTGAGGGCGTGCAACCCTCTCAAGGAGAAGACGTGTAGTCCTCTGAAGGTGAGGCCGTGCAGCCCTCTAAAGGCGAGGACGTGTAGTCCTCTGAAAGCGAGGTCGTGTAGCCCTCTAAAGGCGAGGACGTGCAGTCCTCTGAAGGTGAGGACGTGTAGTCCTCTAAAGGCGAGGGCGTGTAGCCCTCTGAAGGCGAGGACGTGTAGTCCTCTGAAGGTGAGGGCGTGAAGCCCTCTGAAGCTGAGGACGTTTAGCCCTCTAAAGGAAAGGACGTGTAGTCCTATGAAGGTGAGGGCGTGCACCCCTCTAATGCCAAGGACGTGTAGTCCTCTGAAGGCGAGGGCGTGTTGCCCTCTGAAAGCGAGGACGCGTAGTCCTCTCATGGTGAGGACGTGTAGTCCTCTGAAGGTGAGGGCGTGTACCCTCTAAAGGCAAGGACATGTAGCCTCTAAACGTGAGGACGTGTAGTCCTCTGAAGGTGAGGGCGTGTACCCTCTAAAGGCAAGGACGTGTAGCCCTCTAAACGCGAGGACGTGTAGTCCTTTGAAGGGAGGACGTGTAGTCCTCTGAAGGCGACGACGTGTAGTCCTCTAAAGGCGAAGACGTGTAGTCCTCTAAAGGCGAGGACGTGTAGTCCTTTGAAGGCGAGCACGTGCAATCCTCGGAAGGTGAGGGCATGCATCCCTCTGATGGGCAGGGCGTGCACCCCTTTGAAGGCGAGGATGTGCATCCCTCTGAAGGCGAAGACGTGTAGTCCTCTGAAGGTGACGGCGTGCAGCACTCTGAAGGTGACGGCGTGCAGCCCTCTGAAGGCGAGCGCGTGTAGCCCTCTAGAGGTGAGGACATGTAGTCCTCTAAAAGTGAGGGCGTGTAGCCCTCTAAAGGCGTGGACATGTAGCCCTGTAAACGCGAGGACGTGTAGTCCTCTGAAGCCGAGGACATGTAGTCCTTTGAAAGTGAGGGCGTGTAGCCCTCTGAAGGTGAGGACGTGTAGCCCTCTGAAGGCGACGACGTGTAACCCTCTATAGGCGAGGTACTGTAGCCCTCTAAACGCGAGGACATGTAGTCCTCTCAAGGTGCGGACGTGTAGTCCTCTGAGGGCGAGGACGTGTAGTCCTCTGAAGGCGAGGATGTGTAGTCCTCTGAAAGCGAGGACATTTAGTACTCTGAAGGTGAGGACATGCAGCCCTCCGATGGCGAGGACGTGTAGTCCTCTAAAGGCGAGGGCGTGTAGCCCTCTGAAGGCGAGGACGTGTAGTCCTCTGAAGGTGAGGACGTGTAGTCCTCTGAAGGTGAGGACGTGTTGTCCTCGGAAGGCGAGGGCGCGCAGCCCTATGAAGGTAAGGGCGTGCAACCCTCTGAACGCGAAGGCGTGTAGACCTCTCAAGGTAAGGACCTGTAGTCCTCACAAAGTGAAGGCGTGTAGCCATCTTAAGGTGAGGACATGTAGCCCTCTTATGGCGAAGGCGTGTATCCCTCTAAAGGCGAGGACGCGAAGCCCTGTAAACGCGAGAACGTGTAGTCCTCTGAAGGTGAGGACGTGTAGTCCTCTGAAGGCAAGGACGTGTATTCCTTTGAAGCCGAGGACGTGTAGTCCTCTGAAGGCGAGGACGTGTAGTCCTTTAAAGGTGAGGGCGTGCTACCCTCTGAAGGCGAGAACGTGTAGTCCTCTAAAGGTGAGAGTGTGATGCCCTCTATAGGCGAGGACGTGTAGTCCTCTGAAGGCGAGGGCGTGTAACCCTCTGAAGGTGAGGACGTGTAGTCCTCTGTAGGCAAGAACGTGTAGTCCTCTAATGGTGAGGGCATGCAACCCTCTGAAGGCAAGGACGTGTAGTCCCTTGAAGGTTAGGGCGTCCAACCCTCTGAAGCTAAGGACGTGTAGCCCTCTGAAGGAAAGGACGTGTAGTCCTATGAAGGTGAGGGCGTGCACCCCTCTGATGGCGAGGACGTGTAGTCCTCTGAAGGCGAGGGCGTGTAGCCCTCTGAAAGCGAGGACGTGTAGTCCTCTGATGGTGAGGACGTGTAGTCCTCTGAAGGTGAGGGCGTGTACCCTCTAAAGGCAAGGAGGTGTAGCCCTCTAAACGTGAGGACGTGTAGTCCTTTGAAGGGAGGACGTGTAGTCCTCTGAAGGCGAGGACGTGTAGTCCTCTAAAGGCGAGGACGTGTAGTCCTCTGAAGGCGAGCATGTGTAGTCCTCTGAAGGCGAGGATGTGTAATCCACGGAAGGTGAGGGCATCCAGCCCTCTGATGGGGAGGGCGAGCAGCCCTTTGAAGGCGAGGACGTGCAGCCCTCTGAAGGCGAAGACGTGTAGTCCTCTGAAGGTGACGGCGTGCAGCCCTGTGAAGGCGAGGGCGTGTAGCCCTCTCAAGGTGAGGACATGTAGTCCTCTGAAAGTGAGGCCGTGTAGCCCTCTGAAGGCGAGGACGTGTAGTCCTCTGAAGGCAAGGACGTGTAGTCCGTTAAAGGTGAGGGCGTGCAACCCTCTGAAGGCGAGAACGTGTAGTCTTCTAAAGGTGAGAGCGTGATGCCATCTAAAGGCGAGGACGTGTAGTCCTCTGAAGGCGAGGACATGTAATCCTCTGAAGGTGAGGGCATGCAACCCTCTGAAGGCGAGGATGTGTAGTCCTCTGAAGGTGAGGGCGTGAAGCCCTCTGAAGCTGAGGACGTTTAGCCCTCTGAAGGAAAGGACGTGTAGTCCTTTGAAGGTGAGGGCGTGCACCCCTCTAATGGCAAGGACGTGTAGTCCTCTGAAGGCGAGGGCGTGTTGCCCTCTGAAAGCGAGAACGTGTAGTCCTCTCATGGTGAGGACGTGTAGTCCTCTGAAGGTGTGGGCTTGTACCCTCTAAAGGCAAGGACGTGTAGCCCTCTAATCGCGAGGACGTGTAGTCCTTTGAAGGGAGGACGTGTAATCCTCTGAAGGCGAGGGCGTGTTGCCCTCTGAAAGCGAGGATGTGTAGTCCTCTCATGGTGAGGACGTGTAGTCCTCTGAAGGTGAGGGCGTGTACGCTCTAAAGGCAAGGACGTGTAGCCCTCTAAACGAGAGGACCTGTACTCCTTTGAAGGGACGACATGTAGTCCTCTGAAGGCGAGGACGTGTAGTCCTCTAAAGGCGAGGACGTGTAGTCCTCTGAAGGCGAGGACGTGTAATTTTCGGAAGGTGAGGGCATGCAACCCTCTGATGGGCAGGGCGTGCAGCCCTTTGAAGGCAAGGACGTGCAGGCCTCTGAAGGCGAAGACGTGTAGTCCTCTGAAGGTGACGGCGTGCAGCACTCTGAATACGAGAGCGTGTAGCCCTCTCAAGGTGAGGACGTGTAGTCCTCTGAAAGTGAGGGCGTGTAGCCCTCTAAAGGTGTGGACATGTAACCCAGTAAACGCGAGGACGTGTAGTCCTCTGAAGCCGAGGACATGTAGTCCTTTGAAAGTGAGGGCGTGTAGCCCTCTGAAGGTGAGGACGTGTAGCCCTCTGAAGGCTACGGCGTGTAGCCCTCTAAAGGCAACTACTGTAGCCCTCTAAAGGCGAGGACGTGTAGTCCTCTAAAGGTGCGGACGTGTATTCCTCTGAAGGGGAGGAGGTGTAGTCCTCTAAAAGCGAGGATGTGTAGTCCTCTTAAAGACAGGACATGTAGTACTCAGCCCTCCGATGGCGAGGACGTGTAGTCCTCTAAAGGATAGGGCGTGTAGCCCTCTGAAGGCGAGGACGTGTAGTCCTCTGAAGGTTAGGACGTGTTGTCCTTTGAAGGCGAAGGCGTGCAGCCCTCGAAAGTTAAGGGTGTGCAGCCCTCTGAAGGCGAGGGCGTGTAGCCTTCTCAAGGTGAGGACCTGTAGTCCTCACAAAGTGAGGTCGTGTAGCCCTCTGAAGGTGAGGACATGTAGCCCTCTGATGGCGAGGGTGTGTAGCCCTCCAAAGGCGAGGACGTGAAGCCCTATAAACGCGAGGACGTGTAGTCCTACGAAGGTGAGGACGTGTAGCCCTCTGAAGGTGAGGAAGTGTTGTCCATGGAAAGTGAGGGCGTGTAGCCCTCTGAAGGTAAGGACGTGTAGCCCTCTGAAGGCGAGGGCTTGTAGCCCTATAAACACGAGGACGTGTAGTCCTCTAAAGATGAGGACATCTAGTCCTCTGAAGGCGAGAACGTGTAGTCCTCTGAAGGCGAGGACTTGTAGTCCTCTGAAGGTGAGGGCGTGTACTCCTCTGAAGGCGAGGACGTGTACTCCTCTGAAGGTGAGGGTGTGCAGCCCTCTGAAGGCGAGAACGTGTAATCCTCTAAAGCTGAGTGAGTGCAGCCCTCTGAAGGCGAGGAAGTTTAGTCCTCTGAAGGTGGGGACGTCTAGTCCTCTGAAGGTGAGGGCGTGCAGCCCTCTGATGGCGAGGACGTGTAGTCCTCTGAAGGTGAGGGCGTGCAGCCCTCTGATGCCAAGCACGTGTAGTCCTCAAAGGTGAGGGTGTGCTACCTTCTGAAGGCGAGGGCGTGCAACCCTCTGAAGGTGAGGACGTGTAGCCCTCTAAAGGCGAGGACATGCAATCCTCTGACAGTGAGGACGTGAAGTCCTCTGAAGGTAAGAACGTGCAGTCCTCTAAAGGTGAGGATATGTAGTCCTCTAAAGGTGAGGATGTGTAGTCCTCTGAAGGTAAGGGCGTGCAGCCCTCCGATGGCGAGGACATGAAGTCCTCTGAAGGTGAGGGCGTGCATCCCTCTGAAGGCGAGGACGTGTAGTCCTCTAAAGGTGAGGGCGTGCAGACCTCTGAAGGCGAGGACGTGAAGTCCTCTGAAGGTGAGGGCAAGCAGTCCTCTAAAGGTGAGGGCGTGTAGCCCTCTGACGGCAAGGGTGTGTAGCCCTCTCAAGGCGAGGAGGTGTAGCCCTCTGCAGGCGAGGGCTTGTAGCCCTATAAAAATGAGAACGTGTAGTCCTCTAAAGATGAGGACATCTAGTCCTCTGAAGGCGAGAACGTAGTTCTCTGAAGGCGAGGACGTGTAGTCCTCTGAAGGTGAGGGCGTGTACTCCTCTGAAGGCGAGGACATGTACTCCTCTGAAGGTGAGGGCGTGCAGCCCTCGGAAGGCGAGAACGTGCAATCCTCTAAAGCTGAGTGAGTGCAGCCCTTTGAAGGCGAGGAAGTTTAGTCCTCTGAAGGTGGGGACGTCTAGTCCTCTGAAGGTGAGGGCGTGCAGCCCTCTGATGGCGAGGACGTGTAGTCCTCTCAAGGTGAGGGCGTGCAGCCCTCTGATGCCGAGCACGTGTAGTCCTCAAAGGTGAGGGTGTGCTACCTTCTGAAGGCGAGGGCGTGCAACCCTCTGAAGGTGAGGACGTGTAGCCCTCTAAAGGCGAGGACATGCAATCCTCTGATAGTGAGGACGTGAAGTCCTCTGAAGGTAAGAACGTGCAGTCCTCTAAAGGCGAGGAGGTGTAGTCCTCTGAAGGTGAGGACGTGTAATTCTCGGAAGGTGAGGGCATGCAGCCCTCTGATGGGCAGGGCGTGCAGCCCTTTGAAGGCGAGGACGTGCAGGCCTCTGAAGGCGAAGACGTGTAGTCCTCTGAAGGTGAGAGTGTGATGCCCTCTAAAGGCGAGGACGTGTAGTCCTCTGAAGGCGAGGGCGTGTAGCCCTCGGAAGGTGAGGACGTGTAGTCCTCTGTAGGCAAGGACGTGTTGTCCTCTGATGGTGAGGGCATGCAACCCTCTGAAGGCGAGGACGTGTAGTCTTTTGAAGGTTAGGGCGTCCAACCCTCTGAAGCTAAGGACGTGTAGCCCTCTGAAGGAAAGGACATGTAGTCCTATGAAGGTGAGGGCGTGCACCCCTCTGATGGCAAGGACGTGTAGTCCTCTGAAGGCGAGGGCGTGTAGCCCTCTGAAAACGAGGACGTGTAGTCCTCTGATGGTGAGGACGTGTAGTCCTCTGATGGTGAGGGCGTGTACCTTCTAAAGGCAAGGAGGTGTAGCCCTCTAAACGTGAGGACATGTAGTCCTTTGAAGGGAGGACGTGTAGTCCTCTGAAGGCGAGGACGTGTAGTCCTCTAAAGGCGAGGACGTGTGGTCCTCTGAAGGCGAGCATGTGTAGTCCTCTGAAGGCGAGGATGTGTAATCCACGGAAAGTGAGGGCATCCAGCCCTCTGATGGGGAGGGCGAGCGGCCCTTTGAAGGCGAGGACGTGCAGCCCTCTGAAGGCGAGGACGTGTAGTCCTCTGAAGGTGACGGCGTGCAGCCCTGTGAAGGCGAGGGCGTCTAGCCCTATCAAGGTTAGGACGTGTAGTCCTCTGAAAGTGAGGCCGTGTAGCCCTCTAAAGGCGAGGACGTGTAGTCCTCTGAAGGCGAGGACGTGTAGTCCGTTAAAGGTGAGGGCGTGCAACCCTCTGAAGGCGAGAACCTGTAGTCCTCTAAAGGTGAGAGCGTGATGCCATCTAAAGGCGAGGACGTGTAGTCCTCTGAAGGTGAGGGCATGCAACCCTCTGAAGGCGAGGACGTGTAGTCCTCTGAAGGTGAGGGCGTGAAGCCCTCTGAAGCTGAGGACGTTTAGCCCTCTGAAGGAAAGGACGTGTAGTCCTTTGAAGGTGAGGGCGTGCACCCCTCTAATGGCAAGGACGTGTAGTCCTCTGAAGGCGAGGGCGTGTTGCCCTCTGAAAGCGAGAACGTGTAGTCCTCTCATGGTGAGGACGTGTAGTCCTCTGAAGGTGCGGGCTTGTACCCTCTAAAGGCAAGGACGTGTAGCCCTCTAAACGCGAGGACGTGTAGTCCTTTGAAGGGAGGACGTGTAATCCTCTGAAGGCGAGGGCGTGTTGCCCTCTGAAAGCGAGGATGTGTAGTCCTCTCATGGTGAGGACGTGTAGTCCTCTGAAGGTGAGGGCGTGTACGCTCTAAAGGCAAGGACGTGTAGCCCTCTAAACGAGAGGACCTGTACTCCTTTGAAGGGACGACATGTAGTCCTCTGAAGGCGAGGACGTGTAGTCCTCTAAAGGCGAGGACGTGTAGTCCTCTGAAGGCGAGGACGTGTAATTTTCGGAAGGTGAGGGCATGCAACCCTCTGATGGGCAGGGCATGCAGCCCTTTGAAGGCAAGGACGTGCAGGCCTCTGAAGGCGAAGACGTGTAGTCCTCTGAAGGTGACGGCGTGCAGCCCTCTGAATACGAGAGCGTGTAGCCCTCTCAAGGTGAGGACGTGTAGTCCTCTGAAAGTGAGGGCGTGTAGCCCTCTAAAGGCGTGGACATGTAACCCAGTAAACGCGAGGACGTGTAGTCCTCTGAAGCCGAGGACATGTAGTCCTTTGAAAGTGAGGGCGTGTAGCCCTCTGAAGGTGAGGACGTGTAGCCCTCTGAAGGCGACGGCGTGTAGCCCTCTAAAGGCAACTACTGTAGCCCTCTAAAGGCGAGGACGTGTAGTCCTCTAAAGGTGCGGACGTGTATTCCTCTGAAGGGGAGGAGGTGTAGTCCTCTGAAAGCGAGGATGTGTAGTCCTCTTAAAGACAGGACATGTAGTACTCTGAAGGTGAGGGCATGCAGCCCTCCGATTGCGAGGACGTGTAGTCCTCTAAAGGCGAGGGCGTGTAGCCCTCTGAAGGCGAGGACGTGTAGTCCTCTGAAGGTTAGGACGTGTTGTCCTTTGAAGGCGAAGGCGTGCAGCCCTCGAAAGTTAAGGGTGTGCAGCCCTCTGAAGGCGAGGGCGTGTAGCCTTCTCAAGGTGAGGACCTGTAGTCCTCACAAAGTGAGGTCGTGTAGCCCTCTGAAGGTGAGGACGTGTAGCCCTCTGATGGCGAGGGTGTGTAGCCCTCCAAAGGCGAGGACGTGAAGCCCTGTAAACGCGAGGACGTGTAGTCCTCTGAAGGTGAGGACGTGTAGCCCTCTGAAGGTGAGGAAGTGTTGTCCATGGAAAGTGACGGCGTGTAGCCCTCTGAAGGTAAGGACGTGTAGTCCTCTGAAGGAGAGAACGTGTAATCCTCTAAAGCTGAGTGAGTGGAGCCCTCTGAAGGCGAGGATGTTTAGTCCTCTGAAGGTGGGGACGTCTAGTCCTCTGAAGGTGAGGGCGCGCAGCCCTCTGATGGCGAGGACGTGTAGTCCTCTGAAGGTGAGGGCGTGCAGCCCTCTGATGCCAAGCACGTGTAGTCCTCAAAGGTGAGGGTGTGCTACCTTCTAATGGCGAGGGCGTGCAACCCTCTGAAGGTGAGGACGTGTAGCCCTCTAAAGGCGAGGACATGCAATCCTCTGACAGTGAGGACATGAAGACCTCTGAAGGTAAGAACGTGCAGTCCTCTAAAGGTGAGGATATGTAGTCCTCTGAAGGTGAGGATGTGTAGTCCTCTGAAGGTGAGGGCGTGCAGCCCTCCGATGGCGAGGACATGAAGTCCTCTGAAGGTGAGGGCGTGCAGCCCTCTGAAGGCGAGGACGTGTAGTCCTCTAAAGGTGAGGGCGTGCAGTCCTCTGAAGGCGAGGACGTGAAGTCCTCTGAAGGTGAGGGCAAGCAGTCTTCTAAAGGTGAGAGCGTGTAGCCCTCTGACGGCAAGGGTGTGTATCCCTCTCAAGGCGAGGAGGTGTAGCCCTCTGAAGGCGAGGGCTTGTAGCCCTATAAAAACGAGGACGTGTAGTCCTCTAAAGATGAGGACATCTAGTCCTCTGAAGGCGAGAACGTGTAGTCCTCTGAAGGCGAGGACGTGTAGTCCTCTGAAGGTGAGGGCGTGTACTCCTCTGAAGGCGAGGACGTGTACTCCTCTGAAGGTGAGGGCGTGCAGCCCTCGGAAGGCGAGAACGTGTAATCCTCTAAAGCTGAGTGAGTGCAGCCCTCTGAAGGCGAGGAAGTTTAGTCCTCTGAAGGTGGGGACGTCTAGTCCTCTGAAGGTGAGGGCGTGCAGCCCTCTGATGGCGAGGACGTGTAGTCCTCTCAAGGTGAGGGCGTGCAGCCCTCTGTTGCCGAGCACGTGTAGTCCTCAAAGGTGAGGGTGTGCTACCTTCTGAAGGCGAGGGCGTGCAACCCTCTGAAGGTGAGGACGTGTAGCCCTCTAAAGGCGAGGACATGCAATCCTCTGATAGTGAGGACGTGAAGTCCTCTGAAGGTAAGAACGTGCAGTCCTCTAAAGGCGAGGAGGTGTAGTCCTCTGAAGGTGAGGACGTGTAATTCTCGGAAGGTGAGGGCATGCAGCCCTCTGATGGGCAGGGCGTGCAGCCCTTTGAAGGCGAGGACGTGCAGGCCTCTGAAGGCGAAGACGTGTAGTCCTCTGAAGGTGAGAGTGTGATGCCCTCTAAAGGCGAGGACGTGTAGTCCTCTGAAGGCGAGGGCGTGTAGCCCTCGGAAGGTGAGGACGTGTAGTCCTCTGTAGGCAAGGACGTGTTGTCCTCTGATGGTGAGGGCATGCAACCCTCTGAAGGCGAGGACGTGTAGTCTTTTGAAGGTTAGGGCGTCCAACCCTCTGAAGCTAAGGACGTGTAGCCCTCTGAAGGAAAGGACATGTAGTCCTATGAAGGTGAGGGCGTGCACCCCTCTGATGGCAAGGACGTGTAGTCCTCTGAAGGCGAGGGCGTGTAGCCCTCTGAAAACGAGGACGTGTAGTCCTCTGATGGTGAGGACGTGTAGTCCTCTGATGGTGAGGGCGTGTACCTTCTAAAGGCAAGGAGGTGTAGCCCTCTAAACGTGAGGACATGTAGTCCTTTGAAGGGAGGACGTGTAGTCCTCTGAAGGCGAGGACGTGTAGTCCTCTAAAGGCGAGGACGTGTGGTCCTCTGAAGGCGAGCATGTGTAGTCCTCTGAAGGCGAGGATGTGTAATCCACGGAAAGTGAGGGCATCCAGCCCTCTGATGGGGAGGGCGAGCGGCCCTTTGAAGGCGAGGACGTGCAGCCCTCTGAAGGCGAGGACGTGTAGTCCTCTGAAGGTGACGGCGTGCAGCCCTGTGAAGGCGAGGGCGTCTAGCCCTATCAAGGTTAGGACGTGTAGTCCTCTGAAAGTGAGGCCGTGTAGCCCTCTAAAGGCGAGGACGTGTAGTCCTCTGAAGGCGAGGACGTGTAGTCCGTTAAAGGTGAGGGCGTGCAACCCTCTGAAGGCGAGAACCTGTAGTCCTCTAAAGGTGAGAGCGTGATGCCATCTAAAGGCGAGGACGTGTAGTCCTCTGAAGGTGAGGGCATGCAACCCTCTGAAGGCGAGGACGTGTAGTCCTCTGAAGGTGAGGGCGTGAAGCCCTCTGAAGCTGAGGACGTTTAGCCCTCTGAAGGAAAGGACGTGTAGTCCTTTGAAGGTGAGGGCGTGCACCCCTCTAATGGCAAGGACGTGTAGTCCTCTGAAGGCGAGGGCGTGTTGCCCTCTGAAAGCGAGAACGTGTAGTCCTCTCATGGTGAGGACGTGTAGTCCTCTGAAGGTGCGGGCTTGTACCCTCTAAAGGCAAGGACGTGTAGCCCTCTAAACGCGAGGACGTGTAGTCCTTTGAAGGGAGGACGTGTAATCCTCTGAAGGCGAGGGCGTGTTGCCCTCTGAAAGCGAGGATGTGTAGTCCTCTCATGGTGAGGACGTGTAGTCCTCTGAAGGTGAGGGCGTGTACGCTCTAAAGGCAAGGACGTGTAGCCCTCTAAACGAGAGGACCTGTACTCCTTTGAAGGGACGACATGTAGTCCTCTGAAGGCGAGGACGTGTAGTCCTCTAAAGGCGAGGACGTGTAGTCCTCTGAAGGCGAGGACGTGTAATTTTCGGAAGGTGAGGGCATGCAACCCTCTGATGGGCAGGGCATGCAGCCCTTTGAAGGCAAGGACGTGCAGGCCTCTGAAGGCGAAGACGTGTAGTCCTCTGAAGGTGACGGCGTGCAGCCCTCTGAATACGAGAGCGTGTAGCCCTCTCAAGGTGAGGACGTGTAGTCCTCTGAAAGTGAGGGCGTGTAGCCCTCTAAAGGCGTGGACATGTAACCCAGTAAACGCGAGGACGTGTAGTCCTCTGAAGCCGAGGACATGTAGTCCTTTGAAAGTGAGGGCGTGTAGCCCTCTGAAGGTGAGGACGTGTAGCCCTCTGAAGGCGACGGCGTGTAGCCCTCTAAAGGCAACTACTGTAGCCCTCTAAAGGCGAGGACGTGTAGTCCTCTAAAGGTGCGGACGTGTATTCCTCTGAAGGGGAGGAGGTGTAGTCCTCTGAAAGCGAGGATGTGTAGTCCTCTTAAAGACAGGACATGTAGTACTCTGAAGGTGAGGGCATGCAGCCCTCCGATTGCGAGGACGTGTAGTCCTCTAAAGGCGAGGGCGTGTAGCCCTCTGAAGGCGAGGACGTGTAGTCCTCTGAAGGTTAGGACGTGTTGTCCTTTGAAGGCGAAGGCGTGCAGCCCTCGAAAGTTAAGGGTGTGCAGCCCTCTGAAGGCGAGGGCGTGTAGCCTTCTCAAGGTGAGGACCTGTAGTCCTCACAAAGTGAGGTCGTGTAGCCCTCTGAAGGTGAGGACGTGTAGCCCTCTGATGGCGAGGGTGTGTAGCCCTCCAAAGGCGAGGACGTGAAGCCCTGTAAACGCGAGGACGTGTAGTCCTCTGAAGGTGAGGACGTGTAGCCCTCTGAAGGTGAGGAAGTGTTGTCCATGGAAAGTGACGGCGTGTAGCCCTCTGAAGGTAAGGACGTGTAGTCCTCTGAAGGAGAGAACGTGTAATCCTCTAAAGCTGAGTGAGTGGAGCCCTCTGAAGGCGAGGATGTTTAGTCCTCTGAAGGTGGGGACGTCTAGTCCTCTGAAGGTGAGGGCGCGCAGCCCTCTGATGGCGAGGACGTGTAGTCCTCTGAAGGTGAGGGCGTGCAGCCCTCTGATGCCAAGCACGTGTAGTCCTCAAAGGTGAGGGTGTGCTACCTTCTAATGGCGAGGGCGTGCAACCCTCTGAAGGTGAGGACGTGTAGCCCTCTAAAGGCGAGGACATGCAATCCTCTGACAGTGAGGACATGAAGACCTCTGAAGGTAAGAACGTGCAGTCCTCTAAAGGTGAGGATATGTAGTCCTCTGAAGGTGAGGATGTGTAGTCCTCTGAAGGTGAGGGCGTGCAGCCCTCCGATGGCGAGGACATGAAGTCCTCTGAAGGTGAGGGCGTGCAGCCCTCTGAAGGCGAGGACGTGTAGTCCTCTAAAGGTGAGGGCGTGCAGTCCTCTGAAGGCGAGGACGTGAAGTCCTCTGAAGGTGAGGGCAAGCAGTCTTCTAAAGGTGAGAGCGTGTAGCCCTCTGACGGCAAGGGTGTGTATCCCTCTCAAGGCGAGGAGGTGTAGCCCTCTGAAGGCGAGGGCTTGTAGCCCTATAAAAACGAGGACGTGTAGTCCTCTAAAGATGAGGACATCTAGTCCTCTGAAGGCGAGAACGTGTAGTCCTCTGAAGGCGAGGACGTGTAGTCCTCTGAAGGTGAGGGCGTGTACTCCTCTGAAGGCGAGGACGTGTACTCCTCTGAAGGTGAGGGCGTGCAGCCCTCGGAAGGCGAGAACGTGTAATCCTCTAAAGCTGAGTGAGTGCAGCCCTCTGAAGGCGAGGAAGTTTAGTCCTCTGAAGGTGGGGACGTCTAGTCCTCTGAAGGTGAGGGCGTGCAGCCCTCTGATGGCGAGGACGTGTAGTCCTCTCAAGGTGAGGGCGTGCAGCCCTCTGTTGCCGAGCACGTGTAGTCCTCAAAGGTGAGGGTGTGCTACCTTCTGAAGGCGAGGGCGTGCAACCCTCTGAAGGTGAGGACGTGTAGCCCTCTAAAGGCGAGGACATGCAATCCTCTGATAGTGAGGACGTGAAGTCCTCTGAAGGCAAGAACGTGCAGTCCTCTAAAGGCGAGGACATGCAATCCTCTGATAGTGAGGACGTGAGGTCCTCTGAAGGTAAGAACGTGCAGTCCTCTAAAGGCGAGGAGGTGTAGTCCTCTGAAGGCGAGGACGTGTAATTCTCGGAAGGTGAGGGCATGCAGCCCTCTGATGGGCAGGGCGTGCAGCCCTTTGAAGGCGAGGACGTGCAGGCCTCTGAAGGCGAAGACGTGTAGTCCTCTGAAGGTGACGGCGTGCAGCACTCTGAAGGTGACGGCGTGTAGCCCTCTGAATACGAGAGCGTGTAGCCCTCTCAAGGTGAGGACGTGTAGTCCTCTGAAAGTGAGGGCGTGTAGCCCTCTAAAGGCGTGGACATGTAACCTAGTAAACGCGAGGACATGTAGTCCTCTGAAGCTGAGGACATGTAGTCCTCTGAAAGCGAGGGCGTGTAGCCATCTGAAGGTGAGGACGTGTAGCCCTCTGAAGGCGACGGCGTGTAGCCCTCTAAAGGCGAGGTACTGTAGCCCTCTAAACGCGAGGACGTGTAGTCCTCTAAAGGTGCGGACGAATAGTCCTCTGAAGGGGAGGACGTGTAGTCCTCTGAAGGCGGGGATGTGTAGTCCTCTAAAAGCGAGGATATGTAGTACTCTGAAGGTGAGGGCATGCAGCCCTCCAATGGCGAGGACGTGTAGTCCTCTAAAGGCGAGGGCGTGTAGCCCTCTGAAGGCGAAGACGTGTAGTCCTCTGAAGGTTAGGACGTGTTGTCCTTTGAAGGCGAAGGCGTGCAGCCCTCGAAAGTTAAGGGTGTGTAGCCCTCTGAAGGCGAGGGCGTGTAGCCTTCACAAGGTGAGGACCTGTAGTCCTCACAAAGTGAGGTCGTGTAGCCCTCTGAAGGTGAGGACGTGTAGCCCTCTGATGGCGAGGGTGTGTAGCCCTCCAAAGGTGAAGATGTGAAGCCCTGTAAACGCGAGGAGGTGTAGTCCTCTGAAGGTGAGTACGTGTAGTCCTCTGAAGGCGAGGGCGTGTAGCCCTCTAAACACGAGGACTTGTAGTCCTCTAAAGATGAGGATGTATATACCTCTGAAGGCGAGGACGTGTAGTCCTCTGAAGGCGAGGACTTGTAGTCCTCTGAAGGTGAGGGCGTGTACTCCTCTGAAGGCGAGGATGTGTACTCCTCTGAAGGTGAGGGCGTGCAGCCCTCTGAAGGCGAGAACGTGTAGTCCTCTAAAGCTGAGTGTGTGCAGCCCTCTGAAGGCGAGGAAGTTTAGTCCTCTGAAGGTGAGGAGGTCTAGTCCTCTAAAGGTGAGGGCGTGCAGCCCTCTGATGGCGAGGACGTGTAGTCCTCTGAAGGTTAGGGCGTGCAGCCCTCTGATGCCGAGCACGTGTAGTCCTCAAAGGTAAGGGTGTGCAACCTTCTGAAGGCGAGGGCGTGCAACCCTCTGAAGGTGAGGTGAGGACGTCTAGCCCTCTAAAGGCGAGGACATGCATTCCTCTGAAAGTGACGACGTGAAGTCCTCTGAAGGTGAGAACATGCAGTCCTCTAAAGGTGAGGATATGTAGTCCTCTGAAGGTGAGGATGTGTAGTCCTCTGAAGGTGAGGATGTGTAGTCCTTTGAAGGTGAGGGCGTGTAGCTCTCTGAAGGCGAGGACGTGTAGTCCTCTAAAGCTGAGGGCGTGCAGTCCTCTGAAGGCGAGGACGTGAAGTCCTCTGAAGGTGAGGGCAAGCAGTCCTCTAAAGGTGAGGGCGTGTAGCCCTCTGAAGGCAAGAATGTGTAGCCCTCTCAAGGTGAAGACGTGTAGTCCTCCGAAAGTGAGGGCGTGTAGCCCTCTGAAGGTGAGGATGTGTAGCCCTCTAAAGGCGAGGGGATGCAGCCCTCGGATGACAAGGACGTGAAGCCTTCTAAATGCGAGGACATGTAGTCCTCTGAAGGTGAGGACGTGTAGTCCTCTGAAGGTGAGGACGTGTAGCCCTCTAAAGGCGAGGGCATGCAGCCCTCGGATGACAAGGACGTGAAGCCTTCTAAATGCGAGGACATGTAGTCCTCTAAAGGCGAGGACATGTAGTCCTCTGAAGGTTAGGACATGTAGCCCTCTGAAGGTGAGGGCATGCAGCCCTCGGATGGCGAGGACGTGAAGTCCTCTAAAGGCGAGGACATGTAGTCCTCTGAAGGTGAGGACGTGTAGTCCTCTGAAAGCGAGGGCGTGTAGCCATCTGAAGGCGAGGACGTGCAGTCCAATGAAGGTGAGGACGTGTAGTCCTCTGAAGGCGAGGACATGTAGTCCTCTACAGGTGAGGGCATGCAGCCCTCCGATGGTGAGGACGTGTAGTCCTCTGAAGGTGAGGGCTTGTAGCCCTCTGTAGGCGAGGACGTGTAGACCTCTGAAGGTGAGGGCGTGCAGCCCTCTGAAGGTGAGGGCATGTAGCCCTCTCAAGGTGAGGACGTGTAGTCCTCTGAAAGTGAGGGCGAGTAGCCCTCTGCAGGTGAGAACGTGTAGTACTCAGTAGGTGAGGGCGTGCAGCTCTCCGATGGCGAGGACGTGTAGTCCTTTGAAGGCGAGGGCGTGTAGCCCTCTGAAAGCGAGGACTTGTAGTCCTCCGAAGGTGAGGACGTGTAGTCCACTGAAGGTGAGGGCGTGTACCCTCTAAAGTCGAGGACGTGTAGCCCTCTAAACGCGAGGACGTGTAGCCCTCTGAAGGCGAGGACGTGTAGGCCTCTGAAGGCGAGGACGTGTAGTCCTCCGAAGGTGAGGGCGCAACCCTCTAAAGGCAAGGACGTGTAGTCCTCTGAAGGTGACAGCGTGCAGCCCTCTGAAGGTGAGGACGTGTAGCCCTCTAAAGGCGAGGACGTGTAATCCTCTGTAGGTGAGGGCATGCAACCCTCTGATGGCGAGGACGTGTAGTCCTCTGAAGGTGAGGATGTGTAGTCCTCTAAAGGCGAGGGCATGTTTCCCTCTGAAGGCGAGGGCGTGTAGGCCTCTGAAGGTGAGGACTTGTAGTCCTATGAAAGTCAGGACGTGTAAGCCTCTGAAGCTGAGGAGGTGTATCCCTCTGAAGGCGAGGGTGTGTAGCCTTCTGAAGGAGAAGACGTGTAGCCCTCTGAACGCGAGGACGTGTACTTCTGAAGGCGAGGATGTGTAGTCCTCTTAAGACGAGGGCGTGTAGCCCTCTGAAGGCGAGGACGTGCAGCCCTCTAAAGGCGAGGGCATGTAGTCCTCAAAGGCGAGGGCGTGTAGCCCTCTGAAGGCGAGGACGTGTAGTCTTCTGAAGGCGAGGACGTGTAGTTCTCTGAAGGTGAAGGCATGCAACCCTCTGAACGCGTGGACGTGTAGTCCTCTAAAGGTGAGGACGTGTAGTCCTCTAAAGGCGAGGGCATGTAGCCCTCTGAAGGTGAGGGCGTGCTTCACTCTAAAGGCGAGGGCGTGTTGCCCTCTAAAAGCGAGGACGTTTAGTCCTTTAAAGGTGAGGGCGTTTAACCCTCTGAACGCTAGGACGTGTAGTCCTCTAAAGGTGAGGGCGTGCAGTCCTCTGAAGGAGAGGACGTGTAGCCCTCTGAAGGCCAGGACGTGTAGTCCTCTGAAGATGAGGGCGTGCAGCCCTCTGAACGCGAAGATGTGTAGAACTCTGAAGGCGTGGACGTGTAGTCCTCTGAAAGGGAGGACTTCTAGTCCTTTGAAGGGGAGGACGTGTAGTCCTCTGAAGGCGAGGACGTGTAGTCTTCTGAAGGTGAGGACGTGTAGTCCTCTGAAGGCGAGGACGTGCAGCCCTATGAGGGCGAGGACTTGTAGTCCTCTGAAGGTGAGGGTGTGCAGCCCTCTAAAGCTGAGGACGTGTAGTCCTCTGAAAGCGAGGACGAGTAGCCCTCTGAAGGAGAGGACGTGTAGTCCTCTGAAGGCGAGGACGTGTAGTCCTCTGATGGTGAGGGCGTGCAACCCTCTGAAGGCGAGGACGTCTAGTCCTCTGAAGGCGAGGACATGTAGTCCTCTGATGGTGAGGGCGTGCAACCCTCTGACGGCGAGGACGTGTAGTCCTCTGAAGGTGAGGTTGTGCAGACCTCTAAAGCTGAGGACGTGTAGTCCTCTGAAAGCGAGGGCGAGTAACCCTCTAAAGGAGATGATGTGTAGTCCTCTGAAGGCGAGGACGTGTAGTCCTCTGATGGTGAGGGCATGCAACCCTCTGAAGGCGAGGACGTCTAGTCCTCTAAAGGTGAGGGCGTCCAGCCCTCTGTAGATGAGGACGTGTAGGCCTCTGAAGGTGAGGTCTTGTACTCCTCCGAAGGTGAGAGCGTGCAGCCCTCTGATGGCGAGGACATGTAGTCCTCTGAAGGCGAGGGCATGTAGCCCTCTGAAGGCGAGACGTGTAGTCCTCTGAAGGGGAGGACGTGTAGTCCTCTGAAGGCGAGGGCGTGCAGCCCTATGAAGGTGAAGGCGGGTAGCCCTCTGAAGGTGAGGACGTGTAGTCCTCTGAAAGTGAGGGCGTGTAGCCCTCTGAATGTGAGGATGTGTAGCCCTCTAAAGGCGAGGGCGTGTTGCCCTCTAAAGGCGAGGACGTGTAGTCCTCTGAATGCGAGGACGTGTAGTCCTCTGAAGGCGAGGACGTGTAGTCCTCTGAAGGCGAGGACGTGTAGTCCTCTGAAGGCGAGGACGTGTAGTCCTCTGAAGGCGAGGACGTGTAGTCGTTGGAAGGTGAGGGCGTGCAACCCTCTGAAGGCGAGGACGTGTAGTCCTCTGAAGGTGATGGCGTGCAGCCCTCTAAAGGCGAGGACGTGTAGTCCTCTAAAGGCGAGGTCGTGGAGCCCTCTAAATGCGAAGTGGTGTAGTCCTTTGAAGGCGAGGACGTGTAGCCCTCTGAAGGCAAGGGCGTGTAGCCCTCTGAAGGTTAGGTCGTGTAGTCCTCTGAATGTGAGGACGTGTAGCCCTCTGAAGCTGAGGAGGTGTAGCCCTCTGAAGGCGTGGGTGTGTAGCCCTCTAAAGGAGAGGACGTGTAGCCCTCTAAACGCGAGGACATGTAGTCCTCTGAAGGGGAGGACGTGTAGTCCTCTGAAGGCGAAGACGTGTAGTCCTCTGAAGGTGAGGGCGTGCAACCCTCTGAAGGCGAGGATGTGTAGTCCTCTGAAGTTGAGGGCGTGTAGCCCTCTAAAGGCGAGGATGTGTAGTCCTCTGAAGGCGAGGGCGTGTAGCCCTCTGAAGGAGAGGACGTGTAGTCCTCTGAAGGCCAGGACATGTAGTCCTCTGATGGTGAGCGCATGCAGCCCTCTGATGGTGAGGACGTGTAGTCCTCTAAAGGCGAGGGCATGTAGCCCTCTGAAGGCGAGGACGTGTAGTCCTCTGAAGGTGAGGACCTGTAGTCCTCTAAAGTCGAGGGCGTGCAGTCCTCTGAAGTCGAGGGCGTGCAGTCCTCTGAAGGTAAGGGCGTGCAATTCTCAGAAGGCGAGGGCGTGTAGCCCTCTAAAGGCGAGGACGTGTATCCCTCTGAACGCGAGGACGGGTAGTCCTCTAAAGGCTAGGACGTGCAGCCTTTTGAAGGTGAGGACGTGTAGTCTGCTGAAAGTGAGGGCGTGTAGCCCTCTGAAGGTGAGGACGTGTAGCCCTCTGAAGGCGAGGGTGTGTAGCCCTCTAAAGGCGAGGGCGTGTAGCCCTCTAAACGCAAGAACGTGTAGTCCTCTAAAGGCGAGGGCGTGCAGCCCTTTGAAGGTGAGGACGTGTAGTCCTCTGAAAGTGAAGGCATATAGCCCTCTGAAGGGGTGGGTATTAGTACCCAAGGCTCTACCCTTATGAGAAAGCAAGAGGTTGACTCATTGAGAGGGCCGTTCATCCCAAATTCAAAAGATTGTACATTAGATGTAGGAAATCTATGCAGTTAACATGATTTTTAGGGATGCAGATGCATGCAACCTTTGTCTTGGAATGCGGTAAATGCGGATTCCATATGCAACAATGCAATGTATAGGAAAGTTGTACAATGTTCATGACATTCTTTCCCTATTTTTTGATTTTGATTTTGATTTAATTTTTTTGGAAAACACAGATTGACTGTCCTTTTGAATGAGGTGATAATTCATGCAACCTTATCCTATCTTTTGCAAATCTCTCCGGGAACTCCCTCAGAGTGTATGTTCTGTTTGATTTAGTCACTTGACCATTTTGGAGTGACGACAATGGAGCCTTTTGATGTTTTATCAATTCATTGAAATGCCAGGTTTTGTCCCCCCTTTTTTTTGTTTAAAAACATCGACGGGTGAGAACTTTTGATCTGCCCCTAGGTTCGCTTGAGGCTCATGCACGGTGCTCCTCATTGCCCCAGTGTAGGGCTTTGAGGTACCAATTGTTATCTTTCTTCATGACCTTGTAGCAAGGGATAATGAAAGAAGCGGTTGATTCTTGCAAAAAGAATTTTTCAAGGACGAGAAATAGTTGAAGGATTTTTTTCAGTTGATGGATTACGTCAAATGACTCCAATTCTTGATAACTCACTTCTCTCTAAAAAAGACAAACTTTCCAGAATGATAAAATGAGGTCACATGAACGTCTATATTTTTACTTGAAAACAAATGCTTTTTTATTTTTATTTTGAAACTTATTTTTACTTTACTTGTCGTTTTACGGCACCCTCACCAAATGTGTAGCACGAGTAATTTCTAATTGAACGGTCTTGGAAGTCCAAACTCAGGAGCGCAGGTCGCTTGAGCAAACAGACTAATGGCTTGCACCCACATTCCGGTGAAAGTTGAATAAGCAAACATGTGTTTGTGAGAGGATGAGGGACAAAGATATCAAATTTATCCATTTTATTTAGCATTGTAACTGTGGTTTACAATAATGGTATAAACTTGAAAACCCTGATGAGTCATTAGAGACATCTAACAACAGCTTTCAAAATTGCCCCATGTGTGGCATCTTTTGTCAATGCCAGGACTTACACACGATTCTCCTCAAATTTTAGCCACCCCGCATCAATTAGACCTTGCACCTTACGCTTCAGGGCCCTACAATGCTCAATGGAATGCCCCGGGGCTTCTCCATGACAAGCACACGTTGCGTTCGAGTCGTATTCTCGGAGAAATAGAGATTGATGAACCTTGGTTGGGGTTATGGCTACCATTGAATTATCAAGTAGATATGGGAGCAAGTCAACATAGGACACAGGAATTTGGGTGAATTCTACAGGCTTTTTCACTGCAAAATTCATTTCTTGGTTTGTTTTTTGGTTTGTGCTAAAGGTGGTGTTCGTCATTGGAAGTGCAGTAGATAGGCTTTGTGGTTGATTTAGGGATGACCTCTGTGGATAATTGGGTGGTGGGTAAGGAGAAGGTTTGTTATTGGCTGAGTAATGACATTGTTGGGTTGGTGGGAAACTCGGCTGTATAGGAATGGCAGTCACAGCATGGGTTTCTCCCTCATTCTCACCCTCTTCATTTGCCCCAGTTTTTTTGCATTTATTAAAGCATGATGATCAGATTTGCCTCTTTTTAGACCCACTTCGATCATTTCGCCAACGAAGACCAAATCCGCAAAGCTTGAAGGTGTGTAACCCACCATTTTCCATAATAGAACACTAGTAATATGTCTACTATCATTGTTATTATTTCTTTCTTCATCATTGAGGGAAACACTTGGGCTGCCAGATCCCTCCACCTTTGGGCGTATTCTTTGAAAGATCTGTGCCCCCTTTTTGCACATGTTCTGTAGTTGCATCCTATCCGAAGCCATTATACTGACACTGCCTAACGAAGGCAACCATTAGGTCCTTCCAAGAATGGACTCAGGAAGGTTCCAAGTTAGTGTACCAGGTAATAGCTACCCCAGTAAGACTTTCTTGGAAGGAATGTATCAGCAATTCCTCATCTTTTGCATATGCCCCCATCTTCCGACAATACATCTTTAGATGGTTCTTGGGGCAAGTAGTCCCCTTGTACTTGTCAAAGTCCAGCACCTTGAACTTGGGAGGGGTGATGATATTGGGTACTAGGAACAACTCTTCTAGGTTAGCAAAGGCATAATCTTCACCTCCTTCAATGGCCCTGAGCCTTTCCTCTAGATGATCCAACTTTCCCATTTCTGTCATAGCATGAGGGTTTTTACTTGTTGTGGAATGCAAGAGGTGTAGTTGTGGGTGATACTGAGGGCCTTCAAAAGTGTTTTGCAGGGGTATACCACCAACTGCTTGCCCTTCAGTGGCATATTCGAGGCAAGGCTCGAAGTCGGCTAGATTGTGGTGGGGAATTTCATGTGTCTCCCCCACGGTTTAAGAGACATGTGCATGATCAGTTTGGGGTTGTTGGCTCTCAATGGGTATAGGAGTGGAGTTATTAACATACTCATTGGGAGTGTACGCCACATTGGGTGGCGTATAGTTGGGAGGCAAGCCATATGGCGGGAAGGCATGCTCGTTTTGAATTTGCACATCATGGGGTCGTCCGTACTTCCCAAATCTTTGCCCACCATATCTGAGGTTGGATGACTCATTTGGTTGAGATCAGATGGGGGCATCGGGTTCACCTTAGCAACAGCCCTGGTAGCGGCAACTACAACCGCATTGGCTTCCATTATCTTCTTCATGCTCATCATGGCCTCCATCATTGTGGCCATTTGCTTTTTCATGGCCTCCATGTCGGCCTTCATCTGCTCTTGCACCTCCTCTACTTCACCCATTACTCTAGCTCTAGCACGGGTTCGGTAAGGGCACCGTAAAGCGTGTTCAATGATTAAGCTCTTTTTTTTCTAGGAAAGAATGCAACGAGCAATGCAACCAATGAAAAGCACAGATGTATGCGAATGATGCACAGTATTGTGAATTTTTATGCAAGACATGGGGTTGAATCAATTTATATTTTCAACATGGTCCATGACATTTTTGTCAAGGTGAAACTGGAAGTAACAAGGACATCAACAATCCTAAATGTGTTTGGCAGTAGACGAAGCAGTGATGTAACTCGATCCATCTTTTGCCCCAATTTTTGCAAGATGGTTACTTCCATATTTCAACTTGACTTGATGAACCTTTTCATAAAAGCATGAGCTTGGTTCAACCCTATAATCCAAGGAATGGCAATTCTGATCGCCAATACTTCAACAACATTTCATAGGGATGAATGACTCGGGCATACTTTAAGCTATGCATGGAAAATGTAATTATGAAATTGAGATGCCCGAAGAAACATCATTTCCTAGTTAACCATGCATTAGGTACCATGTTCAATCATTTTGTTTTTAAGTGAAACGGGTTTATGATCCCAACATGGTTGGCTCATGGTATCGAATATATGCAACTAAGAATGCAGC
Source organism: Glycine soja (assembly GCF_004193775.1). Classification (NCBI taxonomy): domain Eukaryota; kingdom Viridiplantae; phylum Streptophyta; class Magnoliopsida; order Fabales; family Fabaceae; genus Glycine; species Glycine soja. The sequence goes on along the minus strand of NC_041004.1, from coordinate 11,389,079 downwards.
GTGAAATTTTCACGCTTTCTTTTTTTTGTTTTTGTTTTGCAGAGGAAAACGCAAGGATCACGCATGAGCAAACATGAAAACAAATGGTATGTAATTTGTAGATCAAAAAAGTTTGTTGAACGCATATGCATGATGATGCAATGACTCATGCAAAATGTGAGGCTGGAATATGATAACGGACAAATGCAGGAACGATATGTTCATTATGATGCCATGAAGAAATGCTTATGCGATGCATGATATGAATGCATTTACGGACACGAGAGCCCGGAAAATTATCTCTTCTTACTTGCACACTCGGGGGTGCAGTGCCCCATGTGTGTAGTTAAGAAGGTGATATGGATCTTCCGGCTTCCCATGACAAAAGACGAGACCAACATACAACGGGTGTGTGACGACATGATGCAGACACGTAAAAGCATAACACGGGGATGTACACAATATGGCAATATCCACAAATAATCATACAGCAAAGGCATACATGACATTTAGATTATATGCATGGCAGTGTTTTAAATGGCACGCAGCGTGTTTGCTTCGTGCCCCTATTTTAGGGACCTACACAGGAGGAACTAAAAGGCCTTTTAGTGATAATTCCCAAGGTGGTCATATCTCTCTTGATGGTTTCTAGAGGTATCATCCCCTTCGAAGAACATATTGCGACAGTAGGGACTACCAGCAACAATATGATATCAAAGAGAAAAACTCTAGATGAGGGTTCACTGTTATCAAGCAAATCGGAGACCTAGCATGACCACAGATTCACCTCTACTCCTTATGTTCCCATGGACCCGGGTATAGGGTCCCTCCGGGTATAGGGTCCCTTTTCAACTCACCGTGTATGCAAATAGTGTTGGTGTTTGTGTGCATCAAATGAATAAACATCTATCTCATGCATACATTTAAAAATCATACTAAAAGCATAAAAGAGTTATATACAAGAATGTAAGACAAATAAAAGGAAACTGACAAAAGAGGAAGTCATCATATTGCACGAGATTAGAAGGCCTAACTCTCTAAAAATAGTCCCCAGCGGAGTCGCCAACGGTCGCAACCTACCCTTCGGCGGGAGGGCGACGCGGGGCTCGCGGGTGCGTCTTCCATGGGAGGAAAATGCGCGGAGTCGCCACCAACGTTTATTCGAGGAAAACGTCGGAAAAACCGGAAAGGTGTGGACTACGAACTTTAAGTGTGAAAGGTTCGGGAGTTGTATTTACACACGGGGAAGGTATTAGCACCCCACGCGTCCGTCACAAGGGACGGCAGCCTTTAATCAAGTGTGCAAATATGACTTCAATTTGTTTTATTTTCCCTTTTACGTTTTTTATGTCTTTTTATGCCTTTTGTATTTTCAAGGGTGTTTCCCTTGCTCCTACGTATTCCTCAATTTGTGATAAGGAAATCAAACCTACGTAGTTCTTTGAAAAGGGGCGAATCAAGTGATTCTTTTTACTTGGAAGGTGGTCATTTAAGGTGTTGGATCTTAAAATGATCCATTTTACTTGGTGAGAAAGCTAAGGCGTTGGACCTCTAACCATCTCACGAGGTCGACAAAAGCGAGGCTTTTGCTCCTACGTATCCTCCATCGAAGAGGAAATCAGACCTACGTAGTTCTCGCAAAAGCGGTAAAGTTACATGTTGATTTTATGCTTTTAAACGGTCCATGTTAACCGATAAAAGCAAAGAGCATCGTTTAAGGCGTTGGACCTTAAAATGGTTTTTAGTGATTTTTGGCGGACAAAGCTTGATTTGTGAGTTGATTTTAGCCTTAGTCTCATTTTGGTTATTAGTCAATTGATCCAAGAAAACTTCCAAAGAAAAACGTCCGATTGATTTTTTTGATTATTTTATTCAAAGATATTTTGATTATTTTATTATTATTTTGCTTTTTTGGGTTTAACCGAGATTACAGCGTGAATGATCAGTTAGATTTTGTTTTAACAGTGATTAAATGAGATTACAACGCAAATGATCGGTTGAAATTCATTTTATCATTTATTAGGTGAGAAAACGGCTTAAATAAACAGTTAAAGCACGTTAAAAACGGAAGAAAAGAAAACTGAAAGTAAGCGAAATTAAAGTGAAAGTACACAAAACCAGTAGGGACCACTAAGGGTGCATAAAATGAATTGAAAGATTCGATTTCGGGAACTTACCGGTTGAAGACCAAAGAACGACGAAGAATGGTGAAGAACGATGAAGAATTTCCACAAAATCGCTTACGGAAGCGTTACGGAAGCACTTCAACTCGATTTTTCTTCACGAAAACGTGTTTTTTGGCCAAAATAGCCGAAATGCATAGCTAAGGGGTGATGAGTATTTTTTGAAACAGCCCCCCTCCCCTATTTATAGGGAAAAAGAGAGGTGCTTGCCGCCCAGAGACTTAATGAAGAAAATTTCTAAGCGCACCCGAATTACTAAATTCACCCTCCTTTTCGTATTTTACGGAAAAGTTATGGAAGCCTTACGGAAGTGTTTTAGATTTGATTTTCATCTTTTTTTCTCATCCCTTTCATCAATGTTAAGTGAAATATGTTTACCCAAGGTTTTTAGAAATTTTACGGAAGCCACGGAAGCCCCGGAAACCATTTTTCAAAAACGTGGAGGAGCTTGCCGCCCAGTTGCTTCCTCCTTAAGCAAACCAACTTCCAAAATGTTTCGGAAGGGCCTAGACTCAAATTGCTATTTACACTCCTATCTTGATAAGTTCATCCCCCCCCCCCCCATTTTTGTTTTTTTGGCTATTTTCTTTCCGAAATCTCACGAAACTTTACGGATTCCGTAACGACATTCATTTTCTTTCCGAAATGTTGCGAAACTTTACGGATTACGCAACAATGCTCTTTTTGACTTTTGGAATGTTGTGGAACTTTACGGATTGCGCAACAATGTTTCTTTTTTACTTTCGGAATGTTGCGGAACTTTACGGATTACCTAACGATGGGGGTTAAGTATCTCGAGGCGATCAAGCGAAGGTTGCATGCCACCAAACAATGGTCCCCGGATGAAATTAGGGTATGACAGATATATTATGGGACTCGATTGGACATCTAAGTCAAAAGTTATGGTCGTTTCAAATTTCATGGGGATTCCATTTTTTATTTGGTGAATCTTGGTATATAATGGGCCCCAATTAGACATTCGAGTTAAAAGTTTTGCCCGATTGAACTTGGTCGAGCTTCCTTCTTGAATTTTGAGCGTCTTGATATATTATGTGGTCGTTTGAATTTGAGCGGAGATTCGGTTTGAATTTGCACGGAGATTTGGTTTTCAATTTCGAGCGTCTCAATATATTTTGGGTCATAATTGGATATCCAAGTCAAAAGTTATGGCCATTTGAATTTGCCAAGGGCTTCCATGTTCAATTTCGAGCGTCTTGGTATATTATGAGCCGCTATCAGACATCCGAGTCAAAAGTTATGACCATTCAAGTCAAAAGTTATGGCCATTTGAATTTGCCAAGGGCTTCCATGTTCAATTTCGAGCGTCTCCGTATATTATGAGCTGCTATCAGGCATCCGAGTCAAAAGTTATGGTCATTTGAATTTATCCAGATCTTCCGTGTTGAATTTCAAGTGTCTCAATATATTATGGATCTCAATCAAACACTCGAGTCAAAATTTATGGCTGTTAGAATTTGTCAGCGAATTGCATGGTCAATTTTGATAGTCTCAATATATTATGGGTCACAATCAGACATTTGAGTCGAAAGTTATGCCTGATTGAACTTGGTTGGGTATTCTTGGTCTGATTTCGAGCTTGTTGATATATTATGGGTCATAATCTAACATTCGAGTCAAAACTTATGATTGTTTGAATTTGCCCATAGCTTTCGTGTTCAATTTTGACCTTCTCAATATATTATGGACCTCAATCTCAAATTCGAGTCAAAAGTTATGGCCGTTTGAATTTGTCTGGAGATTCCGTGTTTAATTTTAAGTGTCTCGGTATATTATGAGGCACAATTGGACATTTGAGTCAAAAGTTATGGCCATCTGAATTTGTCTGGATCTTCCGTGTTGAATTTCAAGCATTTCAATATATTATGGGCCTCAATCAAACATTTGAGTAAAAAATTATGGTCGTTTTGACTGTCTCAATATATCATGTTCAATTTTGACTGTCTCAGTAGCGCCAGTTTTGATAACGACTATCAAATCATTCAAAAACAAATAAAACTAGGAAATTCTGTAGAACAAGATTAACCTAGGTTAATCTCAGAAATATGGTTCCTATGTTCATTCACTTATAAATAGAAAGGGAGATTTTTGTCAAACAGTTTGTAAGCAACTCTAAAAGAATGTGAAAACACACAAAATAGAATTGAAGAAAGAACAAAACAGAACAAGAACATAATACAATTCAAGATGAAAAGCATCAATCCAATTCACCAAACCAATGCAAATAGAATTATCACAGTTACTATGAATGATGTTCAATGTGAAAGTTCACTCAAATGCATTAGAGAGAGTTCAATGGAATCAAATCTCTAAATTGTTTGAAATTGCAAATTAGAGTGGACAATCATCCAAACAATCTGCGATTAAATTTTGAAATTAGGAAATGAATCCATAACCAAATCCATTTCCAATCCTAAACATAATCACAATCATGAAAAACGAAAATAGGATTGAAGAGAAAGAAGAACATTCACAAAGAGTAGAAAAACCAAACCAGGGCTCAAATTCAGCTTTGCTTGGAGTGGATCCTTGGATTGGTTAATTGTTTAGCCCTCCATAATCATCACCAATGGAGAAACCATGAAATTTGTGTAAGGAAATGGTGGAACAGAAGTGAAAAGATGAAGAAGAATGAAGAACAATTGAGAGAAAAAGAAAGAGAAAGAGAGCTTGCACAACAAGTTTTGTACAAAATGAAGTTCTAGAGAAGTGTTTCTCCCAATGAAGTTCTAGTCCTTAACTAACTATCTAACACTAATATATAGAGTGCTAGTAACTAACTAACTACCTAACTAATTAACTAACTAAACTAATTACACAAAACAAAAGTCCAAACTCGAAGCCCAATTCTTCAACTGCAGAGGTTATGACTTCAAAGCTTAATTTCACCCTCGAGATGTTAGAATTGGCCAAAACTTATTTATAACAAAATTGAAGATCTTTTTCTTATCTTTCCAAGGACTACTCACACATTCCATTTGAAGTTATGTAGTATCCTCTAGGCCCTGCACAAGGCAGATAGGTCAAGTAAGCACAAAATCTGAAATTTAGCTACAGTTCTCAATTGAGCTCAATCATTTGCCTAAAACCAAAATTGAGTTAAGGTGAGAAATAAGGTTCGAAGAGATGTCAATTGAGCTAAGAAGAATAGAAAAATATTAAACTACAAATGTTCAATCAACCGTAATTGGACATCTGAGTCAAAAATTATACCCGATTGAATTTGGCCGGGCTTCCTTGTCGAATTTCAAGTGTCTCAATATATTATGAGCCGCAATCGGACAATCGAGTAAAAAATTATAACAGATTTTATTTACTCGTAGTTTCTATGTTCAATTTGGAGCTTCTTGATATATTATGGCCCTCAATCGCACATTTGAGTCAAAAGTTACGACCGTTTGAATTTGCCAAAGTTATGCTAATTTGAATTTTCCCGAATCTTTCGTGTTGAATTTTGAGCGTCTTGATATATTATAAGTCTTAATCAGATATCCGAGTCAAAAGTTATGGTCATTTGAATTTGCCACGAGATTCCATGTTATATTTCTAGCATCTTAGTTTATTATGGGCTGCAATCAGACATCTGAGTCAAAAGTTATGGCCGTTTGAATTTGTCAGGGGATTCCATGTTCAATATCGAGCGTCTCAGTATATTATGAATCACAATTGAACATCCGAGTCAAAAGTTATAACCATCTGAATTTGCCCAAATCTTCTATGCTGAATTTTGAGTGTCTCGATATATTATGAGTCTCAATCAGACATCTGAGTCAAAATTTATGGCCGTTTGAATGTTCCACGGGCTTCGTTGTTAAATTTTGAGCGTCTCAGTTTATTATGGGCCGCAACTGGACATCCAAGTCAAAAGTTATGGTCATTTGAATTTGTCCAAAGATTCTATGTTCAATTTCGAGTGTCTCGATATATTATGGGGTACAATCAGACATTCGAGTCAAAATTTATGACTATTTGAATTTTTTGTAGCTTCTGTGTTCAATTTTGAGCTTTTCGATATATTATGGGCATCAATCACACATTCAAATCAAAAGTTATGGCCATTTCAATTTTTTTAGATCTTCCATGTTGAATTTTGAGCGTCTCGATATATTATGGGCCTTAATCAGATATCCGAGTATGGTTGTTTGAATTTGACATAGGATTCCATGTTTAATTTCAAGTGTCTTGGTACATTATGAGTCGCAATCTGACATCCGAATCAAAAGTTATGCCCAATTGAATTTGGTTGGGCTTCCTTGTCGAATTTTGAGCGTCTCAATATATTATGGGCCTCAATCAAGTATCCGTATAAAAAATCATGGCAGCTAGAATTTGTCTGGGGCTTTGTTACCAAATTTCAAGCGTATCGATATATTAAATGTTATGGAAGAATTTACCTAAGGCTTCTTTCTTGAATTTTGAGTGTCTCGATATATTATGGACCTCAATCTGACATCTAAGTCAAAAGTCATGACCGTTTGAATTTGCTTAGGGATTCTCTGTCGAGTTTTGAGCGTCTCAATGTATTATAGGCCTCAATCGGACATTTGTGTCAAATGTTATGGAAGTTAGAATTTTCCTGGGGCTTCATTTTCAAATTTTGAGCATCTCGATATATTATGGGCCTCAATCAAACATTTGAGTAAAAAATTATTGTGTTTTGAATTTACATGTGACTTCTTTTTAAATTTTGAGCTTCTCGATATATTATGGTCTTCAACCAAACATCCGAGTCAAAAGTTATGGCCATTGCAATTTGTCAGGGGCTTCCTTGTTCAATTTCAAGCATCTCGATATATTATGGGCTTTAATCAGACATCTGAGTCAAAATTTATGGCCATTTGAATTTATCAGGGGATTCCATGTTGAATTTTGAGCATCTCAATATATTGTGGGCTACAATTGGACATTCGAGTCAAAAGTTATGGCTGATGGAACTTGGTTGGCACTACCTTGTCGACTTTCAAGCGTGTCGATATATTATGGATCTCAATTGGACATCTAAGTCAAAAGTTATGGTTGCTAGAATTTGCCCAAGTTTTCCTTATCAAATTTTGAGCGTCTCAATATATTATGGGCCTCAATTGGACATCCAAGTCAAAAGTTATGATCGTTTGAATTTGGGAGGGGCTCCCTTCTAATATTACGAGCATCTCAATATATTATGAGCCTCAGGTTGGAATTTGTGTCAAAAGTTAAAGATGTTAGAATTTACTCAGGGCTTCCTTATTGAATTTCGAGTGTCTTGATATATTATGGGACTCAATCAGACATCCGAATTGAAATTTATGGTCGTCTAAATTTGCCTAGGGATTCTTTATCAAGTTTTCAGCGTCTCGATGTATTATGAGCCTCAATCAGACATTCGTGTCAAAAGTTATGGGCGTTAGAATTTACCCGGGGCATCTTTATCGAATTTCGAGTGTCTTGATATATTATGGGTCTCAATCGGACATCCGAGTTAAAATTTATGGCCATTTGAATTTGCTTTGGGTATCTCTATCAAGTTTTGAGCGTCTCCATGTATTATGGGCCTCAATCAGACATCCGTGTCAAATGTTATGGATGTTAGAATTTTCTCGGGGGTTCATTTTCCAATTTTAAGTGTCTCGATATATTATGGGTCTCAATCGAACATTCGAGTCAAAAGTTATGGCCATTGATTTTGCTCGTACATTCCATGTTCAATTTCGAGTGTCTCGATATATTATGGGCCGCAATCAGATATCCGAGTCAAAAGTTATGACCATTTGAATTTACCTGTAGCTTTTGTACTCAATTTTGAGCTTCTCGATATATTATGAGCCTCAATCGCAATCCTAAGTCAAAAGTTATGACTATTTGAATTTGTCCGGATCTCCGTGTTGAATTGTCGATCCGTATGAACAATAAATCCGTATAAACTTACGGATTAACAATTCATATATTCATACGGATTGTCAATCCGTATGTACGTTCGGATTACAGATTATTTTAAAATTTTTTAAAAAATATTTTACAAATTAATGACCCATGCAGGATTCAAATATGTGACTTTCAGGTTATTAACACAACGCTTTAACCAACTAAGGTAATAGGTCAATTATGTTATAAAATAATTAATGTCTCTATATATAACACTAAAATTTATAATGTATATTTAATTCACATGTAAATTACATAATAAATTTTGTGACAATTAATTTTGTTCTAATATATTTAATGTACAAAAATTAATTGTCACAAAATTTATCATGTAAATTTATATATGCATTAAATATACATTAAAAATTAATGCACACAAATTAATTGCCACAAAATTTATTATGTAAATTTACATTAGAAATTTTAGTGTTATATATAGCGACATTAATTATTTTATAATATAATTAGTCTATTAGCTCAATTGGTTATATATAGCTTCATATACTTCTTGAAGAATGAGTTTGCACTCTCACATGAAGTTGTTATAATGGCAATACAAAACTTTTTATAAAGGTATGTAGTAGTACATCTTTTCTACCCATATGTTGTTAGCCAAAGAAAATCATTCAACCAAAGACTTCCATTTAACCTCAAAACCATCAATGCCTATATTTGCATACATGCATCTTGAACATTCATGAGCAAACTTATCATAATGGATATTTGAAGTGACGCTTTTGGATAGGTGTCATGCACACAAACGATGACAAACATTAGGAATATAATTTTCATTTCCTTACACATTGCTTTGTCTCCATCGGTAAGCACTGCATGTGTGAGTATTGTAAACCCTTAATATCATGTTTAATTCATACGGATAAAAAAAATTAATTATGCTTAACTCATTTTTTGAAATTGCAAAAATAATAATTTTTTAAAATTAATTAAATACATAAAAGATTCTTATTTGTCCTCTTGAATTAGCTAAACATCTAATCATAAATCACTAATTGGTTCCTTTTCAAAAAGGGGAAAAATTAGACCCATCCCTCAAAGTTCTTCCATTTTTTTATATATTTTTTTTTTAAAAAAATGCCTTTAATATTTATCTGGTCCCTCAACAAATAATATTATAAACATTGTCAATGATTATATGTTGACATTGATTATGGGGGAGGAAATAACATATTTAAGTTTTGATTCTCCTCTATCAGCTCATGATGGAATTGATAGGTCGAAATGATGTCCATACACCTGAATTGGTTGGACACAATTTCTACATCTGATCTTCCAAAACATGTGTTGAGTCTTAAAATTGGTGTACCTGTTATGTTATTGAGAAACATAGATTAGACATTAGGTCTTTGTAATGACACTCGCTTAGTCATTACCAAAATTGAGAAGTATGTATTTGAAGGAGAAGTAATATCTGGAAGTAAATTTAGTTTGAAGGCTTATATACCTAGGCTTTCTCTAACACCTTCTAACACAAGACTTCCATTCAAGTTTCAACGAAGAAAATTTTCTTTGATTGTTTTATTTGCAATGACTATTAATAAAAGTCTTTGAAGCATGTTGGAGTATATCTTCCCCCAAAGTGTTTTCTCCCATGGTCAATTATATGTTGTTGTTTCAAGAATTACATCGAGGCAAGGATTGAAAATCATGATTACTAATGGAGAAAAGGAAGATCAAAATAACACTTCTAATGTTGTTTTCAAAGAAGTTTTTAGAAATGTATAACAAGTCAGGTTGAAGAAACTATTGCCTAATATTTATTTAGATTATTCATGTTAATTATGTTATTATCATTATTCTTAAATATTAGTTTCAATTTGCATTGATTTATTTGTCAACATCTACTGATTCAATCAACCAACTTTTTTAGTACATTATGTTGTTCTTATTTGTTTTTCTAAAATATTGCTTAATTGCTAACATATAATATTGATAATTTTTAATAAAAAAACATGATATATCAAATAGTAATCAATGTCTAAAATAATTTCACTATTACCACACGCTACTACTAAATATGAAAATTTGACTATTATTTTAGTGGTCGGAATCCCATTCTATAATAAATTCTTATAAACATGCATGTTATTACGCAAAGATCTATGTGAAGGAATAACAAACTAATCAAGGATTAATAATGAAGCATTCAATATGATACATTATTAATGGAGTTTAGACAAATGCCATACATTCTACTTTTTATGCAATTGATTCAAACATATATTTTAAAATGAATATTATTTTGAAATATGAGCTGCTTCATATATAAAGCAATCATTGGTATTCATTTGAACTTTTTCAAAATTATTGAATATTAAAATGATAATATTAAAACCTACAATAATTTTGATATAATTTATTTTATATATAACTTAATATCTAAAAAGTTATCCAGATTTAATTCCTTTCAACCAAACACACCAAAATAAGCCGGGCGCCAAAACAAATAAGCCGGAATCAAAGAGTACCCTTTCCAGCCTTCCGTACCAAACAAAATTGAATCTCTCTTCCGCACAAACAACCTCTCACGCCCCAAAGCCACACACAAAACATTTACCTTTTCCAACCCTTCAATTCCCTAAACATTTTTCTTTTCCTTCGAACTCCAATTCCCTCACCAGAACACGGTCACCATTGTTTTCCCTTTCAACAACATTCGCCATCCTTTCGCGACGAAGAGAAAAAAAAAAGGGGTGTTAGGGTTTCGATTCTCTGCGACGCTCTCCGCATTGCGCTACCCTGCACCTTCCTCACCATATCGCGCGCCTCTCTCACTCCCCTACTGTTTTTCCGCTCCCCACCCCCTCTCTCTGTGTTGCGAAAATTAGGGTTCATAGGTTTGGGGCTAATTCTTCTTCCGATTTCGAACCGAGCGCAATCGTAAAGAGAGAAAATGTACGCTGATCGCGTGGAGGGTGGAGCAAGGAGGCCAGTGAAGGAACGCCTTAATGATGTGAATGGTGTCAGTGGCTCTACTCGCCCGCAGCAGCAGCGTCAAATCACTGGCAAGAGGTTTGCAATTCGTTACTCCTTCGTGTTTTTATAATGACTATTATTGTTTTTGGCACGAAGGTTTTAAATTGCGGTCGTGGTTTCGTTGCGTTACTTGAAATTGTTGATATGGCGGATAAATGTGGCCGACTCGGCCACAATTACGGCCGTGGACACCCAAAAAACCTTAACTTGTGGTTGAAATCGTCGTTGTGGACACCCGGAAAACCTTAACATGCGGTTGAAATTGCAGTCGCGGATGGGTTTTCAAAACCTTGATTTTAGGAGTTGTAGTGGATGTAGCTGATTGCTGATGTAAAGTTGGATGTGTGACCTTAAAAGAAAAGACAGGATGCAAAATTATTATATACGAGGAGGAATTGGCGTAGCATTGATTAAGCAAAAGACAAAACCAATTAAGATGGTTTGGACATTTACAAAGAAGGGCCTAGGAGGCACCAACGAGAAGAGTAGATTGTATGATTTTTAGTTCTGTGAAGAGGAGGAGAGGGAGGCCAAGAAAGATATTGGGGGAAGTGGTAAAGAGGGATCTCATGGTAAATAATGTCGTTGAAACTTTGGTCTTTAACCAAGCCAAATGATGTCATGTGATCCATGCAGCGACTTTATCTAGTGGGATAAAGCTTTGTTGTTGTTGTTCCCTTCCATCTCACCTCTCTTGCTCACGAGTTATAAACCTGCTGTCATTCTCTTTATTTTTCCTCTCATAGACCTTTTAGCTGTATGAGGGTGAATTATAGATTTCTGGTTAAGTGATGCTGCAGTGCAGCTGATGAGATGACCTAGTTGCAAAATATTGGGCGAATTGATTTCTTATTCTTTTTCTGCTTTGATATATTATTAGATTTCAGACATGTGAGGAGGATATTTCAAATTTATTCTGTTGCTTTTTCACTTAAACATATTTATAGGCTTTTCTAGAAGAAAGTTTCAACCATGGTGAACTTGTGCCTCCAAAATTGGGCATGGACAGGTTTAGGTCATTGTGGTTTACTTTTTTGGGTGAGTACATACTTTTGTATATACACAAAATGAAACGATTTTGTTGTTTACCTGATCATTCTGCAAATATCAGTTACATGAATTAGTTCATTTAGCTAGTTTACTCTGCATTCAGGGTGCTTTTATTGGATGTCTTCTGTTGCATAGAGATAATTTTGTATCATGTTATCGTCGTGATTACAATTGGTAGAAACATTGTAGTATCAATGTACATATGGGAAGTTGAAACTAAGTTTCATTCATCTGCTGAGAATCTGCCTTTTCAGTCTTCTTGATTGGGTACTCAAAAACTTCAATTACTATGCACCTCAACTGTTTGAATGCTTATTGAGACAACAACTCTGATATATTTAAAGTCAAATTTTCTTTTTCTTTCTTAAATTGCAGGTCAAGGCAAGATGACAAGTGGGAACATGATCTCTTTGACAATGACGAACCCCGGATCACTAGTATGGATAAGATTATTCTCATATGCAACTATAAGTTGCCACTGTTGTTGGATGCCAATAGTTATTTTTTATGGGTTTTGACTGTTTGTTAATGGATTGTGATTGTGAAGATCGCAAAGTTAGTGCTCAAGATCTTCGCCTCAAGCTTCAAAGGAAGGGTCTTCAACCTGCATCTCAGAGTGGAAAGAGTTCTGCCCCAAACGTGCTGGATCTCCGTGAAAGGCTATCAGGGACAATGGCACCACAACCTACAAATTATGATCTGCCTAAGACAAAAGTTATTAAACCAAGCAGTAAAAGTGTTGGTGTTGAGGCTCCTGCAGTGCAGATCAAAAGGCCAGCTGACCCAGCTCCTAAAAAGTCATGGAAGGTATCATTGTTGTGATACACTCTTTTAATTGTCAATTAGAGCTTTTGTTTTGGCATCAGCCTTAGTGCATAAAACATCCTATCATCACCTATTCTTGTACACATTTATATATGCTATTAAATGTCCTGTTAAACAGGGAGTATTGTGATATTCTTGGACATGCATGTTAAAAGAACTGATCTGGAATTTGTTTGAATTTCTTCTTGTTTAGTTGTTTGAGTAGGTATATTGCATTGATGGCCACTAGTGTTATTCAACAAGACTAAATGGATGTAGAGTATAAATATTTTTTTAAAAAAATACTACGGTACCAACCAAGTACAGATAAACAAAGGGTGTGCTTTTGTAATATTATATACTTTTATACTTATACAATTTAAAGTATATATACGAACCAATACTATAACCATTTTATTTAATCTAACTTAAGCTCATCCAGATTTAGTTGAGTATGATAGCCTAATTGGTCCAACACCTAAAATGCTACAATTTCAAAATTGGGAGACATCAATAAATTGATTACTATGAGACCTTTGTCAGAGATAGTTTTGAACATAATGAGGACTAGTATGTGCTGGGCAATATTGTACTGCTGGTGAGCAGTGATTTTGCTGCAGACAACATTTTTTTATAGTAATGATGCTTTTTGAATTTTTCTAGTGGAAGAAGGTTAAAGGAAATCAAGCATTGATTTAATATTCAATCCATACTTTCTTGTTGATCAAGATATATACAATTGATCTTGTTCTTGTACTGTAATGGTGGATATGAATAATTCTCTTCAAATTTACATCAAGATAATTGTAGAGGTTCAGATGTTAAACTGTTAACTTGTCAGTGGCCATTTTTTATTCAGTCTCTTATGTTATTTAGTTTTTTTTTTGTAATTTTTTAAATTAATATTTTCTGCTTAAGAGAATGTACTTTTCCTAAGTTATGTTCATACTTGGCAAAACTAAATCAATTTTTGCCCCCAAATTTCTTTTGGATTAATTAATTATTAACTTTTTTACCAAATAAAGAAAAATTAAAATATATAAATTCTGGTTCTTGTTTTACAGGCTGGTCCTTCAGTTGATGAATTTTTGCGGTCCTTGGGTCTCGAAAAGTATCTCATAACTTTTCAGGCTGAAGAAGTATGTCATACATCTTTTTAAATTTTTTCCACCATTAGAGAAGGTTCATTCTCTTAACTGGGTTTTACTTTGATTATCAAGGTCTAATATTTCTATGCAAAAACTTTTTTTCAGGTTGATATGACAGCTCTCAATCATATGACTGATGAAGATCTCAAGGCTATGGGCATACCAATGGTACGCATCGAGATACTCTTGGAATTTTGTACTTTTCATGTTCGTCTGTTTCCCATGGCAATATTTCGCAGTTCCATTGATACTCATGTCAAATATGGAAATTCCTGTAACTTGAAATGTGCCCTATCTTTTCATGGACCTGTTATATGTTAAATTGACACTTTTTTTTGTGTCAATGTGCAATATTTCCTGCACTTTGGTAGCTTGGTTCATTTGAGTGGAGGGTAACTGTCACATTTTTAAGGATATCCATTCAGATAAGATGCTGCTTTAAGCTAAGACTAGGCATTTGGCTTCCATATGATTTAAAGCACATAGGTTTTAGAAAGGTGCCCCATGCATGTTGAGGGATTTGACTCATGATAGATTTTAAAGTTCTGTACAGCAATTCTGCCAAGTCAATGATGCTACGAAAGACACTATTTCTTCCAAAAGAAAATCTGCTTAATTAAATGACCTCGTGAAAGATAATGATTGAGGTATCAAATTAATTCGGTAGGTTCGGGAAAAGTGTCATGGGTCAACAAATTTCCGGCTTTTAAAGGATTCAGGGTCCAAGAAGGATGTTTTCTCTAGACTTGGAAGTGAACATTTTTGTTTTCTTTCCAAAATATTTTAATGTCATTTCTAACACTGAGGAGCTAGGGTGACAAGAATTGTATGGGCTAAAGAAGAGTTTGATTTGTAGAAAATAGCTGATTCAGCAATGAGTTGGGTCCTGGACTATGTGGGCTCCTAAGAACATTAGAACACAATTTTTTCTGATAGAATTCTAGCAGATCCTTTTGTGTTAGAGTAAAAATAAGAATATGTTTTCTATACAGAGCCTGTCATTTACCTTTGTCATCCAAAGCTAGTAGTAGCTGGCAAAGTTTAGGTCCCAGGCTATATAGCCTTTTTCCTCTCTCATGTAAACTTGTTCAGAACTTCAGACTTTTGTCTTGTATATATATTGAAATTTGCTGATAAAAAAAAAAATATTGAAATTTGCTGAGTGAGAACTTACTCAAGCATTTCAGTAATGTAGTCCATGATTTAAACATGGTATCAGAGCAGGTACTATCCCACTCTGTTGTCTCTCCGCTACAGTCTGTTGTTGCTTGCCTTCTTTTGTCGCCATAAACCACCATCCGTGCCGGTGACCACTATTCAATGAATAAATATAATGAAAAAATTCAAGGAAATGTTTGGCCTTTGATTAAAATAAAGATAAGCTCCGGAAACTTGAAAGAATGCAAATTATTCCATATTTTTACAACTCTTTGAAAAGTTTTTTAAGTCCAGTTGCGAGGTCTAAATATTTCGTATGAATCATATATTTTTAGAATCCATTTTCTATATTCCGTGCTCAAGAAACTAGAATAAATATCTAACGGGATAAAACCATCTCTATCAAGATGACAAACCCGTTTTATGTTCTGTACTTTCAATAGGATCAATTAAAATAAGCCACACACTCATTCCGGAAATACCGAAACAAAGAAATTTCACAATCAAACTACCAAATAAAAAATGGAATAGGTTAACAAACAATAAGAAGCCTAAATGCTTAACTTTCCTTTCTATTGAAAAACTAATTACTTGATTCCTGTGAATCTAATTCATAGAAATTCCGTCCAGTAAAATGGACGAATTATAAATCTCCAAAATAATAGATAGAAGTATCACAAATAGAGCCATTGCAACACCCGTCAAAGGAGTAGTTTCCCATTCTGGAGCTACTTTACCATATTCTGAATTTAATGGTTTCAATAAATCCCCTACAACAGTTCGTCTTGGACCAGATATAGAATTATCCCCAGCGGTTTGTGTAGCCATAAATACTATTTTTTATTCATTTAGATCTCTATATCTGGTTTACTTGTAAGTTTTACTGGGTATGCCTTATATACTGCCTTTGGGCAACCCTCGCAACAACTTCGAGATCCATTTGAAGAACATGGGGACTAGTTGAATTAATGAGGCCTCCATGTTGGAGGCTCAGTGCTCATTACTTCAATTAAGATAATAAAAAATTATTTAACCTTTTTTTGTCAGAACTTTAGGGGGTTTCTCTAAAGAAGATAGGAAAAATAATAATTCCTAAAGTTTAGACTAAGAGGAATGTATAAACCAATGCTTCCATATATTTGATTGTGGTTTACAATTATAGCTTTCATACCTGTTTATTGGGGCTCATTTCCCAACAAATAAAAAAAGAGTAACTGCAATGATTGAAATAAAGATTTATCTAGTTCTCTAATCTCTATGTGAAATTTAAAATCATAAAAAAGTCAAAAAAGAACAAAAAAATGTTAGACTACTTGTCTTTTTGTAGTTGGATCTCCAAGTTTTGGAATGCTCCAAATTCTACTTGAGCTTCTAAATCTGGGTAGATACCAGCAAAAACATCTCTAAACAAAGTTCTAGCACCATGCCAAATGTGCCTGAAAAAGAATAGCAGAGCAAACGAAGCATGTCCAAAAGTAAACCAAAACGACCTCATAGGTTGGTGCTCCCTGTCAAGGGCAACCTAACCCAAGTAGTCTCAGGTCTAGATTCTGATCCACCCGCTCATGTGCCGTTCTCGTGTGCTGCCCTCTTTTTCGGCTACCTTTTTTTTATCTTTTATCAGATATACTTCTCTCCAGTCTGATTCAACAACACCCACTACCGTCATTGTGTTTGTTTCTCTGGTGAGTTTGACCATCTAGTCAGTCATCATAGTTGCTGCGGAAGCCACCACGTGTCTTATTTTGCACACTGGAGTCTTCTACCTTGAAGTTGTTTTCATTTTCTTATGCTTCAGCTCATATGTTCCAAGTTTGGAGCATTTAATTTATGCATGCCAGCTTGAGGGGGAGTGTTAGAAAAGCTGTTTTGTATCTGCTGTAAATCTTTTTTAAAGTTGTTTTTTCTGGTTGTATTTTGGTCGTAGGCTATATTCTTTTTCCATTCTCATGTATACTTGTTCAGACTTTTGTCTAGTATATATATTGAGATCTGCTTAGTGAGATCACTCGAGCACTTCAGCAATCCAGTCCATGATTTTAACATTTTTATTATAGCTGCCGTGCTTCTGGCATAACCTGTGATGCCATCTGCCATAAGGTGTTTTTTTGGCTTGCTGCCATGAACAGCCATTCACCATTAACAACAGTGTATGAAAGTTTTTAGTGGGGAAGCCAGTAAAGGTGGGACTGGAAGCTCAAATAAAGAAGCTACACAACATAGACTCTTTCAGATTCTGGATCCCTTTCTATAGAAGAAATTGCTGCTCTGGTTTCTGATTTTGGGCTTGATGAAATGGAAGATGATCAGCTGCTGCTGGTTGATAACTTACAAGTGTCAATTTCTGAAGTTCCAGCTCTGGATATGAATCCTGTTAACTTTTTGGACTAATGAGCCTTTTTTTTGGATTCTGTTAACTTTTTGAATATCACACATATGAAGGAAACTTGGCAGCTAAGGGACCCTTAGTTTGCCACAATCTCTGTATGAATCCTGTTCTGAGGACAAGCATCCAGAACCAAAATTCTTATTTTGGGAGTGTCTCCTCTCTTTCTACATCTCATTGTCCAATTCTATGCCTTGTCTTTCCCTTTCTCTCAGCAAATTACTTGAGCATCCTTAATGGTGGTAATACAATATCAAATAGTGGGCATTCATCCCTTGTCAGTGTATCGCATATCATCTAGCTTGGATATAGAAAGACAGCCTATGGAAATTGCTGAAGACCTGTTATCAATGTAATGAAAAACACCATAAATTTCCATCCTGTTAACAATGATCGGGGCATCAAGGGAGTCAATCTTAATGCTGTTCCTAGATTGGAGGTAGATTCCTCTATCACTTTCCTAGTGGAAAAAATAATTCAAAAAGGAATTGAATTGATTAGCTAGTTTGATTAACTATGGTCATAAGATAGGTATGCTGGTTTAAGTTTGTGACTCTGGAGATTATTAGTTGGAATTTGAGTGGGTTGGATGATCGTAGGAAGAGGAAGAGAGTTAGGAAGATAATTCCAATAACATCACTGACTTTTGTCACACTTAAAGAAACTAAGCTGGAAAGTTTTGATGTTCTTCAGGATATTAGGGATTTCAGATTTAAAGATTATGGGTCTGCTTGCCTTTTTTAGGTGCCTCTGAGGGTATTGTTGTTTTGACACCAGATGTGCTTCTAAAATCAAATATTTTCTTGGTGGCTTTTCAGTTTCAGTTTCCTTGGATGTTAAAGGATGAGGGAATTGGCGCTTTACTTCAGTTTATGTGCCTCATTCTCCAAATTTGTGCTCTTTCTTTTGGTATTAGCTTAGTTTCATGTTTTTTATATAATAATAGGAGAGAATTGGAGTACCAAAATAAACTGAATTAAAAAGAAGGAAAGCTGAATAAAAATAGAAGAGAACAAGGAGAGTTTGCTAGTAAAGAGAACAGAGAGAACAAGGAGAGGTTGCCAGAGAGGATAACATAGAACAGAAGGAATAGAAAAGGAGATGGAAAGTTATCCTTCACCAGAGAAGGAAGTTACCACTTGTTCAAGATGGGAGGTCAGTGGCTGAAGAGGTTGATTGCTGGAGAGAAAAGATTGATGACTGCTAGAGTTTGATGGCTGAAGAGAGACCTTTAAATTTAGGGATCATGGACTCATGCCTGAGTCATGGTGCTCATCTCTCTCGCTCTCTTATTTTGGGGGCTTCAAAACTGCCAATTCCACCTTTCACACTGCTAGGCCATGTTACCTTTGGATATCTAGTATCCCTGGGTTTTGGCGATGGTTCCCATATTAAATTTTGGGAGGACATTTGGCCATCTAGGTGGGTAACCTTGCTCTTTTTAATGCTTTTCCAAGACTCTTCTCTATTTCTCCCAATGCCCCTATAATCCAATTTTATTTTCTTGCATCCTTATAATCCAATTTCACCCAAAGGATCTCCAAGAGTTCCTGTGTATTATTTTTATAGAGGATTTGACACTAGTAGATATTCTAAGAGGCTTTGATGCTGTTCTCAATTTGTAGTTATCTAGTATATCCGGTTGGAAAGAAATGAGAGATTCTTTATTGGTCGTTAATTGCCTTTTGAGTTTATTCAGAATTTGAACAGCTCATGTAGCTTTTCTGTAGTGTTCTACTAATGGTCTTTTTAGGGTTGTATCTTTGCTAGACTTTCTGAGATTGGCCTGTTGTTTTGCATGTTACTTGTTCTGTTTGTTTTTGCCCTTTCAGTTTTTATTTACTTCTAGAGGATTTCTTTGTCTTGCTTTTGTATCTGTCATGTAGCCTAAAACTATTTGTAATCAAAGAAGTTGACGGTGATTTCTTGTTCTTCATATCTAAATATGGTTAAGTTGGTTATTGTGTTCTGTGTCTCTCTAAATTTTATTGATGTAATGTGTTATGGTTTTTCCTCTAAAAGGCTAGGTATATTGAATTGTGTTACGGTTTGAGTGTTACCAGTGTTATCAATGGTGGAAGGCCATAATTCTGCCATATAAACATGCCATTGCAGCCTATAGCCCTGCCATAGCGGGTCTCCCTTCACAAATTGCTTATGGTGGTTGACCAAAAAAAAATGCCATGCCATTCTGCCATGGTGGCCATAGCACCGACACTGCCATTTAACAACATTGAGTTTTACAAGACATGGATGCAACAATATGCGTTTTTGTTGCTATTCTCCAATTGAAATTAGAATATCATATCGGTAACTCACTATGAAGGCTTACTGTTTACGTTAGCATAGGCTTTTTCTTAGGTATTGCTTCTAGTTGGCTAACTTATCATGATTATCATATGTTTTTTACATTTTGATGCTTATGATATTATTTGTTCGTTAATCTCGGGGATTTGGTCCTTCGTTGGGTGTTTCTATCTTAAGTGGTTGGCTAGGTGTTATAACTATCTTGGTCCTTCATTGGGTGTTTCTATCTTAAGTGGTTGACTAGGTGTTATAACTATCTTGGTCCTTCATTGGGTGTTTCTATATCTTAAGTGGTTGACTAGGTGTTATAACTATCTTGCCCCTACTTTACCCGTCAAGTATGCTCATCCTTTTGATTTGTAATCCATTCAGTAATTCCCAAATTGATTTAGTTAAACACATGATCATGGTTGATTTTTTTCCAGGGACCAAGAAAGAAGATACTTTTAGCACTGGAGTCGAAAGTCTAACATTTAGTTATGGAATTGATTTTCTAAGCTGGATGGTGGTGGGAGGAGATCAGGATCTAAAAACCAAGTGTAATAGCATAGTTCTTTGATTATTTTCGTTTTTAATATTTTCCCTTACTTTTTAGACATTAATCAAGTTAATTTTGGTGTTTATTTTGCTAAACCCCGTCAATCTCCTGAAACTCTCTTATAATGCAATTAATGGATTTGAGAGTTTACCTTTTGAATCAATCTGTTGGATGCCTCAAGCGCAAATGATGTAATGCTAGGAACAGAATGGATGATACTTTTCAACACCGAGGTTGATATCAAAATGCAAAGTCAAACATGGATGAACTAATTTGTTTCAAGTGATTTAAATTGAAATGCTTGCGGCATTAGCTCGTGTAGGATTTGTCATGGTCGTTATCATATTCTCTTTTGACATGGATCATTGGGGGCGAGTTTTTGTTTTGAAGTTGCATTTTCAAAGACCACCAACTTTGTTATAAACTTATAATCATATTTTGTTGAAATTTTACCATTTTATTTTTAAATTTATAACAATAATATATTCTAGTTAAATAAGTAAATTTTAAATGATTTTTTTTTAAATTTTAAATAGGCTAAAGGATATATATGGTCCTTTAATTTATTTATTTTGTTTAATTGGTCTTTAATGTTTTAAAAAAATTCATTTTAATTTTTTATGTTTTAAAAAAGAATTAAAATGGTCATTTCGGCAATACAAATTTATCATTAATAAAATAAAAGTATTGGTGGCTAAAAAGTTTAAGTTTTCTTAATCCTTCATCTTGCAGTAATTAACGCCCAAAATACCAATTTATCAGTAGTTTCCTAAACAACATTAGGGAGTGTTTGGTTTTCATTTTCATTTTTTGTTTTTATCTCTTGTTTTTATTTTCTGGAAATTTTTCATTTTCAAAAGATTAGAATTCTAAAAACATGTTTAGTTTGACGTTTTGTGTTCTGCTTTTAAGAAATAAAAATATTAAAAATGCATTTTCAAAAGAAAATGTATTTTTAGATTTGTTTAAAATTATATTCCTTGTAATTGTATTTTTATTTTACCCAAAATGAGGTTTGTGGTTTCAACTAAAAACGAGATTTTATTGTTTTCAATTTTTGGTTCGTTTGAGAAAATATTTTTACTGAAAATATTTTCAAAAATCCAATCAAATGCATTTTCATTACCATTTTCTATTTTCAGTAAAAATAAAAATAGAAAAACATTGATTCTTTTGAGAGCCATTTTCCATGCTCTAATGAAAATGCCAACTCATGCAAAACTTTCACAAACGAGAGTCCAAACTACATCAAAATACAACCACAAATTATACAAATCATATTTCAAGTTAAAATTGCTTAAGTGCTTATTTTGCAGCAGCGTTAAAAGTGACAAAGATGGCCACCCACATCATGAAACATTAATAGCAAAAAATTGACTTTCAACATTTATTTTTTTCCTTTTTCGTCTGAAATAGTAAGGGCAAAGAAATAGTGGTTGCTGAAACAGATCTAAATTCTTTTTTTAAAAAAAGGGCTTTTATTTTGTCTTTTGTGTATCGCAAAATCGAGTATGCAGTAGAAACAATCGGTTTTTCCGATGGCCACAATCGATTTCCTATGCACAAAAAAAGAGTGGGTGATAAGATTACCCTCCTTTACTCAACGGTCTTCTCACAGTAACAGGAAAGGTAGAGCACTACACAGAAGGTGTGAAGTTGTAACGGTAAGGAGAAAGAGTGTGGTGGTTTCAATGAAAACATTGTTTACGGCGAAGATCAACGATAGTTGTAAACGATAAATTCAAATTCGTTGTCATAGGAAAGAAGAGGAAGGGAAGAAAACAAATTATATTGACAGCTTTTAGTCGGTCAATATTTTTATTTTTATAACTGTGTTTAAGTTTGTACTGATAAAAGAATTATTTTGATATTTTTTTTAAACAGATCAAAATAACTTTTTTAAAACACAAATGATCAAATTAAAAAAATAAAAAATCAAAAGTCATTTGACTTTTTATATAATTTATTAAATTTATGTAATAATTTTTTTATGATACACAACTATTAATGTTGTTGCATTTTGATCTTTTGAAAACAAGTTCAGTCTCGTAGTATTCTTTTGGAATTTGACTTGCTGATGGAGAGCGGATTGTCATTTTTAAGCTTTAACTTCAACATTTCCATACATAAGAATAATGTGTCTTTTGGTGATGTGTTCTTATGTATGATAACTTGCCTCTTAAACAAGATGTTGAAATATATAAATGATAACAAACAGAAAGACTTCGGTAAGCAAAGCTTAAAAATTCAGGCATAAAGAGGAAACAAAAGCAAGAAGGTCAATGATCAATAAATTTAAAAAACAAAACCTATATTCAATTCAAGACTACTAAATATAATTTTAGTAGGCCACTACCCCAATCTGTTCCAATACCTGAAATGGGCCATAAAACTTGGGGGACAACTTCATATTGCTTCTGGCAGCTACGGAAATTTTCCGGTAAGGGTGCAATTTAACATAGACCATATCGCCAATATTGAACTGCCTCTCAGATCTATGTTTATTTGCCAACTGTTTCATTCTATCTTGGGCCCTCTTCATGTGAAATTTAATGAGTTTCAGCATCTCCTCCCTCTTCAAGAGGCTTCTATCCATCAACTCAATCTTCGAAGCTCCTGCTAAGTAAGGAGGATTCACAGGAGACGGCTGTCCATACACCACTTCATAAGGAGTAGCTCGAATAGAGCTATGAAAGGCGGTGTTATACCACCATTCAGCCAGGGGTAACCACTTAGACCATTGAGAGGGTGAATCTGCACACATACACCTCAAATATGTTTCCAAACACCTGTTAACAATCTCTGTTTGGCCGTCCGTCTGAGGGTGATACGCTGTGGAGAGTTGGACCTGAACACCCTGAAAAGCCATAAGGTCCTGCCAAAACTGACTGAGAAATATTGAATCTCTGTCACTGGTTATAGAATATGGAAATCCATGCAACTTGAATACATGATCAAGGAAGGATTGAGCAACATTAGTAGCATAATAAGGATGAGAAAGAGCCATAAAGTGGGCTACCTTGCTCAACCTGTCAACTACTACAAAAATCACCTGCTTACCAAAGGAACTAGGCAAGCCTTCTATAAAATCCATGGTAAGGTGCTGCCAAATTAGATCCGGAATAGGCAATGGTTGCAGCAATCAGGAGAAGCCTTGGTCTCATATTTACACTTCTGACATACACTGCATTGCTGAACCAAAGCTCTAACATCTTTACTCATCCCCTTCCAATAGACCATATATTTGAGCCTTTGTAAAGTTGCATTTCGTCCTGAGTGACCGGCAGCAGCAGAAGCATGAAAATGCAGAAGAATATCCTGTCTTAAAGCATCATCTCTACCCACAACTAGTCTTCCTTTCCTCATTAACTCCCCATTCTTCCAAGAATAATGTTTGTGAGAACTAGAATTTGCTTGTAATTCTGAAATTAACCTCTGAACTGCAGGATCTGAATCCCAAGAAGCTTTAATCTTTATCACCAATTCAGAAACCACCTGATGAACTGCGAGAGCTTGACAAGCAATTGGTTCCACTCGCGACAAGGCATCAGCAGCTACATTATCATGTCCCTGCTTATACTCAATTGAAAAAACAAACTCCATTAATTTCACCAACCACCTTTGCTAAAATGCCGTAGTCCATTTTGTTAGACAAGTGGCCTCAGATATCTTAAGAAGGGGGGGGGGGGTTGAATTAAGATATTCCAAACTACTTCCCCAATTAAAAATCTATTTTCCCTTTTTTAATCAAGTTATAAATTCCCTTAACAATGAACTTCTTAAATATTAATTCAAATAAAACAATTTGAATATGAATATAAAGCAATAATAAATAAAGGAGCTTAAGGGAAGAGAAAGTGCAAACTCAGATTTATATTGGTTCGGCCACACCCTTGTGCCTACGTCCAATCCCCAAGCAACCCGCTTGAGAGTTCCACTATCTTGTAAATTCCTTTTACAAGTTCTAAACACACAAGGACAATCCTTCCTTTGTGTTTAGAATTCTTTTACAACAAGAGACCCTCGGTCTCTTAATCCCTTAGAGAATTAGAAGGAGAAGAAGAATGAATCTCTCTTGAAAGAGATAGATTTTACAATCTGAGCACTCAAATGATTCCTTAATGAATTGCAATTGAATTGGCCAAGGAATTCTTAAGAGGATAAATGATTTTGCTCTTTGAGAGAATAAACACTTGTTGTTCTGAAAAACTCTGAGCAAATTCGTGTTATAAATCACATATATATAGACCATTGGTGGTCATGAAAAAGCCTTTTGAGAAGTTGTGACTCTTAGAATTATTTTTCTGAAAGTCTTGTCTGGTAATCGATTACAGGATTTGTGTAATCGATTACAGCTTTTAAAATTTGAATTTAAAACGTTTATTAACTGCTGGTAATCGATTACCAAAATTGTGTAATCGATTACACAGTCTAAAATTTGAATTCAAATTTTTAGTAGCTGTTGTAAAGCATATTTGGCCACTGGTAATCGATTACATCCTCTGGTAATCGATTACCAGAGAGTAAATCCTTTGAAAAACACTTTTAATTTAAATTACTTGGCCAAACCTTTTGCTAATTCAATTAGGAATTCCCTTCCTAATATCCTAGTGATCATCTTGATGTTGTGACTTGTATTCTTGAAGTATTGTCTTGAATTTAAACGTGAAAAGCCCACTTGCATCAATTGCATCATATCATCATGATCATCATCAAAACACCAAAGGCATTTGCATCTACACATTTTTGATCCAAAATGAATTTCAGGCTTCGATGATCAGTTCTGATGATAAAATGAGTATTCAGTAAATAATGTCTCCATTTTTGGACAGCCATAACCACAGCCAATAACTCCTTTGCTTAAGTAGAGTTAGACTTTTGTTGATGATTCAAATGTCTACTTATGTAAGCTATAGGGTGGTGATCTTGCATTAAGACTGCTCCAATTCCCAAACCTGAAGCATCCACCTCTACCACAAAGGTTTTTGAACAGTCGGGTAAAGCCAAAACTGGAGTCTCAGTAAGCTTCTTCTTTAATTGCTGAAAAGCCAGTTTTGCTGCATCAGACCAGATAAAGTTATCTTTTTTAAGCATGTTAGTTAAGGGTTTAGCAATGCCACCATATCCCTTGACAAACCTTTTGTAATAACCAGCTAACCCCACGAAGCTTCTAAGTTGTTTCAAGGTTTGAGGTAGTGGCCACTGTTCTACTGCAAGCACTTTAGCTGGATTAGTTGATACCCCCTCCTTAGAAATGAAGTGGCCAAGGTACTCTACTTTAGAAACCCCAAAATAACACTTACTCCTCTTAGCAAACAAGGAATTCGCCCTCATAGTTTCCAAAACTTTGTGTAAATGCAGCAAATGGTCTTCCAATGAACAGCTATAAACCAAAATGTCATCAAAGAACACCAACAGAAACTTCCTTAAAAACTCCTTAAAAACTGAGTTCATAAGCCCTTGAAATGTTGCAGGTGCATTAGTGAGACCAAAGGGCATCACTAAGTATTCAAAATGCCTAACATGAGTCTTAAAAGCAGTCTTATACACATCAGCAGGATCCATTCTCACTTGATTATATCCTGACCTCAAATCGATTTTGGAGAAAATGCTAGAACCTGCCAATTCATCCAATAGATCATCTACTAAAGGAATTGGAAACTTGTTCTTAACTGTATGCTTGTTAAGATCCCTATAATCCACACACAACCTCCATGATCCGTCTTTTTTACCCACCAAGACTACTGGGCTTGTAAAAGGACTACTGCTATTTTGAATTATACCAGTCGACAAAGATTCCTGCACCAGCTTATCAATCACATCTTTATGCTGTTTAGCATACCTGTATGGTCTCTTACTGATAGGACCAACACCTTGAACCAGTGGAATTTGATGGTCATGACCAGGTCTGTGAGGAGGTAACCCACTAGGTTCTTGAAATAAATCAGAGAACTCATCCAATAACTTGGCAAGAGTAGGAGGGACTTCTTTATCAACAGCTTGAGTTGTAAGTGAGTTCAAAAGACCCATTTGTCCATCACATACTTGCAAAATTGACAAATGAACACCAGTAGACATAGCCTTCCCCAATTGTTGCCTCTTAACTGTTTTTAATCCAGTAGAGGCCCCTCTTAACACATGTCTCCTTCCCTTAACATAGAACTCCATCTGCAACTTATTAAAATTCCATACAATATCACCCAAGGAAACCAACCACTCCAGTCCCAAGACCAAATCACAGCATCCCAATGGAATGAGTAACATATCAGAAGTGAATTTGGTTTGCTGAATTGTCCACTGGAATCCTCTAACGACAGTAGACACATTTAACTATGTACCATCAGCAACCACCACACTCAAGGAATCAAAAGCATTAATTTTGCAACCCAATTTTTTGGCCACCTCAATGTCCAAAAAATTGTGGGTACTCCCACTATCAATCAACACATGGAGAGGCTTCTTTTGGTAATAGCCTGTCACACGCATGGTGTGGAAATTGGCAATTCCTGTGAGGGCATGGACAAAAATTTGAGGATCTATAGAGCTGGACCCCGTTGAGTTTTCAAGCAACACTTCTTCCTCTGCACCCTCCTGTAACTCATCCACTTCCATCACATGCATCTGCAGTGTTTTATGACTCAAACCATGCTCAGGCGTAAAGGGTTCATCACATAAATAACATAACCCTTTTGCTCTTCTATCACTCATATACGCAGGGGTTAAAGTTTTAGAGGCTTGCTGTTTTATTTTGGGTATATCTTGTGTCTTGGAAATAGTTTTAGGAGGTGTAGGTAACAATGGTGGTTTAGAAGAAACCTCAGGTTTAGACTGTTTATTCCAAGATTTTGTAACAGAACCATGCACAGTTGCTGCCTCATGCATTTTTGCTAATGTGAAGGCCCGTCGGACAGAATTTGGTTGAAACATTCGAACAAGCATCTGGACTTCTTGTTTAAGTCCCCCCCAAAAGCAACTTAGCCTATGCTCCTCACTCAAATCCAAGCGAGCTACAATAGCATCAAAAGCTTCATGGTATTCCCCTATCGATCCCTTCTGCCTCAATTGCATCAATTCAGCCATAGGATCATCATATACTTCGCCAAACCTTTCAATTAAAATCCTTGTATATTCTAACCAAGGTGGTAGGTTCTGCAATCCTACAGATTTCACATAAGAACTATGCCATTGAAGGGCCTTCCCTTCGAAATGTACCACCGCCAACCTTACCTTAAACTCCTCAGGTGTATTATCAATAGAGAAAAACGTATCACATTGGATTAACCATTGTTTAACATCACTACCAGAGAAACGCGGAAAATCAATTCTAGCTAGACGTGTTCCGCAAGAATAAGAAGATCTCGCACCTCGAATTGGGCTTCCCCCCGTTGGAGAATGAGTTTTACCCTTACTGTTATTGCGTAGAAGGTCCTGCATTTGCTGCGATATCGACAAGGCTAACGACTGTGTCAGGGAATCGTGAAGAGTTTGCTGCATCGAAGCTGCCATCTCCATGAATCTTTCATCAATCTTGGAACTGAGACGATTCTCCATGCGATCTTCAATTTCACGCTCAAGAATGCGATTCCGTGTAGCATCCGCCATGGCTGGTCATGCTAGAAAGGTTACAGGCTGATACCACTTGTTATGGTAATTCTAGGATGAGACTCGAAGAATTACAGAGAAGAGTAGGGACGCCAATGAAAGAATGGCCTCCGAATCTTATTAGAAAGGAAATTGAGATACAAGAGTGTTTACAAATTCTGCTCCCCTGAATCAGAGGAATTAATCTCTATTTATGCCTCACCACTCCCCCCTTGGGAAGGTTTGTTATTCTGTTATTCTAACTACCCATCCCTTTCTTGACTTACTTACAAGAATATCCCGTATCACATGACTGAACGAGTGATTTTGAGTTGCAATTGTACGGTTGAGAAGATGAAGATGAGGCGGCGGACACAAGCACTCAGCCTTCGTAAACAAAAAAAGGGTAAAAATGACCATTCACCAAAAAGTAAAATTTTAATTAAATATTATAATTTCCTTTTAAAAAATAAATATAATAATTGAATTCATGCACAATGTGGTTGTGTTAAAAAGAAATTACTCTTTGATTATTATAGTTTCATTATTCTCTTTTTTTTGTATAATTTGAAATTAATTTTTTAATTTTTATAACTTACATTTTAATTTTTTTTAATCTCAAAAAATAAAAAATACGGCTAAACCCCCAAAAATGTGACTAAAAAAAATTAAAAAATAAACTATAAAAAAATCAGTTTAAAAATATAAAAATTAAAAGATAATGATAAAATTATAGGACTAAGTAATTAAACCTAACAACATATATAAAAAAAAGAAAAACAATTTTTAGAGAGAGACAAGAATGGAAGTGGACCAACATTTTTCACCCTATAAAGAGAAGTAGTTGGTTCCCTTCGGTGAAGGCAGCCTAAACTGGTGTGGAGGTCATAGTTTGGACAATTCCGAAATCACAAAGGAGAATATGATCACAGACAGTGAAAAACGCCAAGATTGTTAATGACAAAGACAAAGACCGCCTTTGACCCTTGTTCAGAGATTGGGGTATCAGATGAAGAAATGACACAATAGAGTAAATCGTGGAAGAATGCCTTGGTGGTGCATGTGCTAGGCTGGAAGGTTGGTTTCAAAAGGCTTGAAGCCAAACTTCACAGGGATTGGGAAAAGGAAGGGAAGATACGTATCACTGATTTGCCTTGTAATTTTTACGTGGTCCAGTTTACGTCACTGGTAGATTACAAGCTTGCTCTCTATGATGGTTTATGGCTGATAGCGGACCATTGTATCCTGGTACAGCGATGGCATCCAATGTTTATGGAAAATTGGGTGCGCATTCCTAGTTTGCCATTGGAACTGTGTAATGAAGTGTTTCTTAGGAGGGTGGGGGAGAAGCTAGGAAAATTCCGGAAAGTGGACTGTCTTACGTCAATTCATTCACGTGGGTTGCTCGTGAGAGTTTGCATTGAAATTAATCTAGAGAGAAAGCTACTACTGCCATCAATAAACGTTAGAGGAATGAAACTTCATATGGAATAATACGAAGGATTACACCTGGTGTGCTTCTCTTGGTGACGCGGGATACTTGGTTCTTTTGGTCAAAGCTCTTATTCTCGAAGGAGATATAGGTATCAACAGTGGAGGATGAAGCACCGAAAGAGACCATGTCGGAGTTTCAAGGTCTGGAGGGGAAATCAACGAAGGGAGGAAACATGCACTACTAGAAAATTAATTTTCTACGACACTGAATCTAAGACGGTTCTACAGAACCGCCTTAGAATGCCACGCGGTGGCATTTTTGTAATTAACAGAATAATTTTATTTTTTTTACGTCACAGAATCTAAGGCGGTTCCTTACGACCGTCTTAGAATGCCACCTAGTGGCAATTTTGTAATAACGTGGAACGACGTTTTATCGATGTTCACATAAAACACAAAACCTAGCTACTGAAACGCGTTCGTGCTCGAAAAGCTTCAATCTTGCCTCTCAGCCTGTGTCTCGCATCTCGTCGTCCGTCGTGCGTGTCTATTGCGCGTGCTACCAGCAGTCATCCCTTGCCTGAGTTCGCGCGCTTCCAGCAGTCATCCCTATCTACTTCGACGTGGTGTGGCTGGGTTTTTTGGTGGGCTGAGTTCGCGCGGTAGCAGGAGTCATCCCTTGCCTCCTACAGTCCCTTGTTCGCCCACAGGTAACGAAATGTGTTTACAATCGCTTGTTCGCCCAAACAATTTTTAGTGTTTGGGTTGAATGTTAGGGCTGGGGTTTAGGCATATTCAAAATTTCTTATGAGTTTGTTTGTTTTGGACTGTAACAACCTTTATCGTTCAATTTTTTTTTCTTTTTGTAAAGGCATCTGTTGACCATGTGCCACTAACAAAACAAAATTAGATTTGGATTTCGATTTGCAGGCTCAACATGGAAGCACAAGTTTGATAACACCATGGGTGTACTTCACTTCAGTTTCAAACAAAGTTGGTGGCTGCAGCACTAATAATATTCTCTCTCGTTGCACTAGAAGCTCCTGCAATACTTCGTTCCTAAGGTACACTTGGGTTGTCAAAAATTTCTTTTCTTTGGCTTCTCAAAAGAAGAGTTAATTATTAGTTGATATAATTGGGGTTTCATGTTTATACTTTATATATAATAATTGGAGTTAATTAAATTGAACACAGGCACAATCAAATGAACTTTATTTGTAAACAGAATAGATGAATTCTTCTGTGTCTTAGAAACATTAATAGAAAAGAATATGGTACCTTGATAGAAATGTTTCCCTTGTGCTTATTCAGAATGTCTAAGAGAACCCTGGTCCAATATCCTCTGTAGCTTAGCAGTCCAAGGTCTGAAAGGGGTCTTTCAGGTGTGCCAACTTTGGCCTCCTTTTTTTCCAGTTCATATGCTGTTCAATTTTTGAAATTTAAATGAACTTCACTCACACTTTATCACATATAACTAGCAAATACAAAGAGACCAACTTTAGAGAGAGAGAGAGAGAGAGAGGGAGAGAGAGAGAGAGAGGTTACAGAATGCAATTGGAAATTTGCCATAGCCTTGTATTGTTGTATTACAAAAATGATAGCGGCTTCCCTCATTGGACCAAGTCCATGTGGCACGGTCCATTCTCTTTGCTTTACTGTGAATTGTGATTCTCACACCAACTCAAATGTATTCTTTGAATCATTATATAATGCAGTTATGTATTCAGAATTTGAACCCAAAGTTACACCAATCATACACTAGTTAATCCACCCACTTAGTAGTTGCTTCTTTCATTTTAAATTACTATGCCTTTCAACATAAATTTATTATTAAATTATAATATAAATATTATATGTGTGTATAATGTCGGAAGTGAAGAGAATGGCACACAAAGAATGAAGGATGATCATGGTCTTATCAATGAATAGTGGTGATGTGTGGGAGGAGGGGGAATGAGGTCGCTACAATTGATGTTGGTTTCATAGTGTTAGTGTGGAAAGTTAGAGAAAGGAAATGAAAGCCAAATTCTGATTGATGAGGATGACTTGTACGCGATATACGATTTCAACCAATTTGTGTTGTCGTCCATGAGTATGGTGTGAAGTGTTCTTCCCATTTACTGCAAACCAAGTTTTAATGATCTTCTGATTCACATATTACATTCACATGTGTTTCCTTTCTTTTCTTACAACATCTTTTAAACGATCTTTACCCAGACCAATATGAAGAGTACATCTAGTTAAAAATCACTTTGATAGTAATTAATGGCCTAGAGGAACTATTGGTGATGGACGCCTTGATTTTAAACAAGAAGTCAACAACTATGCTTTTTGGATCATTTTTATAGTGGAGGAAAAATGTAGGAAGAAATGATTTTGAGAAGAAAAAAACTTTTTTTATTTGCTGAATATCAAATTTACAAATTGTACTATATTTATACTTGTTATATTTTAAAAAATAAGTTTACTCTATCAACCAAATAAAATGAATCCTTCCAACTCACAGATACAATACAGGACCCAGGTGTGGCAGGACAAGCTATGTACCCCTAAGTTTCAACTTGCAAGCTTTGATTCAGTACCCCTATTACTAGATCCAATAAAACTCACTAGAAAAGCCATAGAAAACCAAATTTGGATCTTACAATCTTGGCATATTTCTGATTCTAAGATTAATAAACAATAAGAGAATGAATATTTTGCCAATAATATCCCCTATTATTAATTAAATGTGCATAGCTTTATACAATATGAGAGGCAAGACCTGACTAATACTAAGCAAAAGACCATGTGAAAATTCCTACCGCAAATGGATTGAATGTGATTTCTGTAAATCAAACTCACCAAAAAAAAATTATTAGAGGAAATGAAGCTTGACATCCACCCTCCTTCCACCAAAGGAACTGGTAGCTAGCACTCCTTACCATTTCCAGTCTCTTATTTTTATTTTATGTTAGTGAGAAAAGTCTTATTACTTTATGTTATTCATGTCTTGGTAGTACTTTGCTTTTTAAGATATAGTTTCCATTAGTGTGTTAGCTCTCCTGTTTTTCAACACTTCATTTGTGTATTTCAATGATGCTAATATTTTGTAATGTGTCTGATGGTTGATTTATAATTAAATCTTGTTATTGGTTTCTAGTTTTATTTTTTTTAAAATTATGGCCAAGCCACCCTGCCTAGCAATATTTAAGGCAATTTTTTGGGTTACAACCTCTACAAGTCACTCATCTGGTCACAACAGTCTGATTTCAATGAACTTCAAAGCTAAATTTAGCCTTGTCAGAACAATTATGCCATTAGGAATGAAAATGTCCAGATCAATTGAGTCATATATTCAGCCAGACTGACAAATCTTACTTTGGTACCAACTGCCATGTCACTCAAATCATAGTTGCAAAAGAAAGTGTGAAGAGGAGTCTTTTATGGATTGCTTAGCACCTGCAGAGTGCAATTAGATGTAAGGAGTTTGTACACAAAAGATGCCAATATGCACAAATATCTTGAGAGCAGAAACTCAAATTAAAAATGTAACCAATATTACAAATGAGAAGAACAAGAATACTCATAGCACAGCTTATATGCTTGGTAGAAGGGATTTGGAGAGTAAAGAAGGCAAAGCATTGATGAGTATGTACTGAAGCCCAGTCCAAATACATCAATCCTTTCCCTTTTCTTCCACCCAAAACATTCTCACCCACTTGGCACAAATGAAGATATGCAGTACATTCTCAGCAACTGAGCTGATGAAAATATTTTTTACCCATTAGGCTTAATCTTGTTTTTTATCCTCCTATTTCAATGTAGATTGATTAACTAAATATCTTTTAAGTTGATGTAATTATACTCATTGGCATGGCTCTATTTTTACTTAAATGAAGCTCCTTTTGCAAACAATGACAACATATTGTCAGAAAAAGTGTTCCACATCAACAACAGATTGATAAGGGGATTTAATTATATCAATTCAAAATCATAACATACAACCATTCTCTACCTCTAGATAACAACACATACTCACCAACACACAATTCTCCAGCCATAAAAATCTTAAGGGGTAAATATATATCAGTTATATTAGCACTGTCCAAGATGTCAATATGGTATGGCCATAACATGCTTAAGTCCCCCAAAGACCCCTACAATAATGAGTACTCTGAACCCCTTCTACTGATTTATGCAAATTTGACATCAACATCATTTGTGCAGCTTTGGCAAAGCTAACAAATCTGCTATAACAATATAAAAGAAATACAAATAAAGAGATTAGTTTGTGAGGTTTAAGAGAAAATAAAACCATCCTTTTACATAAGAATATCAATTCAGATGGTATATTGATCTAAGCTTGACACTAAATTTTAATAAATGAAGCAATAAACATGTAATCTAAATTTAGTGCTTTATATAGAACTAAAAGCATAATAAAAGAGAATAATGAAAGCTTTTCATATGCATCACAATTGAGCAGAGGGCTGTGTCATCTTTGCCGGATATGGAAAATTAAGTGACTCATTCCACTCTTCTTGGTTTTTGCCTTCAATTTACCACAAAACAATAAGACAAATGACAAATGAAATAACCTAATAGGATCAAGCAAGTAAACCAGAAAGAAAAAAAAAATCAAAATAGCCTAGATCTATTTGACTTAAATTGGTCTTTCAGCTTTGCATTTGATACAAACACAACCACATTCTAAGTGAGATGCTTAGATTAATTTTCTTCTTGTAGTCGATATATATTTCTCCATTCACTCTTCTTGGTTGGAATCAATATTTTTTTTGTTGCCATTTTCACCCCAGCTGGTGGGAGAATTATACCATATCCTTCATTGAACTATAATTTAGTTTAGACTCTTTGGTGAATAAAGGCATTGTAACAATAGGGTTTATATAATAAAAGTTAAAAAGTAAGTCCAGTGGGGGAAAATGCTTAAAATACCTTGTTGGTAAAAATCCATTGGTTTCATGTCAGTTTTCCAATCACTCACCTAAAGGCTACCTTTCTTAATAGGGGAATAAAATGATTTTCCTAACAAACAATACCTACAACTTCATAAATCCAGTTAGTAATACAACAATGTCCGCAACCAAATATGTTTAACACGTGTTATGCGAACTAACCTGCATAGGCTAATGGAAAAAGATTTTGTTGACCTAAGCCTGTCCAGCCTTGTGTGTCATGTGAACTGGTCTGCAGGCTGTGTAACCCCACCCCACCCCTACCTACCCACCCCATATTGACATTAGATTTCTTTGGCACCCCTAAAACATGCACTTTGGTCTAGAACTAGTACTACTTATCTATGATTCTAGTTAATTAGTTTGATTTTTAAATGATGATTAGTTGAATTTTATTAACTTTCTGATAAATTAAAAAACTTGACATCACATCTGCTGAAAATTAACTAGGACTACAAACACATACCTAATAGTCTAGATACTTTCTACCATCCAATAATTTCTCATGCATGCACCTCCAAAAGACTAGGCAAAGCCTGCATACTAATTTTCCAACTCCTCTGGCTATAACCTTTTTAAGTGATTGCTATCATGAGTCAGAAAGGGCTTTAAGTTTCAAGTGTATTACCAAACCAGCCAAAAGAAAAATGGAACCT
Source organism: Glycine soja (assembly GCF_004193775.1). Taxonomy (NCBI): domain Eukaryota; kingdom Viridiplantae; phylum Streptophyta; class Magnoliopsida; order Fabales; family Fabaceae; genus Glycine; species Glycine soja. The sequence continues at coordinate 11,353,984 of NC_041004.1, read as the reverse complement.
AAATTAGAAATTAAATAAATAGCAATTTGAGTTCTAAAATTCAATTTTTTAAAGCTGTAAACATGTTTTTCTCTCCAAATTGTTCAACTGATCAACTTATAATGGGTGACATTGACAAGCTGGCTTAATGATGGCTATAGAGTAATTGGCGGAAAAGACGTATATATTTGGACTTTATGTTAGAAATAGTAGCCAAGATTCTTCTCATCTGAAGCAGTTGAGATTCTTGTACTGTTATGAACGTATATGTCTTGGTCTGGTATTTTTTCTATTGCTTGACAAGTTGCTTGCTTCACAGTTTCATGCTATGTATTCAAAATGAGGAAAATGAAACTGTATTTGTACTAATTTGATTCGTGTATGCTGCAGAATTTGAAATTAATAGTTGAAGATTCATGGTTTGCCTGTTTAATCCAATTCTATTTTGTTTGTTTTCTTATTTTAGTAAAAAGCACTACTTGTTATTTTTATGTAAGAATCAATGTTAGAAAGTAGTTAAACCTAGGGAGAATCAAGGAGGAAACTTCTAAATGTTTGTCATCAAGTTAAATGGGAATGAAGTTACTGATGTGGTGCTTATATAACACTAAGAAACAATTTTATTGATGTGGTGCTTATATAACACTAATAAAATAGGCGAAGAACCCTAACTTAAAAAACCTCTTCTCTTCAAGTAACGTGTCTTTCTTTCTTCTTCAACTAATTTGCATTAAAAGTATCCTCAAGTAACTAAGAAAGCAATCAAGAAAGAAAGCTTCTTGTATTCATTCATTCATTATGTGTGTGTGTGCGAGTATAAAATTTATTTCTAGAATCTGAGGTGTTTCATATAGCCATGTTGCTTACTTGCTTTAGTATGTTAATTCGGTTAACAATTTTTTGGGTAAGTACCATAGCTTTGTTTTACTATTCTTTTAGCATATTAGTTCTTTGGGTCAATGGAAGACCCATTACACCCTTCAACAGAAAATTGACACACCGACATGGTGGAACAACAAGTAAATGTAAAGTTATGTTATAAGAATAAGCCACTGAAGCTAGATAATCAGCCACCACATTAGCTTCTCTGAAAGCACAAATTTATTAATTGTTAACAGAATACAATGACATTATTTTATCCATGTAGCTGGTGTTACCTAGTGGAAAAGGCTTCTGTTTGTTTTTGTTGAATAATGTTAGAATAAATGAAAAACATCCAATTGTATCTCAATTATATGTTAAGATTAGTTCCATATTTTATTATTATCTGAATTACCTCCCAGGATTGGCTTTCATATTTCCTTATTATTGACAAGAACCAACAGAGAACCAATCCTAAAAAACTAGCCATTGCAGTTGGAGACCCCAAGGATTGGCTTTCATATTTCCTTATTATTGACAATTATCTCATGATTTGTTTCCTATTTAATTAGAATTATGATAGATTATTACTATAAATAAAAGTTAGTGCTTTATGTTTTATATTATATTGTAACATATTATATAAAATCAAGTGAACATCAATTGGATTCTAACAATTTGAAGGTTAAATTCTCACTTTTTTAGTTAGGCAACATGTCACACACATTGCTATAGTATATTTAAAACAATAAATTAAATCTACAAAAGTATAGAAGATTAAATATTAAAACAATAAAATTAAATCTACAAAATCAATTACTTATTTTTTCTCACTCAAATTGTAGACAGCTTAAAGTTATTTAAGAAATTGTTTTCTTAGAATAATAATCTTTAAACATTATAATCTCTATATCATTTTTTACGTTTTGGTTGAAAAAATTTAGAAATAGAGAACTAAAATAAAACACTCTCTAAGAATGATACAATATCTTTAATGTATAAATATGGTTCTTCATCAGGTTATGGTGTCTGAGAGTATCAATCAATTGTTATAGCCAGCGAGAATGCTTTAATTTTCCGTGAAAGCTCGATTGCACATAAGGTTTATCTAGTGCTTTACTGCAAAAGCTAGCTTGTAGCCAAATTCACAAGAATATGCCTTAACTTTCATAATAACTTTGGTATTGGTGCAACACTAATAAAAAATTATAACGGATTACGTGGAGTGTGCAGTGAAAAATATACTTTCCATAAGGTGTGCAATTTGTATTTATTTATTTTTCCTTTCGTATCAATTATATATCACTGTAGTGAGGAATCCTAAAAAAAGACTTTGCTGTAAGGAAAAATTTATTATATCATATTAAATAATTTCAAATACTTTAAAGGTCAGTCAGCATTTATCTAAGTTTAAAATAAATTTTAAAAAGAGACTCTTAATAAAATAATTTATAAAAGTTATATTATAATATAAGTTTCCGTAAAACAAGTTATATTATAACTATTTTAGATATTTTTATTTATTTATTCATTTACTTTGTACAATAAAATTAATTATTTCAATTTAATAATCAAAACCCTGAACCAGACTCGCTACCCTTTCATTGCAGCCTCGCATCTTTAGTTGTCTGCTTGCCGTCACCTCCGTCCTCCGCTGCACCTCCGTCGCAGTCCATTCGTCTGTCTTTCTTGGAGCACTCACTTTGTCTACGTAAGTAACCCTCACCCTTCTTTATTATTATTTCCACCAATTCGTTATCCGTTGCTACAATTCCTGATGTAGCAAATTGAATTTTGTTCGTTACTAAGGAAAATTACTTTATTCATATAGATCTCTGCTAGGGTTCACATTTGTTTGGTAATCTGTGCAAGTGCCTCTCTCGTCCTCATTGCGGTTCACATTCTCTGCCAGGTATCTATCTCTGCAATTTCAACTTTCAACATTATTACTCACTTGTTTCATTCAATTCATTGTTCCTATGTTAGATTTTTATGTCCCTTTAGATTATACTGTAAGTAAAACAGTCACATATATAGATTTGTTACATATGGAGTTATGCTATTGGACCTCTCGATAGAGTAGAACATGAAATATGTGTGACCATGCATAACAATATGTGATATTTGACATATTTGAGTTTACTCTTTCACTCAAGTATAAAAGAATCAATGATCAAGACTTTAAGAGAATAACACTCTTACTCTCGTGTTCAATTGAGAGACATATGGACCAAGGGACATTGACAATACAATAAAATATGATTGCAAAGTTTAAAATCGGATAACCCAATATAGAATTATGGAGGCTAGCTTTTGAATTTGGGATTAAAAAAAATAAACAATTAGAGGAGGTATGTTAATAATTGTCGATAAACAATATACACCAAACCTAAAAATGCATAAATTCGTGCGCGCACACACATTGCTATAGTATATTTAAAACAATAAATTAAATCTACAAAAGTATAGAAGATTAAATATTAAAACATAATAAATAAAATTAGAGTAGGGATAGTTGACACTAAATGAGAAATCAGAAAAAAAAAAAACATGTCTAGAAATGAGTTGAGTTCGCAGCTTGACTCTAATACAAACTTTCATGTTGTACTCTATCCTAAGCACATGAAGGTTGCTGCATGCTTTTGTTACCCAAAACAGCAGGCTTTTGTTACCCAAAACAGCAGGCTTTGAGTTCAACTTAATATTAATGTAATCAAACTTTTCATAAATTTAATATTATTATGATCCAAAAAATTATTATTAAATTTTAAACTAATCGAATCTAATTTCAATTCACTTTTGTTAGGTTGAGTTTCATAGGCCAACCTTTTATAATCCATTTTTCTCACATATACAATTCATATGCAAACTGCAACTTAAATTGAAAAATAAAAGGAATCAAATTATCTCCCTCTACCAAACTTGTCAATCTCACTGTCATGTATCAGGCAAACATAAAAGCAAAGGCCAAAAACATCTCCTTGTTCCTTTCTCCTTTTTTTAGTGGGTTTCCTTTTTATTTTTTTTCTTTCCCTTCAAATTATAACCAGTTATTCTAAAATCACAAATCTTTAAAAAAATGGATGGAGAAGATGGGAATACTTTTAGATTTTATTATTATTATTTGTCGAGGACTTGAAAATTTATGATCAGTAAGGAAGAAAAGTCCATAGTCAATAGGATATATGCAATAATATTCCCCTACCCTCTGTTTCCTTTATAATATAAGATGAGCTCATAGTTTTTAAATTTTTATTTAACAAAAAGCAAAATTGAAACCTTTCAATTTTCAAATAACATCAACAGAAGAGAAAAATAAACAGAGAAAAAAAAGCTGAAACATTAACTTCTTATACAAATAATAATGAGAAAAAAAAGCTGAAAAAAAATAACATCAAGATTTGAAGAAATTTCACTCATAAAGATGGATATTTAAAGTTGTCGCTTAGATCTTTTAACTCTCATGGCTAATTTTACAAAAAATTAATATATTATATTTTTTTTCCTAATTTAACTGGTAGCTCTCTTTAACAAAATTTTGACAAAATTAATTTCATTCAAATGTCCAATAATAAGCTTTTTGTATCTTAGTTATCAATTTGGTCTTCAAATTATATTAAAAGGTTTAATTTGATTTCATATTTCAGCGACTTTTATTTATGAACAGTGGCAATTACTATATTTATCATTAGTTTAAAAAATAAAACAAATTTCATTTCTTTTTCTTCTTCACTTTTGGTTCTGTGCTTCGTTTCATCCTCGGAAGGATTTCCCAAAGCAAAGTAACGAGCATATATAAGACATTAGAAATTGGGTCTTTGGGGAACCTTTAAATCCTTCTAAGATCCCTGAGTATGCCTCTAGAATTCCATTTGTCAAACAATTAGTGTATTCTGTCATTCTGTCATACCGTCCCAGTAAAGGTGGATGGGCCCATTATACTTCAAACACGTTTTGTTTACTTTTTTTTTCCAGCAATTATAATTATGAATTGAGTAATCCATAAGTTAATCGGACTGTGAAAATATTTTTTTAGGCTTCTGGATTTGTTCTGAAAATATCCTAGCATTATTTCGGATTAAGTAATTTGGAATCCATGTTGTTTTCTGGATTACTAAGTTCAAAATAAAGCAATGATATTTTTGAAACAGTTACTCAAGAAGTTGATAGTATTATTCCGGATTAAGTAATTTGGATTAAGTAGTACATAATTAGGATTAAGTAAATGAGTGACAACAAGTACATAATTAGGAAATTTTGGAGAAGGTTTTGATTTGTTCTATTTCAAAATTGAATTAAGGCTCCTAACAATTCATTATCCAGACTTCTTGTAGCAAACTCAGTTGTGTTTTAAAATAAATATGTCCAAAAATAAATAAATAAAAATGAGCAAGGAAATGCTCGATAGCAAACACATTGAATATATCTCTATTAAATAAAAAAGATAAAAAAAAACTCTAACAAAAAAAACACATTGAATATATATTAAGTGATTGAATATTAAGAACTAGCCCCTTAGTTCAAACCTTTTATTAAAGGTTATCTAGAGCATAAGAAAAATGCAATATACCCGAATTAAAAATTTTCACCATTTTAGTTAGTTGAATTTTCTAGTTATTAATTTGGTGCTTGCAATGCTTACGGGACTGAAACCAATCAGAATCATTATTGACTATTGGCTAACTCTTTGGGGGAAACCCATTAATGTTTTCTGGGTTTATATTTAAAAACTTGATCATTAATTTCTGTGAAGGCTGCTGCTATATGCCCACTTAGGCTAAAAATTAAATAAATCAAATACGACTTAATGTTACTAGATACAATTATTTCACTACAGTCCAATGTCTCCTGCGGCTTGAGAACTATCCTTCTATATATCAAACTCATATAGGTGTCAAGCATGGACTTATAAACACAATATTTGTCCATTCACTTTTCTTATGGGGTGCAGATAGCAAAAATTGGGATAGAAGAAGTAACGGCTTTGTCTCCTTATGTATACTTTCGTTAATCTAAAAGCAATTAAACGATATTAGTAACCATATAGTTACAATTTCTATCAACCATTATTTTTAATCAGTATGTTCTGATATTGAGGTTATTTCAAATCTGAATGTGTTCAGATATCTATTCCAATCTTGCTACTTTTTCATCAAGATTCTTGGATATGTCAAAGCAGGTTCATGATGAAGTCATATTGGAAGGACCAACGGAATCGGCTGAGGTTGCGAAGTCCATAGTTATTGAGTGCATGTCCAAACCCTTTAACGGCAAGAATATTCTTAAAGTTGACCTCTCTGTTGATGCCAAGTGTGCTCAAAACTGGTACAGTAGAAAGCTTGGATGTCTTGGTTAAGGAGTTTGTAGCTGCCAGCGATGAAGAGAAGAAATCCGTGTTTACCCGAATGGAAGAGGAAGTTGAGAAGCTGAAGGGTTCTGCCTCAAGGTAACTTAAATAAACATCATCCTTCTAGAACATTTGCTTTTAGTTATGTCACTTGAGAATAGTTTCATTTGCATTGTTGTGTTGCATATGTTCTGCAATCTTTGCCCAAAATAAGAAACTAGATGCGATAATCTACTAATCCTTTTTTTTTATCATTAGGCACGGGAAGATTTACTTGAAAGCTGCCAAGAATTACTTGGAAAAAAAAACAAATGAAACTTATGCTGAATTCTTATGTCTTCTGCAGGTGCTATTTAATTTCCAAATGATGCAGTTGTAATGATTCTAGCACGCATGATTGGAATGTTGGTTCTATTGATATGGAGATGTAGCATATTATGAGTGTTGTTGATATGAACATTTTTTTAACTTTTTATGGACTGCAGAAATTCATCCATAACAGGATTTATGTTAAATAGATCATCCCCATTTATTGTTATTACTATTATTATTTGACTAAATTACTAATAAAATGTTTAATTTAATTTATTTTTAAAAATATTTAATATAATCTTCTAGAATGAAAATCTAGTATAAATTTGCTTTGACAGACTTATTAATTTCTTGCATCATTTTCATTTGATAGTTTTGGTTCCTATCAAATTAAAAAAAAAACAAAAAAAAGAAAATATACAAAAAAAAAACAATAAAAAAAATAACAATACTACGACGGTTATTCTATAACCGTCTTAGTATATTGCCCTTACTACGTCGGTTACTTCACAACCGGCATAAAATAGTTAAAAAAAATTGGTAATACTACGACGGTTATAATCCAACCGTCTTAGTATATTACACTTACTACGCCTGTTATATCAAAACTGGCGTAAAAAGCATTTTTGCATGTCACATATGAAGACGGTTCATCAACAACCGTCGTAAAAAGTGCACATATACGAAGACGGTTCATTAACAACCGTTGTAAACAGCACAGACATACAACGACGGTTTATCAACAACCGTCGTAAACAACACAGATATACAACGACGGTTCATCAACAACCGTCGTAAAAAGTTATGTTTACAACGACGGTTAATAGAACCGTCTTTCAAGTAATTCTACCTTTTACGACGGCGGCAATTACAACGGTTGAAAACCGTCGTTAAAAACACTACTTAACCGACTTAGAAAGACGTATTTCTAGTAGTGATGAGCATTAATGATTTGGTGGAATCTGGGGAATTGGCAAAATTTACAGAGTTGGAAAATAACGGAAACCATGATATTAGTGATTCTTGTAACGGTGTTTTCGGCCCATGGATGCTTATTAAAAGAGGAATCATGGTAAATTTAAATCAAATCTCCCACGATTAGATTTTATGGGTGGTACCATTATTAAAGAGGATATTCTTAATAATAAAGGTGCTCGTGAGGTCAAAGTAGCACGTGGGCTACCCACATGCAAACCCAAATGAGGAAGAATGTTGTTCCAAAAGCAGTGGTGAAGTCAAGACCGCGAAACCAACGCTGAAGTTATGGCACAATTAGAAAGTTGTTCCATATGCCACATGTCCGAAGTCAGGTCGCCAAAGTTAGGTAGCTCTTTGGGTGGTCAGTTGAATGCTGATGCAATCTTACTCCTTAGGAGTATTGGATAGAAGACTCCAATAAGATTGAGCTAGAGATGTTGGAAAAGGTCCTAGGGTTCTCATGAGTCCTAGGTAGATTTTGGGTCCATAGACTGAGTATGAACCTATTTTTCTTTGTAAATATTAGAATAAGTTTTCCTTTTTTTGGACCACGTATTTTGGACAATTTAGGTATGTAGGATATGATGCAATCCTCCCTAGAAATGGACCAATAACCATGAGCAAGAAGCTCTAAGATGATTGGGCTAGAGTTACTGAAGAAGGCCCTATGATTCTCAGGGCAAAGGCTGGGTCCATTTTTCTTTGCAAATATTAAAATATGTTTTCCTTCTTTTGGGCCTCTTATTTTGGCCATTTTAGGTTTGTAGGGTACCCTACAAATTAAGAACACCCTACCTTACAAGTTAAGGGTGTCCTAGTAGTATAAGGTTTTAGTTTTGTATTTCAAGGCATTTTGAATAGTCTTTATAGTATGGACTTTTTTCGTATTTTCATGTATTTGGGGGGGGGGGGGGGAGGGGGTGAGCTTAGCTATGATGGGGGATGGGGTGTGTGTTCCTATGGGGGTGAGCTTGACTATTAGAGGGGTGTAACATTTTCTCCCCAATGAAGCTTCTGAAGGAAGTTTCTTAAGGAAGCTTCTCAAGAAAGCCTTCATGTATTTTGGCATGGGGTGAGTTAGCTATTAGAGGGATGTAACACTAACTTTTCAAGGAAGCTACTTAGGCTATAAATAGAAGCATGTGTAACACTTGTGATAAATTTGATGAATGAGAGTCTTATGAGACACACTTCAAAGTTCAACTTCTCTCCCTATCTTTCCTTCATTCCTACACCGCTTTTTTTTCTCTCTCTCATTCTCTTCCTACATTGAAGCTTTCTCTCTAAGCTTCTTATCCAAGACACTCATTCTCTTGTTGGTGAAGCTTCTTCTTCCATGGTTTATTCCCTAGTGGATGGTGCCTCTTCGCACCTCTTCTCCTTTATCTTCTGTTGCAACTCCACGGTTAAAAATCACCATTGAAAGACCTCATTGAAGCTCAAAGATCCAGTCTCCATAAAAGCTTCTCAAGCAAGTTTCCATCAAGTGGTATCAGAGCACAAGAGCTTCAAGTAGGTGCTCCTTAAACCTTCATTAATTTTCAGCTTTACTTTTTCCTCCATTGTTGTTTCTTCATTTTTGTTCTCCATGTATTTCCTCACATGTCTTGTGTTGAATGTTGTTAACATGATTCTTTAAAATTTCCATAGATTAAACTTGCTATAGAAGCTAGATTTGATTTTCTATGGTTCAATTTTCTTGTTCTTGTTCTTGAACCATGAATTGTGTTGAGTTTAGATTCCTTTGAGTTTTGTCTTGCTATTTTTGTGGCTGAAACCTAAACCATAAAATTCTTACAAATTAAAGTATAAGAAAACCTCAAAAATCTAGAGTGACATGGTCACTCATTGTAGTTTTGTCATAGAAGTCATGTCTAGTCATGTAACTTGTCATATAAGATTCCTTATGTTGTATTGAATTTTATTTTTTTGTTTCTTTGTCTAACTTATTTGTTCATGAGTTTATGAACTATTTTTAGCCTATTATTTGAGTTGAGTCAAATCTTGCATGTTAATTAGTCCTTAACATGTTCATGAATAATTCTTAGAGAGTATTTGATTGTGAACCTTTTCTTGAACTTTTAGGTTTCCTTATGATTGTGTCTATTGAGAATTTGAGTTTTGGTGATTGAATTGCTGGCTGAAAATTTGATCCTAAGAGCATGTTGAACTCCTACAATTGTGGTAAACAAGCCTAGTGAGTTTAACATAGATAGGAAAGTTGAAATTAAGTCTAAGGCAATCAATATACCATGCTTAAAAAATTCGAAGTTTGAAATTGTTGGTGTTGATAGCTTGAACATATGAACTTGTAAACATTACTGGGTGTCATACCCTAATTTCGTCCGGGGATTATTATTTGATGATATACAACCTTTGATTGGCCACTTCGAGATACTTGGCACCCTTTGTTGCACAATATGTGAAGTCCCGAGACGTGCCGAAAATCAAAAGGAAGCAGGCTTACATGATCCGTGAAAATTCCGTAATGTGACGGAAATCGAAAGGAGGTATTTTTTCGCAATCCGTGAGTTTTCATAACTTATTCGAAAGCTAAAAAAGAGTAAATACATAATCCGTAAGGATTCGTAACCTTGTGGAAGGAAAATAAGTATCGTTACGAAATTCGTAAAGTTTCGTAACGTTACGAAAAAAGAATTACCAAAAAAGGTAAAGGGGGGTGCATTTAGTAAAAAGGGGGGTACAAATAGCAATCAGGCCCACTTGGGCCTTCCAGATTCTTCCTCCTGAAGGCTGTTGCTTCTGGAGGAAGCAACCTTGCTCGCCTGGGCGAGCTGGGTGGCAAGCTCCTCCCCTATTTTGCTATAAATAGGGGGAGGAGTGGAGGGAGAAGGGGTTCAGCCTTCTTGGCACTTCTTATTCTCTCAAAATTGCTGAGGAAAATTGTTTCCGTGAAGAAAATCCAAGCCGAGGCACTTCCGTAACGTTTTCGTGAGTAATTACGCGAAGATTCTCGACCGTTCTTCAAGATTCATCGTTCGTTCTTCGTTTTCTTCAGTCTTCAACGGGTAAGTACCTCAAACCGAGCTTTTCAATTCATTCTATGTACCCGTGGTGGTCCACATTTTGTTTCATGTATTTTTATTCTCGTTTTCATTCGCTTTCTATACCCCCTTTTGACATGCTTCAGTCATTTATTTACGTCATTTCTCGCCTAATCTAAAAATAAAATAAATTTCCACCGATCATTTGAATTGTATCATCCGTTAATTTCTGTTAAAATGAATTCCGACCGTTCGGTCGTGCCGTAACCACGTTGGAAATAAAAAAAAGAGGTAAAATAATAATATAATAATAAAAAAATACCTTTTAGTAAAATAAAGCGAAAAATCAATCGGACGTTTTCTCTTTGGGATTTCTCATTCTTAATTGAATTGACTAATAACTAAAGTGAAACTAAGGCTAAAATCAACTCGCCTAGTCAAGCTTGTCCACAAAAAATAGGGTTTTGAAAGTTTATCATTTCATTTTCTTACCAAGTAAAATGGATCATTTTTAAGGTCCAACGCCTTAAAATGATCACCTTTCAAGTAAAAAGAATCGCTTGATTCACCTTTAAAGAAAGAAATACGTAGGTCTGATTTCCTCTTCGATGGAGGGTACGTAGGAGCAAGAGCCCTGCTTTTGTCGACATCAAAAAATAAAAAGAAATAAAAGTTAAGGTAACACAATTTCCACAATTCTAAAAATAGGCTGTTGTCCTTTGAGACAAACGTGAGAGGTGCTAATACCTTCCTCAAACGTAAATACAACTCCCGAACTTAGAATTTTCATTTCGACCAGTTTCCTTCGGTTTTTCCGACGTTTTCCACAAATAAACGTTGGTGGCGACTCCGCGCATCTTTCCTCCTTTGGAAAGCACACACGTGAGCCTCGCCTCGCTCGCCCGCAAAAGGGCATGTTGCGACAGTTGACGACTCCACTGGGGACCTTTTTGTGAGTTAGGCCTATTCTAAAGGAATTGTGGAATTATGAAACCTTGTGTGTGCATTTATTGAACTGTGTAAAATGTAAATAACTGTTGTCTACTTCGCATTCTTTACACTGTATTCTAAGCCACCCACGGGTTTGAGTAAAAAAAGGGCCCTATACCCGGGTTCATGGGAATTTAAGGAGTGGAGGTTAATCTATCATCATGCTAGGTCTCCGACTTGCTTGATAATAGTGAAACCTCGTCTAGAGCTTTCTCTCTTTATAATGTGTTGTCGCTGGTATTCCATGCCGCCACAATATTATTATCTTGAGTGATGATACCTCTAGAAAACAGCCGTGTGAGTTATGAATTGTTGGGGAGTAGTTATTAGAGACCCCTAGATATTGTCCAATAGGTTCCCAAATAGGGGCAAAGAGCAAACACGCTCCGTGCCATTTGTTCTCATGCATTTTTCTGCGAATAACATGTTTTGCTAGTGATATTTTGTTTCTCTAGAGTGATACATCACTTTTTAATACACACGTTGAGGCGCCATAATTCCTAAAACGTAGTATTAAAAAGATGGATCTTTTTGGTCTCGTATATGTAAATTACCCCTTTGTTGTGTTTTCTTTCCGTTTCATGCATGCGCATCTGCATCATACCGTCACACATGCGTTGTATGTGGGTCTCGTCTTTTGTCGTGGGAAGTCGAAAGATCCATATCGTCTTCTTAACTACACACATGGGGCGCTGCGCCCCTAAAGGTGCAAGTAAGGAGAGATGATTTTCCGGGCTCTCGTGTCCATAAATGCATTCATATCATGCATCGCATAAACATCTCTTCAACATCATAATGAACATATCGTTCCTACATTTGTTCGTTATCATATTCCAGCATCACATTTTGCATGAGTCATTGCATCATCATGCATATGCGTTCAACAAACCTTTTTGATCTACAAATTGCATACTAATTGTTTTCATGTTTGCTCATGCGTGACCCTTGCGTTTTCCCCTGCAAGACAAAAACAAAAAAGAAAGCGTGAAAATTCACGCTGCATTCTTAGTTGCATATATTCGGTACCATGAGCCAACCGTGTTGGGATCATAAACCCATTTCACTTAAAAACAAAATGATTGAACATGGTACCTAATGCATGGTTAACTAAGAAAGGGATGTTTCTTCGGGCATCTCAATCTCATAATTACATTTTCCATGCATAGCATGCGTATTCCCGAGTCTTTCATCCCTATGAAATGTTGTTGAAGTATCGGCGATCAAAATTGCCATTCCCTGGGTTATGGGGTTGAACCAAGCTCGTGCTTTTACGTAAAGGTTCATCGAGTCAAGTTGAAGCATGAAAGTAACCATCTTGCAAAAATTGGGGCAAAAGATGGATCGTGTTACATCATTGCTTCGTCTACTGCCAAACACATTTAGGGCTGTCGATGTCCCTGTCACTTCCAGTTTCGCCTTGACAGAGATGTCATGGACCATGTTGAAAATCTAAATTGATTCAACCCCATATCCAGTGTAAAAATTCGCAATACTTCAACTGTGCATCGTTCGCATACATCCATGTTGTTCATTGGTTGCATTGCTCATTGCATTCTTTCCTTGAAAAAAAAAAGAGAGAACTTAATCATTGTTATAAAAAAAGAAAAGAACCCGCTTTACGGCGCCCTTACCGAACCTGTGCTAGAGCTAGAGTAATGGGTAAAGCAGAGGAGGTGCAAGAGAAGGTGAAGGCCGACATGGAGGCCATGAAAGAGAAAATGGCCACAATGATGGAGGCCATGATGAGCATGAAGAAGATAATGGAAGCCAATGCAGTTACAATTGCCGCTACCAGCATTGTTGCTAAGGTGAACCTGATGCCCCCATCTGGCCTCAACCAAATGAATCATCTAACCTCAGCTATGGTAGGCAAGATTTGGGAAGTACGGGCGGCCCCTATGATGTGCAAATTCAAAACGAGCACGCCTTCTCTCCATATGGCTTGCCTCTCAACTATACGCCACCCAATGTGGCGTACACTCCCAATAAGAATGTCAATAACTCCACTCCTATACCCATTGAGAGCCAACAACCCCAAACTGATCATGCACATGTCTCTTAAACCGTGGGGGAGACACATGAAATTCCCCACCACAATCTAGCCGACTTCGAGCCTTGCCTCGAATATGCCACTGAAGGGCAAACAGTTGGTGGTATACCCCTACAAAACCCTTTGGAGGGCCCTCAGTATCACCCACAACTACACCTCTTGCATTCCACGACAAGTAAAAACCCTCATGCTATGGCAGAAATGGGAAAGTTGGATCATCTAAGAGGAAAGGCTCAGGGTCATTGAAGGAGGTGAAGATTATGCCTTTGCTAACCTAGAAGAGTTGTTCCTAGTACCCAATATCATCACCCCTCCCAAGTTCAAGGTGCTGGACTTTGACAAGTACAAGGGGACTACTTGCCCCGAGAACCATCTAAAGATGTATTATCAGAAGATGGGGGCATATGCAAAAGATGAGGAATTGCTGATACATTCCTTCCAAGAAAGTCTTACTGGGGTAGCTGTTACTTGGTACACTCACTTGGAACCTTCCCGAGTCCATTCTTGGAAGGACCTAATGGTTGCCTTCGTTAGGCAGTGTCAGTATAATGGCTTCGGATAGGATGCAACTACAAAACATGTGCAAAAAGGGGGCACGAATCCTTCAAAAGAATACGCCCAAAGGTGGAGAGACCTGGCAGCTCAAGTGGCACCTCAATGACGGAGAAAAAAATGATGACAATAATAGTAGACACATTACCAGTATTCTACTACGAAAAGATGGTGGGCTACACACCTTCAAGCTTTGATGATATGGTCTTCACCAACGAAAGGATCAAAGTGGGTCTAAAAAGAGGCAAATCTGATCATCATGCTTTGATAAATGCCAAAAAATAACTAGGGCAAATGAAGAGGGTGAGAATGAGGGAGAAGCCCATGCTGTGACTGCCATTCCTATACAGCCAAGTTTCCCACAAACCCAACAATGTCATTACTCAGCCAATAACCAACCTTCTCCTTACCCACCGCCCAGTTATCCACAAAGGCCATCCCTAAAACAACCACAAAGTCTGTCTACCGCACTTCCAATGACGAACATCACCTTTAGCACAATCCAAAAACACCAACCAAGAAATGAATTTTGCAGCGAGAAAGCCTGTAGAATTCACCCCAATTCCGGTGTCCTATGCTGACTTGCTCCCATATCTACTTGATAATTCAATGGTAGCCATAACCCCAACCAAGGTTCGTCAACCTCCATTTCTCCGAGAATATGACTCGAACGCAACGTGTGCTTGTCATGGAGAAGCCCCGGGGCATTCCATTGAGCATTGTAGGGCTCTGAAGCGTAAGGTGCAAGGTCTAATTGATGCGGGCTGGCTGAAATTTGAGGAGAATCGCGTGTAAATCCTGACATTGACAAGAGATTCCACACATGGGGCAATTTTGAAAGCTGTTGTTAGATGTCTCTAATGACTCATCAGGATTTTCAACTTTCACCGGAATTGGGTGCAAGCCATTGGTCTATTTTCTCAAGCGACCTATGCTCCTGAGTTTGGGACTTCCAAGATCGTTCAATCAGAGATTACTCGTCTTGCACATTGGTGGGGTGCCGTAAAACAACGAGTAAAGTTCAAAACAAATAAGTTTCAAAATAAAAATAAAAAAAAGGAGTTCAAAAAGAGAAAAAAAAAGCAAAAAAAAAAACATTTGATTGACTGTGTTTTCAAGACGTTCATATGACCTCATTTTATCATTCCGGAAAGTTTGTCTTTTTAGAGAGAAGTGAGTTATCAAGAATAGGATGTTGGACAAATGGCTTCAGTTACCTTAAGAAAAAAAAGGGGGTTGGATTAAGATACGAAGACTATTCCCCAATTAAACTTTCGCTCTCTCTTTTTGGATTAACAATGCACCATGAATTACTCAAAAGACAATTCAAAGTAAACTTCTTTAAAGAAAAAGATAAATAGCAATAAATAAAAGAAGTTTAAGGGAAGAGAGGAATGCAAACTTGATTTATACTGGTTCGGCCACTTCCCGTGCCTACGTCCAGTCCTTAAGCAACCCACTTGAGATTTTCCATTCTCTTTGTAAAACTCTTTTTACAAAGTCTGAACCACACAGGGACAACCCTTCCCTTGTATTCAGGAATCCTCTATAACAAGAGACCCACGGTCTCTTAATCCCTTTTCAGAAATAAGAAGAAGAGAAGAAGAAATCTCTCTTAAAAGAGATAGATTGTATAATGAAGATCAATCAAAATTCTTTATTGAATATGCAAGTGGTTGACCAAGGAATCTTTTTGAGAGGATAAAACTGTTTGGGCAATGAAAAGTCTCTTTAAATTCGTGTTTCCAAGTCACCTTTGATTGTCATTCATAAAACATCTGAATAGATGTGACTTGGAAATTATTTTCTGAAAATCCCCTTTGGTAATCAATTACAAGACTTGTGTAATCGATTACAGGCTTTAAAATTTGAATTAAAACGTTCAATAAACTGTTGGTAATCGATTACCATCCATGTGTAATCAATTACACATTATAAATTTTGAATTCAAATTTCTAGTGACTGTGATAAACATTTTCAGTTGCTGGTAATCGATTACCAGAGAGAAAATCTCAATTTGAAATGATGGAATTCTTTGGTCAAACCTTTTTTTTTTCAATTTAGAAACTTCTTCCTAAAGATTCTAGAGATCAACTTGATCATATATCTTGATTTTCTTAGATTCTTGTCTTGAATAAAACTTAGAAGCACTTGATCCTTTAGCATCATCAAGACATCAAAACATCTTGCTTCTACATAGGAGTCATTTGACTTAATCCATCAACTGAAAAATCCTTCAACTATTTCTCGTCCTTGGAAAATTATTTTTGCAAGAATCAACTGCTTCTTTCATTCTTCCTCACTACGAGGTTGTGAAGACAAGACAACAATTGGTACCTCTAAGCCCTACACTGGGGCAACGAAAGGCACCATGCAAAAACCTCAAGCGAACCTAGGGGCAGATTAGAAGTTTTCACCCAATAGGTTCCCAGCTACAAGGTCATGACGAAAGATAACAATTGGCACCCCAAAGCCTTACATTGGGGCAATGAGGGGCATCATGCATGAGCCTCAAGTGAACATAGGGGCAGATCAAAAGTTCTCACCCGTCGATGTTTTTAAACAAGAAAAAAAGGGAGACAAGCCCTGGAATTTCAATAGATTGATTAAACGTCAAACGGCTCCATTGTCGTCACTCCAAAATGGACAAGTGACTAAATCAAACAGAACATACACTCTGAGGGAGTTCCCGGAGAGGTTTGCAAAGATAGGATAAAGTTGCATGAATTATCACCTTTTTCAAAAGGACAGTCAATCTGTGTCTTCCAAAAAAATTAAATCAAAATCAAAATCACAAAATAGGGAAAGAATGTCATGAACATTGTACAAACTTTCCATTGCATTGCATTGTTTCATATGAGGTCAGCATTACCAAATTTCACGATAAAGGTTGCATGCGTCTGCATCCCTAAAAATCATGTTAACTGCATAGATTTCCTACATCTCATGTCCAATCATGTTGGATGACCGGCCCTCATGATAAAGGTGGACCCTTGGGTACTAGTACCTATCACCTTTAGAGGACTATATGTCCTCGCCATCAGAGGACTGCACATCCTCGCCTGCAGAGGGCTGCACGCCCTCGCCTTTAGAGGGCTACGCGTCCTCGTTTTCAGTGTGCTCCATATCCACACCTTAGGAGAATATAAGGTCCTTTGCCCTTAGATGCTTAACCGAGACTTGCGCTCCCGGTTAAGGGGCCAGTAGTTTCCTTTTATCAGTTCCTGGGCCACATCCTGACATTGGAGGGCGACTAACTGAGCGAGCACATCCAGAAAGGGAGGCTATCACGCATCTACTATGCATACCGGGGCAAGATTTCCCCCGTGCCGCTGCAAAAAGACGAGTGCGGATCATGCGCACCAACATGACCACTCTTACATGGATGACATTGCTATTTAGCAACATTCTGCCCAGCGACCACAATGCCAATCTCCCCCTGTAGATGTATCAGTTGGTCTGTGCCGTCATGACATAGGTAAGTATGCACGTGACTCAATTGATTTCTGATGTCATCTATTGTTTGCAGGGATCGCACCCACAAGACACCCAGCGGACCCGAAGAAGTCCAACAGGGCCCTGGGGTTTCCAGCTCTGGTTACGGGTCTCTGTCAGTCCTACAGGGTGCCCGTTCCCCCAGCAAGGTCATGCCATCGTGACATAGGTAAGTATACATATGGTTCAACTAATTTCTGATACCATCTATTGTTTGCAGGAATCGCACCCACAAAGACACCCAGTGGACCCGGAGAAGTCCAACAGGGCCCTGGGGTTTCCAGCTCTGGTTACGGGCCTCTGTAGTCCTACAGGGTGCCCGTTCCCCCCGACAAGGTCACGTCATCATGACATAGGTAAGTATGCACATCGCTCAACTGATTTCTAATTTCATCTATTGTTTGTAGGGATCGTGCCCGCAAGACACCCAATGGACCCGAAGAAGTCCAACAGGGTCTTGAAGTTGCCAAGCTCTAATTACGGACCTTTGTCAGTTCTACGGAGTGTCTGTCGCCCCCAGCAAGGTCATCAGGCCCCCTACTAATCGAGCTTTCATCAAGAAGTACTATGTCCCCAGGCAGGCGCAGGGCGAAACACCACAGCAGCCTGGGGATGGCCGGCAGCGGGCAACAGACGCACCGCCATCGCCTCTAGAGTTCATCTCAGCTCATCCACAAAAAGGTTAGAGCGTTGCTTACGACCCATGTTCGACCAATAGGCGACCAAGTCCAAAGCCAAAGGTAAGGAAAGTACTAGGTCCGTGACCGACAAGCCATCATGCGTCCAGCTCAAGACGTTAAAGAAGCGCTACTAGGAGGCAACCTAGTAACTTTTAAATCTCTGCTTGTTTGATCACCTTTGTTTCTCAAGTAATAGTAGGACACACCTAGTTGCTCATGATCCTAGGAATTTAAATAAAACAAGCACAAGCTCGGAAGGTAGTCATAACTCACAATATATATATATATATATATATATATATATATATATATATATATATATATATATATATGTATGTATGTTTAGGTAGAAAGATACCTTGGATATGCATGTATGTAGCAAAAAACTACTTCACAAAATATATATATGTATGTTTAGGTAGAAAGATACCTTGAATATGCATGTATGTAGCAAAAATACTTTACAATATATATATGTATGTTTAGGTAGCAAGATACCTTGGATATGCATGTATATAGCAAAAATATCTCACAAAACATATATATGTATGTTTAGGTAGCAAGATACCTGGGACACGCATGTATATAGCAAAATACTTCGCAAAAATATACGTATGTTTAGGTAGCAAAATATCTCATGGAAAAAAAAGAGAGCAAAAAGAGAGCGAGCAAGAAAAGAATAAGAAGGAAGAAAAAAATAGAAAATAAAAAAGGTATAAAAAATAAAAGTTGTCTAGCTAAAAAACAACATGCTTGTGAAAAAGATGATTTCCAACTTTTCTTTGAAAGATTTTACTGATCTTAACCATTTTCTGAAAAAAAAAATGTGTATACACCTGAAGAGTGAATGCTGTGAAAATTTTCCAAACGCCCAAAATGGACTCGGATGAATGCATGATTTGATAAAAGAACATATTTTGGAAACACTGGGTTGACTTAAAATAGGGAAAATGAATCCTGAGCCCTAGTGTCACATGACCATAAAAACTTGATGCTTGAGCGTCCACGTAGATGCGTGCATGACTAGTTTTGCATAAAATTTCCTAATCATCTTTGTTGCATGTGTATTATGGAAATAATGTAGGACATCCCCTTTATCCCCGAACCGCTGGCCAAACCCTGACATATATCATGACCAGCCGTTCTACAAGCCTTGAGCCAAAATCCCAACTTATCATAAACCTTGACCCAGGGTGAGAATGTCAATCCTTGCCCTCGGAAAACAAAAAAAAAAAGAAAAAAAAAAGAAAAATTCCCAATCAAAGAGTGGGAGAAAGCAAAAAAAGGAAAGAAAATTCCCGATCAAGGATCGGAAGAAAACAGAAGAAACATCCAGAAAGGTCTTTGGACCAGACAATATCTGAACAGTACAGAATTGTCACCAAGTAAACAAGAAAAAGGAAACCACGACCTAAAGTGGTCCTCTCCCTTTGATTGCCGACAAAATCCTGTGCGCTAGCGACTTTCTCCCCACGCACTAAACAAAAACAGAAAAGGAAAAGGCAAAAACACTCAAGGCCAAATTCCCCACCTAAAAACCATTCCCAAAATAAGTCCTATTAATCCATGATTACGCATGTAATCTTTGATTTGATAGGAAATGATTTACAAAATCAAGTCATGACATATCTATGGTTCGGAATTAGGATAAAAAACTTACCTATGTGAGATTGATACACTTTGAGTGATTTTCTCCTATCTTTGTTGGACCCAGTGCTTCCTCTAAATGGTCACTTAGAAACGAAATGCTAACATCCAAAATCTCATTTACGGTTATGAGAAAATTTCATCAGCATACTCTCCTTCCCCGATAGACACATTGTTTTTCATCCAAAAAGCATATGTTGCTCTGATCAGTTGGAAGTTTTGTCTCTTTACTAAAGCATGTTCGCATTTTGGTGAAGAAAACATCGAGACTATTTTTAGTCTCACAGTTATCAAGAACTACGTAGGTCTGAGTTCCTCATCACAAATTGAGGATACGTAGGAGCAAAAGCCTTGCTTTTGTCGACCACCCCACTTTTTGTTACCGTGACCCAAGAGTCCGGGGGCATGCGGAGCCACATGACCGTGGGATCCCCAAATTCGTATGTTCCATCATTTATCATTTGTATGCTATCTTTTGTTTAACTGAGGGACTAACGTTTGTTTCGATTGACTTTTGTTTTGTGCATACATGTCGTTTGAACTGTTACGTTAGTATTTACTTCGTTGTTGTCAATAGTGTTTTTTGAAATTCCGGAGTCCTGTGGAGTTTTCCATTTAGGAATGTCGTCCTAAAAATAAAATGAACCAAAATCATGATAAAAAAGGAGAGAAGTGTTGTGAATAAAATGTCTGCGTATATAAAGAAAAAGGAAAATGTGCATAGAAGGGTTTTTTATAAAAAATACGTGTAGAGAAATTCTTGTGTGTGTGAACAACGAGTGTATATAAAGAAACTTTTGTATGAACCATAGGTGTGCGTTGGAGAAAAACGAAAAAGATCTTTGAATGTAGATAGGGTTTGACCGTGTGACGTAAAGAAAGAGAGTTCCAATGCGTATACAGAAAAAGTTTGTTATGTATAAGAGTGTAGATATACAAAGAAAAATTTCTTCATCGAGGACCATAGGTGTATAATTTTGTGAATATATAAAAATGAAACAAAAAGGAAAAAGAAAGAAAGACCGTGAAGGTCGACATGTTATAGTTAAGAAGTATAAATCATTCGTAAAGAGCAAACGTATCTTCTGGAAACAAGGGACTGATGCTAAGAGTTTATTTTCCGGAATAAACCGAGATAAGAATGGATGAATTCATTCAACTGATGAAAGAACATAACTTGGAAACGTTGGGTCTGTTTGTGTAAATTCCCAACCGTGTAGTATCACAATGCCATATACGGGATGCTTGAGTGCCCACCTGGCTGTAGCCATGACTAATTTTGCATGTTGTTTTCAAATCATCATTGTCACGCGTGCCTTATGGAATAATATGGAAGTTCGGCCCGAAATCGACACCTTGACACCCAAATTTGTTTCACCCCAGATATCAAGATTGGGTTCCCACGATAAAAGACCCCATTGAAACACAACCTTAGACCTTTTGGAACCTTGGCCTATAAAAAAGAATCCTCATTCCTTCCCCGAAGCAAAGGACAGCGGAATCTCCTCAAGGGAGAGCGAATAGAATGCTAAAACCCGATTTCCCAAACAAAGGGATGGGGAAGGAGAAGTGAAAAGAAAGGACGAAAATAAATGGAAAGAAAGAAAAAGAAAAAGATGAAAATAAAAAAGAAAAGGAAGGATTCCCGATCGAAGGTCGAAGGGAAGTGAAAATGGAAAAGAGCGGAGGCAAACAGAATAATTTTGGGTCAATGAAAGAAAGGGAATGGAAAATCTTCAGACCAGATAAATTCTCGGCAAGGTAAGTGACTGCCGGCAAAGGGAAACCCATTTTTGGTATCTCTTCCTTTCAGATTGCCATTCTCGACTGGCGATATCCCACCCCACATGAACAAAGAGGAAATGACCAGAACACCCAGCTTCCTCTCCAAAAACACTACCCTCGAGAAAATCCTATTGGTCCGTGATCGTACGTTTGATCTTTGATTCGATAGGAAGTCGTGTGCAAAATAGTGTCATGGTGAAGTTATGGTTTGGAAATAGGATAAAACACTTGCCTGTGTGAGTTTTATACACTATGAGTGATTTATTTTCAGCTTAGCCCGATGTTTCCCCTGCTTGTTCATTTAAAAGCTAAAAGTTGACATCCTACCCTTCATTCTCGGTTACAAGGAAGATTACCCATGGCACAAGTATGTTGTTTCTCTAAGATATGGTGCCCTCGCGAATGATTTATTTTTCATTGCAAAAAGAATGTTTGCCTTTTAGGTGGAAAACCCGGTAGACCGTTCGGTCCTGCCAACCACTTTTTTCGGAGCCCCATGAATGTCATTGCCTAGCGCTGTTCATGTGTCTTCCACCTTCGAGTCTGGAGCCCCGCGAATGTCATTGCCTAGCGCTATTCGCCAATCTCCATTCTCCACTTTTTTCGGAGCCCCATGAATGTCATTGCCTAGCGCTGTTCATGTGTCCTCCACCTTCGAGTCTGGAGCCCCGCGAATGTCATTGCCTAGCGCTTTTCGCCAATTCTCCATTCTCCACTTTTTTCGGAGGCCCATGAATGTCATTGCCTAGCGCTGTTCATGCATCCTCCACCTTCGAGTCTGGAGCCCCGCGAAGTTATTGTGTAGCGCTGTTCGCCAATTCTCCATTCTCCACTTTTTTCGGAGCCCCATGAATGTCATTGCCTAGCGCTGTTCATGCATCCTCCACCTTCGAGTCTGGAGCCCCGCGAAGTTATTGCGTAGCGCTGTTAGCCAATTCTCCATTCTCCACTTTTTTTCGGAGCCCCATGAATGTCATTGCCTAGCGCTGTTCATGTGTCCTCCACCTTCGAGTCTGGAGCCCCGCGAAGTTATTGCGTAGCGCTGTTGGCCAATTCTCCATTCTCCACTTTTTTTCGGAGCCCCATGAATGTCATTGCCTAACGCTATTCATGTGTCCTCCACCTTCGAGTCTAGAGCCCCGCGAAGTTATTGCGTAGCACTGTTCGCCAATTCTCCATTCTCCACTTTTTTTTTGGAGCCCCATGAATGTCATTGCCTAGCGCTGTTCATGCATCCTCCACCTTCGAGTCTGGAGCCCCGCGAAGTTATTGCGTAGCGCTGTTCGCCAATTCTCCATTCTCCACTTTTTTTCGGAGCCCCATGAATGTCATTACCTAGCGCTGTTCATGCATCCTCCACCTTCGAGTCTGGAGCCCCGCGAAGTTATTGCGTAGCGCTGTTCGCCAATTCTCCATTCTCCACTTTTTATTCGGAGACCCATGAATTCATTGCCTAGCGCTGTTCATGTGTCCTCCGTTATCAAGCGCGGAGCCTCTGGTGACTGGGAAATATGTTTTTCTGTTATTTTCCGGATCGGTTCCTTCGCCAAACATGTGTATATGTGTATATGTATATTATATTCGTTGTTCTTGTTGTTGTTTGTATTTTGTTTTGTGTTGTGCAGAAGAAAAAAAGAAGGGGTAGAGACGAGAGTCGTCATCACGGAAAGGGCAGGACGGACGAAATGAGTGTCTTGTCTTTGCTTTCCTCTTATCTCCGATGAGAGGTAAGTAAGGAGGGGCAACTGTCATACCCTAATTTCGTCCGGGGATTATTATTTGATGATATACAACCTTTGATTGGCTGCTTCGAGATACTTGGAACCCTTTGTTGCACAATATGTGAAGTCCCGAGACGTGCCGAAAATCAAAAGGAAGCAGGCTTACGCGATCCGTGAAAATTCCGTAATGTGACGGAAATCGAAAGGAGGTGTTTTTTCACAATCCGTGAGTTTTCGTAACTTCTTCGAAAGCTAAAAAAGAGAAAATACATAATCCGTAAGGATTCGTAACCTTACGGAAGGAAAATAAGTATCGTTACGAAATTTGTAAAGTTTCGTAACGTTATGGAAAAAGAATTACCAAAAAATGTAAAGGGGGGGTGCATTTAGTAAAAAGGGGGGGTACAAATAGCAATCAGGCCCACTTGGGCCTTCCAGATTCTTCCTCCAGAAGGCTGTTGCTTCTGAAGGAAGCAACCTTGCTCGCCTGGGCAAGCTGGGTGGCAAGCTCCTCCCCTATTTTGCTATAAATAGGGGGAGGAGTGGAGGGAGAAGGGGTTCAGCCTTCTTGGCACTTCTTATTCTCTCGAAATTGCTGAGGAAAATTGTTATCATGAAGAAAATCCAAGCCGAGACACTTCCGTAACGTTTCCGTGAGTAATTATGCGAAGATTCTCGACCGTTCTTCAACATTCATCGTTCGTTCTTTGTTTTCTTCAATCTTCAATGGGTAAGTACCTCAAATCGAGCTTTTCAATTCATTCTATGTACCCGTGGTGGTCCACATTTTGTTTCATATATTTTTATTCTCGTTTTCATTCGCTTTCTATACCCCCTTTTGACGTGCTTCAGTCATTTATTTACGTCATTTCTCGCCTAATCTAAAAATAAAATAAATTTCCACCGATCATTTGAATTGTATCATCCGTTAATTTCTGTTAAAATGAATTCCGACCGTTCGGTCGTGCCGTAACCACGTTGGAAATAAAAAAAAGAGGTAAAATAATAATATAATAATAAAAAAATACCTTTTAGTAAAATAAAGCGAAAAATCAATCGGACGTTTTCTCTTTGGGATTTCTCATTCTTAATTGAATTGACTAATAACTAAAGTGAAACTAAGGCTAAAATCAACTCGCCTAGTCAAGCTCGTCCACAAAAAATAGGGTTTTGAAAGTTTATGATTTCAGTTTCTTACCAAGTAAAATGGATCATTTTTAAGGTCCAACGCCTTAAAATGATCACCTTTCAAGTAAAAAGAATCGCTTGATTCACCTTTAAAGAAAGAACTACGTAGGTCTGATTTCCTCTTCGATGGAGGGTACGTAGGAGCAAGAGCCCCGCTTTTGTCGACCTCAAAAAATAAAAAGAAATAAAAGTTAAGGTAACACAATTTCCACAGTTCTAATAATAGGCTGTTATCCTTTGAGACAAACATGAGAGGTGCTAATACCTTCCTCAAACGTAAATACAACTCCCGAACTTAGAATTTTCATTTCGACCAGTTTCCTTCGGTTTTTCCGACGTTTTCCACAAATAAACGTTGGTGGCGACTTCGCGCATCTTTCCTCCTTTGGAAAGCGCACCCGTGAGCCTCGCCTCGCTTGCCCGCAAAAGGGCATGTTGCGACACTGGGTATTGGTCACTGTGAATTTTGAGCTGAAAATTTTATTGAATTTTCTAGATATCTAAAAAAAAAGTAGAAAAAAAGAACCAAGTGATTTGGATAAAAGGAAAAAAAATAAGAAAAATCATACAAGTTGGCAGAAAAATTAGTGTCGAGGAAAAATAAAAAAAAAGTGAAAGGGAAGTGAACTTCTTGTTTTGGCTCAAAGTTTGTTCTATAATTAGTGCCTATTTTAGACCAATCTTAGTTCTGAAATTTCAATTGAAAGGTAGTGTGAAAAAAAGTGCCAAAACTAGAGGTTTCTTGAGTTTTTTTTACACTACTCTAGAGCCATTCTAGGTTTCTCTTTGAGTCCTATGCTTTTATGTGCTTTTATGTGCTTTTCATTTCCTTAATTGTTGAATAATCCTTGAAAATTTGTCTTGTTAAAACTCAATTGGTTTAGCTTTCATTTCATTTTGGGTCTTTGCTTATTGCTTGTCTCTTTGTTTCCTTGTTTGTGAGTTGCCACAAAGGGAATTGGAAAGAAGGATTGATGCCATCCATTGAAGAATTGAGTGAAGAAGAAAGGGGCCAACCACCTTAAGAGATATTGGACTAAGAAGCACTTCAAATTGAGTGAAACACCAAAGAGAGAACAACCACCAAAATTGAGAACTTTTTTTTCCTGTAATTTTGTAATTTTTTAATTGACAATTTACTTTTAATTGGACACTTGTACGTTTACCTTCATTGCTTTCAAATTTTCTAACTAAAAGGCCTTGCATTGGAAGTAAGTTGGGAGACTCCAATAGGTCACCCTACTTCCATTTGTGTGTGATAATTTTAGGCAACTTTCCCTTAGGATAGTAAGTGTTTGTTGGAAACCTTAAATGTGGTCATCCGAACACTCTTAGGATTGACCTAGTTTACATTTTTTACACTAATTTCTTGCTTACCTTCATAGCTTATTTACTTTACTAGTCATGCCTAGTTTATCTTGTTATTGCATAATACTTTCTTCTTGCTTATCACACTTATCTTGATTTCTTTTGAACCCTAGCTTTTACCTTTTGCAAACCTCCAACAAGAAAGAACCACAACTTAGAAACCAACATGAGTCATCATTCATCTAGTGTTAATGGTGAGGGTACTAGTCATAAGGACACTCTATCTAGAATATTAGATGAGTTGAGTTCCCTCAAGTTATGGAAAGAAAAACTAGAAAGAAAAGAAAAAGGAAAAGAGAGGGTAGAAATAAGTCAAGATAAGAGGGAACAAATAAGGGAAGAAGAAAGAAAGAAAATACTAAAAGTGTTAAGAAAAGAAAAACATGCCTCCTATAGTAGTTATGACTCCTACAAGAGCCTAAGTGATGAACTTAGTGGCTATTACAGAGGAGGACATAGGTCACATCATAAACCTCACTTCCATAGGAGAGAAAAGGAAAGAAAGCCTCAAGAGACTAACATTAACCTCTCATACTTCCATGGGGAGGACAATCTAGAGGCTTATTTGGATTGTGAAATAAAGGTCGAGCAACTCTTTGCTTGCCATCATACAAGTGAGGAAAGGAAGGTTCCTTTGACTACCCTTAGCTTCCAAGGGTATGCCCTCTATTGGTGGACTTCCCTTGTTAGGGAAAGAAAGATTCATGGGGATCCTCCAGTAGAGTATTGGAATGACTTGAAAAGTGCCCTTAGGAAGAGGCACATCCCCTCCTACCATAAAGTGAGCTTATGGACAAGCTCCAAAGACTTAGACAAGGGAGTATGAGTGTTGAAGAGTATGGGCAACAAATGGAACTACTCCTTTTGAGACCTGGGCTTAGGGAAGAGGAAAGAACAAGTATTGCTAGGTTCCTTAGTGGACTTAATATGGAAGTGAGGGACAAGGTTGAGCTCCTTCCATATAGGGACCTAGATGACCTAGTCCAACTCTACATAAGGATAGAGCAACAACTTAAAAGGAAGCCTACTTCAAAATCTTATGGTTCTCACTCTTATCCAAAGAAAGACCAAGGTCAAGGCATCTTAGGGGTTTGCTCACTCCCATTGTAGTTACTTTTTGTTGAACATTTATGTCTCAAGGAAATTTCATTGGGGAGGTTTTTTTACCGGAAAGTGCATCGGATCGTCAAGTATTTAAAATTAAAATAGATGAATTCAAGTATCGAACACAGGGAACTAATGTTAGCCTGAATTAAGTTCAAAATCGAAGCATTGTTGAGAAAACATGTATAAGTGATAATTTCAAATAGAATTTAAACTAAACTATTATGCTAAAAACTATAAAACGCAAGGTAAATAAAATGACACCAGTAAGTAGATATGTTGGGTCTTTCTAACAAACAAGCTGATGCATAGAAATATATTTCTCTAATCAATCATGCCCTTGTGTTCTATGTTGTAGCCTAACTTACTAAACCTTTGATCCCCCGCCAGGCTGAATATCCAAGCTTCGTCCGTAGATCCCTCATGTAAGACTACACCCGATTTAGACAGCCCTCTTAGGTTTAGACTAACTTAAACTGAGTTTCATCTGCAGATCCCTCATGTAGACTAGACTCAGCTCAAGCAACTTACGAAAGTTTAGCCTAATTTAGCCTAAGCTTCGTCTGTAGATCCCTCATGTAAGACTAGGCCTAAACTACACAACATTATTGTAACAACATAATTAAAACCAAAACTTAACCCGCAGATCCCTCATGTAAGATTAAGTTTTGATCTTGCTTCAATCAAGTTCTAAGGCAACAGTACATTTCCCAATGCTAAAGTCACCTAACTGTGCACACAAATGGGTGATCAGACCAAAAGCATACAAACATTAAGCATTGAAGGAAGCATTGAACACAGAAAACATAATCAATTAGATATTAGGTATTTACATCAGTTATTCATTAGAAATCTCCAACTATGGTGTTTAGCCAGCCATTACAAAGAAACCCTAACAATAAATAAGATTAAAAAAAGAGAATGATAGTTCCTTACACAAGAAGACGGATTCCTCCTCCTCTTCTCAGCATCTCACACTCACTCTCTACTCAATAATCTCTCTCAAATGACAAAACCTAGGCTTCAATGCACAAGCCGCTCCTCTCTTTGCTTCTAGTGCTTTTTTCCCCAAATAGGCACTATGGCTGTTGTGGAATTCTGTGCCCTGGCCGTTCTGTATAAGCTGTCATGAAAGGTGTCAAAAGTGTACCCTAATTCTGCACAAGACAGGTTTTAAATAGGCTCTGAAATCGCGATGCTGCGCTTAGCGCGAGTAAGTGGATTCGGGCTTAACGCATGTCCCGAGCTTAGCCTGGCTGAAGGCACCTGCTGTGCTTAGCGCGCGGCTTTGATGCTGATGCTTTGCCAGATTCTCCTTTGCGCTAAGTGTGTTGAAGCTGCGCTTAGTGATGGATATGTGCTTAGCCAAACTATTGAGCTTAGCCCAACTACTACTTTTTGCAATTCAAAACTTAGCCTTTGTTTTCACCTGAAAATGCACAGATTTCATCTTTAAATCTAATGGAAATGTTCTAGAGACAACGTTAACCATAAAACAAGATTTATTTACACATTTTAATAAAAAATAACCATAAATTGGGGAACTATACAAGCTTTGGAAAAATATTTCTATACAAAAGTTAGTCGTATAAAGCGACTAACAAACTCCCCCAAATTTACAGTTTTGCTTGTCCTCAAGCAAAGAAAGAACAGTTCACTTGTTCTCAAGTGACAAAGAGAGTGGCCAATCAAAAGAAAATGGTGTTTGGTTCATCAAGGATATCAACCATATGAACTGAATATCATGGAATGCTTAAATCAATCACTTCTAACAAGCATGCAGCTTTTCAAAGATAGGATCACAAGTATTAGAGTCATAGCTGAAATAAGCTAGTAAGCATGACAAAAATCAAGGAAGGATCATCAACCAAAACCTCACAGTCATTGTTTCACTCAAACTCAAGTGTTTAGGCTTATTCCATCATAAACAACCAACACAAGTTCCAACCTTTGCATTTCATCTCCTATCATACAGTAATGAACACACAAAAATGAATCCGAAGGACTTTATAGGCTTGTAATGGGGTTAGGCTGCCAACAACTCATGGTTTTTCTAGGATTCAAAAGCTTAGGTTCTAGGAGAGCATTCATCCATAGAATGACCTTCATTTTTTTTCCATTCATTCTTTCCCCATACTTGCCTTTTTTCTTAGGCACTTAGCTTTCATACTTGAATTTATAGCATACACACTTATTAACTTTATTTATACTTGCAGTTTTTTTTATATAAAGAACAGAAGCAGCGCGTATATACTATTTTCTTTGACCATTTCAATCCTTACCCAGAGCCTCCCCCAAATTTGGGACAAATTTACCTTGATAATACCTCCCCCAAAGTTGGAACAAATTTGCCTTGAACCATCTTCTGCGGATGATGCTTTCCTACAACCTAAAATAAGGTAGCAGTAGATACAACTGAATAGGCTCGAGGTTCAATCAATCAATCAATTCATTCAGCTCAAATTGGGTGCAAGGGATAATTCATTCAATCACAAGGTTAGCTTTTTGGCTAAGTCTATTCATAGTTAAACATGGCCTTCATCACCTTCAAGTTCATGCATCCAATCCATACTTCAGAGATTCACGCAAAAATCAGCACTAAATGATAGTCGTTTCTCTCAAAATTTTAAAGATCACACTCTCACCGGGATATGGTTAATGCATTCCTTCACAATCAATCTGACCAACTAACATTTTCAGACATAATTCCAATCATATGCTCATTCTATTCTAATGACGGCAAACTTGATCAAAACAATCATCCAATCATCCCAATCCATTCAATTCATACATTTGCTCAATCAAATCATTTCCAAACACTCATTTCATACCAAACAAGCCACTGCATACATTGTTCAATCAATCCACTGTTCAATCAAGCATTTTGTACAAGCAAACAAACAACTACGCTACTGAAATTAAAATGCTGAAATATAAAAGCTGAAATTTAAATGACATAAAGCATAAAATAACTGAAATTAAACTAAAATGTTCATAATGCAAAAAATAAAAAATTTAAACGTCTTGCTCCTCCTATCGTTGTCTTCATTAAGATCCAGTGCTAATGGCTGAATCTCCTTAGGAGCAGGTGCAGATGGTGGAGATGGCCGTGGGGTCTGAGCTGGAGTGGTCTCCTCCTCTGCTGCTGCTGGTGATGGTGCTAGTGCTGGTGGCTCCTCAGTCATAGGCTCCTGGGCTGTGGAGGCCCCACCCCCTCTAGAGGAAGAAGGCTGGTCTCCTGGCCAGGCCACCTGTGCGTCAAAGTCCTCCATGCTCATAATGGAGGGCAAGCCCAAGCCCTAAGGCTCTGCATGATGATGGACTGCCCTCTATGGATGCTCTGGAGCATGGAGTGAAGCATCTGAGGAGTGAAAATAAAATCTGTTGGACCTACAGAGAGAGGAGCTGGAAGTGGTATGTGTATGGGTGCAGGAGGAATCCTTAGAATCTGAGTGTATGAAGAGGGAGGAAGTGTAGAAGAAGAAGGTGCTAGTGCCTCTGATGATGTTGTGGAAGGGGCCTCAGATCTCTTACCCTTGGCCTTCCTAGGTCCTCTGAATGTGACTGTTGGATCATTAAGATTCCAACAGTTCTTCTTAATATATGCCAAATTAATGGTAGGACTCAGGCTCTCCAGGGACCTCGAGTCAGACTAAACTCCCCTAGCCTTACATAAAGCTGTAATCAAGGTGAGAATCCAAGTCTGGATGTGTCATGCTGAGCAGTGAGGGAGATCTGGTAGGAGATGAGGTACCCCACATTCATGTCCATCTTCATAATGATGCCATAAATGAGTTTGGCTCTATCTAGGGTGACATCAAAAGTATCGGAGGTAGGAATCAGATTAGAGAATGAAAGAACACTCCATGTCTGAGCTAGGGTGGTCATGTTCTTCCTCAAAATCTTCAAGGGCTATCCATCAGCGTTAAACTCGAATCCCTTCCCTAGGATATAGAGCTTAGCAGCCAACTCTTGAGGATCAGGCCTCAGGAGTGCAAATCTAGAATAAGCACATAGTGATTCCCCCTCTTCCACAATAACAGGGGTCTTCAAGAAAGTGTTAAAAGTGTTAATCATATTCTCATCAAACTTAATCAAATGACCTCTCACCCTCACCTGCTTAGGTGATTTGTCCTCGGGGTCATAGAGTTTGGCGTAGAATTCTTTTACAATGGCAACATCAATGTTGCCGTCCCCAAAATCAGTCAACTCCTCATCTCAGTGGCATCTTTCGAGTTCCTCCCTGAACTCATCAAATTTTGTATAATAGACTACCACGTTCCTCTCTGGAAAAAGCTTCCTGAACTACATTGGGTATCTCAATATACCATCGACGCTTAGTGCACAGGCGCGCTTAACGTCTGCATCATTTTGGTTCAACAGCTATGATGAACGCGCTTAGTGTGACATGGTCTACTTAACGCGATCATCAGAAATCTGAAAAATTTTAACAGTTGCGATGAACAGGCTAAGCGCAACAGGCACGCTTAGCGTGTTCATCACAATTCCTAGAAGATACACATGGGTTTTCACCCCTTTTTAACCACATTGCCCCTAATGGGCTTCTAAACTACCTAAGGTCCAAAAATACCTAACCCTAAAACTAAGTAACTTAACCTAACAGCAATGCTAACTAAGAAAACATAAATCTTCTATCCTAAGGTGTGAAACATGAAAATAAAAGTAAAAGGAAATCAAGAAACTTACTTGGATGTGTAATGCAGAGAAGCAAGAAGGATGCAGAGGAGCAATAAGCACAAAACAGAAACAGAAATGCTCAGGGATGAGAGAGTGCAAAGGTTTAGGTACCAAGGTAGCAACCCAAGTGCCTCTACCTCTACTTTTTAAAAACTGAATTTTGTATGGCACGCTTAGCGCGCGTCTGCGCTTAGCGTGCCAACGTGAGGTTTGAGTTCAAAACACTAGCGCTTAGCCTAGCCTCACACTAAGCCCAACTTGAAATTGTAACTTCCAGTAAGCATTTGGGGCTTAGTGCAGTAGCGGCGCTTAGCGCTTTCTGCAACACCAAAAATCTTTCTGCAACATGCACTTAGCCTGAGATCCGAGGCTTAGCGTACATCAAGCTTCAACTTACAGTGAGTGATTCAGGCTTAGCGCCACTACCTGCGCTAAGCGCATTTCCAATGACTTCAAAACATAATGATGTTGGCACTTAGTCCATCCTTTCCCGCTAAGCCCAGCTTGAAACCTCAACTTATAGAATGAATCTGGGGCTTAGCGCAGCTATAAAAAAAATTTCACAGAGAGGAAGTGGCGCTTAGCGCATCATCCATGCTAAGCCCACTACTTAAGGTGCAACTTACAGTGAAGATGTTGGGCTTAGCACAACGATGTGTGCTTAGCTGAACCATTCAACAAATTAATTAAGGGTCTTTGTGCTTAGCGTGAGATAGCTCGACTTAGCACATGAAGAGATGACGCTTAGCGCAAGGTTTGCGCTTAGCGGATAAGCAATCTGAAAATTTTTCTTAGTCATTTTCTGCTTATCTCTTCACACATAATTTTAACAACCCTTTTTGTTCATTACTAAACAAGTTGAAATCAATCACAATCACAAGCAAGATGTCCTAACTACATGCAAGAAATAAAAAATGAAGATAGAGAAGGGGAAGAAAAGCTGGGTTGCCTCCCAGTAAGCGCTTCTTTAACGTCATTAGCTTGACGTATCATCCTGTTATCCAGGATCCAATAATGTTCCCACTTCAAGGACCTTCTTCTCAGGTCTTCTTTCCTCCATCGCATCAACTTTAAAACAAACATTCTGGTCAGGTGGTTCTTTATCTTCATGAAATAAATCAAAGTTGATTTTCTAATCTTCTATGCCCATTTGCAACATCTTCTTTCCCATATCTACTACACAACTTGCAGTAGACATGAATGGGCGACCAAGAATGAGAGGAATATCAGCATCCTCTTCTATGTCTATCACAACAAAATCAGTTGGGAATATAAGGTGTTTCACCTTCACCAAAACATCTTCAATCACTCCATACGGTCTTGTGATGGAGCGATAAGCTAACTGGAGGGTCATGCGTGTAAGTATTATCTCTATCTCTCCATGTCGCCGACACATAGAGAGAGGCATTAAGTTGATACTAGCTCCCAAGTCTATGAGAGCTTTTCCTACAGCAACCTCACCAATGGAACACAGTATCGTGACAACTCCAGGATCTTTGTGCTTAGGTGGAAGAATGCATTGAATCACAACACTACAATTGCCTTCCACCACAATTCTGTCACTGTGGATGTACCGGTTCTTCTTTGTCAGCATATCTTTTAAAAATTTGGCATAGAGGGGCATTTGTTGAAGTTCTTCTCCAAAAGGTAAAGTAATTTCCAGTTTCTTGAAGATACCAAGAAATCTGGCCAAATGTCTTTCTTTCTCTTTCTGGGAAGGTACCAAAGGATAAGGTACTTCCTTGCCTTCAGTTGGAGTAGTATCCTTCTTCTTGTCAGTGGTTGCCTCACTCTTGCCTTTCCCTATCTCATCATCAACAACTTTCTCTTTTTGTTTTTCATTTTTCAACTTTTTTTCTTTTTCTTTTTCTTCTTCTTTTATTATTTCTTTTTCTTTCTCTTTTATTGGTGTCTTCTTCTTTATCATCTTCAGTCTCATTAATTTCTTCAAGTTCTATTGAATCAAAAATAGGTTCAAGTGCTGGCTTAGGTGCCAGCTATTGTTTATGTTCCTCCATCTTCTTTCCAGCTTCACTATCATTTCCTTGGATTGCCATTCTACTTCTAGTCATCACAGCTTTACATTCCTCCTTGGGATTTTTCTCTGTATTAGATGTAAAACTGCTTGATGATTTATTCGCTAATTGCTTTGCAAGCTGTCCCAGTTGGACCTCCAGATTCTTTATGGCAGACTCTGTGCTCTTCTGATGGGACATAGAAACCTGCATAAACTGAGCTAGAGTCTCTTCCAGCTTCGTTGTGCGATCATAGAGACTAGGCCCTTGTTGTTGTGGCCTTGTGGATGGTCCACCTTGATCTCTATTGAACTGATTTCCAGGGTGGTTTCTCCATTGTCCCTACTGTTGATTATATTGTTGGCCATGTTGGAATCCTGAAAATCCTCCTGCATTAAAATTGTTTCTGGGCTGATTTCCCATGTAATTGACTTCATGAGTGGGGTGTTCTTCAATAGGAATACAACATCCAGATTCATGAGCTCCCCTATAGATGGTACATCCTACAACCTGCAAAACAGAAGCATGTGAAGTATGTGCATAATGAATTTGAGTTGGCATCTTACTTAGTGTTTCAGTCAAGGTTTCCAATTGCTTAGACAACAATTTGTTTTGTGCCAACAATGCATCGTGGGAGGTTAACTCCAATAAACTCTTTTTGGTAGGAATTTGAGCTTTATCTCTCAAAATAGCAATGTCACTTGCAGCCATATTTTCAATAAGATCCATGGCTTCTTTAGGGGTCTTAAATTTGATTTTCCCACCTGCAGAAGCGTCTAATAGCTGTTTGGATTGCGGTCTTAACCCATCTATAAAGATATTGAGCTATATTGGTTTTGAGAATCCATGAGTGAGAGTCTTTCTCAATAAACCACAGAATCTTTCCAAAGCCTCACTCAAAGATTCATCAGGAAATTGGTGAAAAGAAGAGATGGTTGCCTTGCCTTCTACAGTCTTAGACTCAGAGAAATATTTTTTCAGAAATTTCTCCACAACTTCCTCCCATGTCTTAAGATTATTACCTTTGAATGAATGAAGCCACCTCTTGGCGTCTCCCAGTAAAAAAAATGAAAACAAATTCAGTCGAATTGCATCTTCAGGCACTCCAGCCAACCTAATAGTATTGCATATTTCTATGAAAGTGGCTAAGCGTGCATATGGGTCTTCATTTGGCAATCCATGAAACAAATTATTCTGAATCAACTGAATCAATGATGGTGGATAAGTAATAGTTTGTGCTTGAACTTTTGGTTGTGCAATGCTGGTGAAAAATTGTGGCACATTAGAACTTGAATAATCTTCCAGAGTAGCTCTTCTTGGCTCTTCAGCCATGATGTAGTCTTCAGTAGGATCTAAATGAGAATGTTCTGCAATAGGAAAACTAGAAGATGCCTCAGAAGATTGAGGTTCTTCCTCTGGAGTTGCTGCTGCCTCTAAGTCCTGCAAAATTTTTCTAATTCTCTCTTGATTACGCCTTCTACAAGTGGCGTTAATCTCCAAATCAATGGGAATCAAATCACCTACAGAAGATCTTCTTTGCATACAAGAATAGTACAACAGTTATCCAGTTCAAAAGAAAAATGAATGTACTAAAACTACTATGTTAGTCAAAAGAATCAAAAAAATTTGAAAAAGTATAAATAAAGCAATGCCACAACTTGAACTAAACTCTACTAACAGTATAGTTCCCCGACAACGGCGCCATAAATACTTTGCTCACTCCCCATTGCAGTTACTTTTTGTTGTGCATTTATGTCTCAAGGAAATTTCAATGGGGAGGTTTTTTTAACCGAAAAGCTTACCAGATCGTCAAGTATTTAAAATTGAAATGGATGAATCCGAGTATCGAACATAGGGAACTAATGTTAGCCTATATTAAGTTCAAAATCGAAGCATTATTGAGAGAACATGTATAAGTGATAATTTCAAACATAATTTAAACTAAACTATTATGCTAAAAACTATAAAATGCAAGGTAAATAAAATGACACCAGTAGGTAGATATGTTGGGTCTTTCTAACAAACAAGATGATGCATAGAAATATATTTCTCTAATCAATCATGCCCTTGTGTTCTATGTTGTAGCCTAAACTACTAAACCTTCAATCCCTCATCAGGCTGAATATCCAAGCTTCGTTCGCAGATCCCTCATGTAAGACTACACCCGATTTAGACAGCCCTCTTAGGTTTAGACTAACTTAAACTGAGTTTCGTCTGCAGATCCCTCATGTAAGACTAGACTCAGCTCAAGTAGCTTATGGAAGTTTAGCCTAATTTAGCCTAAGCTTCTTCTGTAGATCCCTCATGTAAGACTAGGCCTAAACTAAACAACATTATTGTAACAACATAATTAAAACCAAAACTTAACCCATAGATCCCTCATATAAGATTAAGTTTTGATCCTGCTTCAATCAAGTTCTAAGGCAACAGTACATTTTCCAATGCTAAAGTCACCTAACTGTGCACACAAATGGGTGATCAGACCAAAAGCATTGAAGGAATCATTAAACATAGAAAACATAATCAACTAGATATTAGGTATTTACATCAGTTGTTCATTAGAAATCCCCAACTATGGTGTTTAGCCAGCCATTACAAAGAAACCCTAACAATAAAAAAGATTAAAAACATAGAATGATAGTTCCTTACACAAGAAGGGGGATTCCTCCTCCTCTTCTTAGCATCTCACACTCACTCTCTACTCAATAATCTCTCTCAAATGACAAAACCTAGGCTTCAATGCAAAAGCTGCTCCTCTCTTTGCTTCTAGGGCTCTTTTCCCCAAATAGGCACTATGGTTGTTGTGGAATTCTGTGCCCTGGCTGTTCTGTAGAAGTTGTCAAAAGTGTACCCTAATTCTGCTCAAGACAAGCTTTAAATAGGCTCTAAAATTGTGACGTTGCGCTTAGCGCCACTCTCGCGTTTAGCGTGAGTAAGTGGATTAAGGCTTAGTGCCAATCTCGAGCTTAGCCTGGCTGAAGGCACCTACTGCGCTTAGCACACTGATCTCGCACTTAGCACACGGCTTTGATGCTGATGCTTTGCCAGATTCTCCTTTGCGCTAAGCTCGCTGAAGCTGCGCTTAGCGATGGATATGCGCTTAGCCCAACTGCTAAGCTTAGCCCAACTGCTACATTTTGCAATTCAAAACTTAGCCTCTTTTTCACCTGAAAATGCACAGATTTCATCATTAAATCCAATGGTAATGTTCTAGAGACAACATTAACCATAAAACAAGATTTATTTACACAATTTACTCCAAAATAACCATAAATTGGGGAACTATACAAGCTTTGAAAAAAGATTTCTATACAAAAGTTAGTCGTATAAAGCGACTAATAGGGTTGCACCTTCTAAGCCCAAAGATGATAAGGGAAAGAATAGAAAAAGAAAAAAGAGCAACCTTTAATGGTTAAGGAGGAGTGTAATGAGGTAAGTGTCTCCTCCAAGAGGTTAGCTAAGAAGGAAAGTCATTTTGCAATAAAGACAAACATTAAAGAAACTTCCCGTCTTAGACAACCTCCACATCTTCTTCTTTGTAAAAGAACAC
The DNA here is from genome assembly GCF_004193775.1 of Glycine soja. Classification (NCBI taxonomy): domain Eukaryota; kingdom Viridiplantae; phylum Streptophyta; class Magnoliopsida; order Fabales; family Fabaceae; genus Glycine; species Glycine soja. The sequence continues at coordinate 11,316,659 of NC_041004.1, read as the reverse complement.
TTGTTAGCACTGCTATACCTCTTGAGCTTGTGGTTATTCCTTAAGTAAAGGAGTTGTTGGGTGAGGGTTTAGTTCATAAGAGCTTAAATCCTTGTGCTTTGTTGGTACCCAAAATAGGTATTATGAGGCACCCAATCCCTATGATAGGTGATATGATGAATGTCTTGAGAGGTGCAACCCTCTTTTGTAAAATCACCCATGCATTCAACATCTTCATGATTCACATACATTGGGACTCATTAGGTAGGTTTGTTCTTATTTTTGGTTTCAATACAAACCTAGGCGCTCATATGGGACACCATAGATTTGTCATACTTTTTGGTAGGAGTAATCAACATGAAAATATAAAAAAGTTATGTTCTATTGCATTACTTTCCTTAATTTTTTAAATAGTAATCAAGGGGTTCTCATGGACATTAAGAGAATAAAGATCATTCCTGAGTGGTCCACTCCACCAAGTATAAGGGAAATTTGGGGATCCCACAACATAACAAACTTTTACAAAAGGTTTATCGCATGTTTTTCTATACTTGTAGCACCACTCATTGAGTTGGTGATGAACCATGTTCTGTCATGAGAAAATGCCCAGGAAAGGGGTTGTCAGGCCTTAGCCTACTCTAACATACCCAACACCACTAATATATATGTTTTTATTCTTTTTACAGGTGTTGGGGGAAGAAGCCCAGAGTTTCAAGAACCTCTAGATTTGAGGTCAAGTCCTTTTCAAGGGGGAGGGGATGATGCAATCCTACCCCCCAAGGGTATTGGATAGAATACTCCAAGAAGATTGAGCCAAAGTGTTGGATTGAGTGGCCTCAGAATAATTAATAAGGGGGGTTGAATTAATTATTCCTAAACCTTTACTAATTAAAAATTTACTCTTCTAATGCTTTTACTTATGTTGTTAAGAGAATAAGGAGTAGAAGAGAAACTTAACCAAAAGTAAAAGCGGAAATTAAAATGCACAACGGAAAGTAAAAGAGTAGGGAAGAAGGAGACAAACACACAAGATTTTTTATACTGGTTCGGCAAAAACCCATGCCTACATCCAGTCCCCAAGCGACCTGCGGTCCTTGAGATTTCTTTCAACCTTGTAAAAATCCTTTTACAAGCAAAGATCCACAAGGGATGTACCCTCCCTTGTTCTCTTTGAACCTAGTGGATGTATCCTCCACTAGAACTGATCCATAAGAGATGTACCCTCTCTTGTTCTCAGTCAACAACCCAAGTAGATGTACCCTCTACTTGTATCACAAAGGATGTACCCTCCAATGTGTTAAGACAAAGATCCCAGGTGGTTAAACCTTTGATACTTTGTGAATGGGGATACAAAAGAATTCTCAGGCGGTTAGTCCTTTGAAAACTTTCGTATAAGGGAAAGGGAAGAATCAAAAGAATTCTCAGACAGTGTCATTTTGAATTCTTTGACAAGGGAGAAGGGAGACACAAAAGAATTCAGGCGGTTAAACCTTCATTCTTTTGGAAAAGGGAGAAGAGAGACACGAAAAGAATTCAGGCGGTTAGTCCTTGGCGAATTCTTTTTGACAAAGGGAGAAGAGATGAAAAGAATGAATAGCACAAGTTTTCAAGGTTTAGAAAACTAGAAAACTTTGGAAAGCTTTTGGCACAAAGAAGAAGACGAAGTTCAAAGAGATTCAAGGCTTGTAAAGGATTGTATTAGATTGATTGGATTGTTGTAAAATGCAAAACAAAGCCTTGCTTTTATAGACTCTTCATGTCTGGTGAAGAGGACCATTTAGAAGAGTTATGACTTTTAGAAAAACTTAAAACCAATTTGAAAAAGTTAAAAACCATTTGAAGAGTTACATCTTTTGATTTATTCAGAAACAATCATTGGTAATCGATTACCAAATCAGTGTAATCGATTACACAAAGCTTTTATGTGAAAGGATGTGACTCTTCACATTTGAATTTGAATTTCAACTTTCAAAGGCACTGGTAATCGATTACCAAAACATTGTAATCGATTACAACTTTTTTGAAATCAATTAGAACATTGTAAATTCATTTGAAAACTTTTTAAAATTCATTTTGCTACTGGTAGTTGATTACAACAATCTGGTAATCGATTACCAGAGAGTAAAAACTCTTTGGTAAACATGTTTTGAGAAAAATTCATGTGCTACTCAGTTTTTGAGAAAACCTTTTCATACTTATCTTGATTAAGTCTTCTCTTGATTCTTGAATCTTGAGTCTTGAATCTTGATCTTGATTCTTGAAAGCTTGATCCTTGAATCTTGATTCTTGATTCTTGAAATCAACTTTCCTCTTGAATCTTGAAGTGTTCTTGATTCTATCTTGAACATCTTGAACTCATTCTTTGATTGACCTTTGAGCTTTTTGTCATCACCTTTGTTATCATCAAAACATCTTTGAATCAATCTTGATTCATCATGAAGCTTTGCTTCTACACAAAGATGCAAGAGAAGGCCCTAGGATTCTCATGAGCCTTAGGGTAGATTTTGGGCCCATAGGTTAAGTATGAGCCCACTTTTCTTTGTAAATATTAGAATAAGTTTTCCTTCTTTTGGGCCTTGTATTTTGGCCATTTTAGGTTTGTAGGATATAATGCAATCCTCCCTAGAAAGGGACCAGTCTCCAGAGCCATGAGTAAGAGACTCTAAGAGGATTGAGCTAGAGCTACTGAAAAAGGTCCTGAGTTCTCATGAACCTCAGGGTAGATTTATGAGCCTATGGGCCAAGGTTGGGTCCATTTTTCATTCTAAATATTAGAATAGGTTTTCCTTCTTTTGGGCCCCTTATTTTGGCCATTTTAGTTAAGGGCACCCTACCCTACAAGTTAAGGGTACCCTAGTAGTATAGGGTTTTAGCCTTGTATTTCAGGGCATTTTGAGTAGTCTTTGTAGTAGGAACTTTTTTTGTATTTTCATGTATTTGGGGGCGGGGGGAGCTTAGCTATTGGAGGGGTGTGTGTTCCCATGGGGGTGAGCTTAACTATTGAAGAGGTGTAACACTTGCTCCCCAAGGAAGCTTCTCAAGAAAGCTTTCTTCCTTCATGTATTTTGGCATGGAGGTGAGCTTAGCTATTAGAGGGGTGTAACACTAGCTTCTCAAGGAAGCTACATAGGCTATAAATAGAAGCATGTGTAACACTTGTGGTAACTTTGAGGAAAGAGAGTCTCGTGAGACAAACTTCAAAGTTCAACTTCTCTCCCTATCTTTCCTTCATTCCCACGCCACTTTCTCTCTCTCTCTCTCTCATTCTCTTCCTCCATTGAAGCTTCCTCCCTAAGATTCTTATCCAAGACACTCTGTTGGTGGTGAAGCTTCTTCTTCCATGGCTTGTTCCCTAGTGGATATTTTACATGTTATGAGGGATATGGAAAAAAAATCTAATGGAAAACTATGGCATGAGAACATGGACCAATCTTTTATTGATAAAATGAGGGTTGAGTTCATGAAAGACAATAAAACTCTGATGGCAAACTATGGTATTAGAACATGGACCAGTCCTTTATTGATAAAACGAGGGCTGAGTACATGAAAGACCATATCTTTCCAACTTCTACAAGTGATCCATCTGTGTTAGTGGCAGACCAGGAGGTTAACGATGTTGTTATGAATCAGAAGGGGGAAAATGTCTCTTAGTGTGGAAGGCCTTTTAAAGGAATCTTCTTAATATTGTTGTTATGAATATTATTGCTTGGAATTGTTGGGCTATGTGTTCTCAGGCTTTTAGCAATTTGATTAAAGATATCGATAAGGAGTACCATGCCTCCTTAATCTTTCTTTTGGAAACCAATGTGAATAAAGATGTTCCAAAAAAGAGTATGAGAAGGTCAGGCTTTGATAGTATGTTTGCCCAAGAAACTCATGGCCAATCTAATGGTATATGGTGTTTCTATAAGGGGTGTAACTGGAAAGTAGAGGTTCTTAAGCATGATCGTTAGTATGTTTTTATATGTGTGAAATGGAGGAAAGGATCTTACTATTTGATGACTACTGTTTATGGTAGTCCCAACAACAACAAAAAGTCCTTTGGGATGCAATTTGTGACATGGCAGAAGACATAGATGGTCCTTGGGATTTGATCCTATTCTTCGTACTCATGAATTCCAAATAGGTTTTTCTTCACCATCATGGAGGGGTATGCATGATTTTGAGGAGGTGATGAGAGATTGTGACTTAATTGATGAAGGTTTCCAAGGGTCTACTTTTACTTGGAAGCGAGGGAACTTGGTGGAAAGATTGGATTGTCTTATTTTTAAGGTTAAATTACTCATTTGATTCCTATAGTTTCATGATTCATACCTTTTAGTCCCTATAGTTTTAAAGTGGTATTTTTAGTTCATATAGTTTACATTTTAATTCTCTTTTAGTCCTTATAGTTTAAAAGTGGTCTTTTTAGTCTTTATAGTTTGTATTTTAATTCTCTTTTAGTCCCTATAGTTTGAAAGTGATATTTTTAATCCCTATAATTTTTATTTTAATTACCTTTTAGTCCCTTACTAAATAAATATAAAAATAATTAGCTACAAATTAGTTATAAATTATCAACTATTTTTTATTACAAAATATCTTGCAATAAATTAGTTATGGATTACTTGCTAATATTTTTTTAGTTAATTGTAATTGATAATATTACTCATATTTTGATGGTGGGACTAAAAGGGAATTAAAGTATAAAGTATAGGGACCAAAACCACTTTCAAACTATAGAGACTAAAAGGGAATTAAAATGCAAATTATAAGGACTAAAAAAACCACTTTCAAACTACAGAGACAAAAGATAATTAAAATGTAAACTATAGGGACTAAAAAAACACTTTAAAACTATAGGGACTAAAAGGTACAAATGATGAAACTATAGGAACCAAATAAGTAATTAAACCTATTTTTAATTTACACGGGAGACTTAAATTTCAACACTCGACCACTATTCATCTCCCTTTCTACAAATCTGATCACAGGGATATTCTCTTGACAATGGATAACTTCCATTATTCAATGAATCATTAGAGGAAGCCATTCCATTTTGTTGTTGTTTGGTTAACCCATGCAAATTTTAATCCTTTTCTAAAAACAAGTTTGGTCAAAGGAGAGTTCTTTGACAAGAACACTTGGAGTCATTGAAAAAGGCCTTATGCAAATGGAATAATGAGGCTTTTGGTAATATTTTCATCCACAAACGCAATCTTCTAAAGCATTTGGAAAGTATTTCCAATCATCTAGCGAGCTTCCTTCTAATTATTTACGTGATTCTCAAAGTAAGGTGTGGCAGGAATATGAAGAAGTTCTTAGGCAAGAAAAGCTTCTTTGGTTCCAACGTTCCCGAGCCAAATGGATTACTTATATGGATCATAATACAAGATACTTCCATTTAGTGACAACTATTAGAAGGAGAAAAAAATTACATTGATTTAATCCATGATGAATATGGGAAGTTATGGATACAAATGAACCAGAAAGGTTAGATACGGATTACTATATGAATCTATTCACTAATGAATCTTCCTCATCTATGTTTTGTCTTCAAGATTGATTCCCAAAAATTTCTAAGGATGATTTCAAGAGGTTTCAATCTACTGTGACCAACGAAGATATCCAAAGTGCTTTGTTCTCCACGGGAAATTTCAAGGCCCCGGGAGCTGATGGATTCCAAGCGGTATTTTATGAAAGTTAGTGGGATGTGGTGGGTAATTCCTTTTACCAGTTAATCAAGTAATGCTTCTCGGATCATTCTTGTATAGCCTCCTTGAATGATACACTTCTCTCCTTGATCCCCAAGGTTGAACTTGTAGTGAATTTGGAACAGTTTTTGTCTATTAGTCTTTGTAATGTGTCCTATAAAACCATTACGAAGATTTTATCTTGCTGCCTGCGCACTGTTATGTAGTCCCTTATGCACCCTTCTCATGAGGACATTGAAGCTCAAGAACTAGCACAAGGACAAAAAGAACTTATGACCAGAGCCAGAGCCAGAAAGGCAGATACAACAAGTGGTAGCAACAATTCTTGAAGTTGAACTTGTGAATGTATGTATACATGATTTTGATGATGTCAAAGAAGAATCTAACAAGGCTGCTTCAAATGATAAGCATTTGCTTCAAGAATAATTCAAGATTGCTTCAACAAACAAAGTCTTGTTTCAAGATTCACTAAAGACCAAGCCTTGCCTTAAAACAAAGTGCTTTCAAGACATGCAAGGCTCTGGTAATCGATTACCAGGAAGTGTAATCGATTACCAGAAGACAGGGTTGAGAAATAGCTGTTGAAAAAGGTTTTGAATTTGAATTTTCAACATGTAATCGATTACCATATGTCTATAATCGATTACCAGCAACGAAACTTTGGAAATTCAAATTCAAAAGTCATAACCCTTCAAATTATAACTGTGTAATCGATTACACAAACATTGTAATCGATTACCAGTGGAAAGTTTTCAGAAAATCTGCCAACAGTCACATCTTTTCATTAGATTTGTGAATGGTCATCAAAGGCCTATAAATAGGTGACTTGGGCACGAATTTTAGACATAGAGTTTTGCTTGGAAAAAGTGTCTTATCCTCTCAAAAGACAATGAGAGAGATTCCAAAAGAACTTCATTGTCAAATGCTCTCTCAAAAGAAATCCTTGGCCAAACACTTGCAAAATCTATAAGGATTCCTACATGATCTTTATTGTAATATTCTTCTCTTGAAGAGAGAATTCTTCTTCCATTCTTCTTATTCAATGAGATTGGTTAAGAGACTGTGAGTCTCTTGTTGTAAAGGATTCCTGAACACAAGGGATGGGTTGTCCCTGTGTGGTTCAGACTTTGTAATGGATTTTACAAAGATAGTGGAAATCTCAAGTGGGTTGCTTGAGTACTGGATGTAGGCACGGGAAGTGGCCGAACCAGTATAAAATTGTGTTTGCATTTTCTCTTCCCTTATCTTATTTATTTTGTTGCAATCAATTGTGTCTTGCATGTTTAAAGAACATTGTTAAATTGATTGTTGTTGCTTCTTCTGTATTCTAAGCCTATCCCTCGTAAGATTATTGAGGCCACAAGGTCTAACAAGTGGTATCAGAGCGGGATTCTTGTATAAAGTTTAAAAACTTCAAGAATAGATATGGCCTCATCCAAATTTCCATTTTTTGAGGAAAATTCTATCAATAGGCTCTTATGTTCAATGGTGAGGGTTATCATTATTGGAAAACCCGAATGCAGATCTTTATAGAAGCCATAGATCTAAAGATATGGGAAGTCATTGAATTTGATTCATTTATTCCTACAATGGTAGAGAGAAATGCAACTATATAAAAAAAAAACTAGAGAAGAAAGAAGATGATGATGAAAGAAGAAAGAAGAAGATTCCTCTTTAGCCCCAAAATGCTGAGTGCGATCAACTTGGGCACATGAGATTCAATTGTCCTGTGTTTAAAAGAAGAATGGAAAAATCCGACAAGATGAATTTCAAAGAGAAGAAAGAAAAGAAAGGATATATCACTTGGGAAGATAATGTCATAAATTATTCAAGTGATTCAGAGAAGAAAATCATAAGTCTGAATATCATGATGAAAGACTATGAAAATGGAGAAGAGAAAAGTCGATACATTGATAGCAATTTCTCCAAACACATGGCATGCATCAAAGTTTATTCATTTTTCTCTCCAAGATAAATGAATATGTGATTTATGGAGACAACAAACGAAGGCCACATTTCTCCCCAAGAAAAGTGAATATGTGATATATGGAGACAACAAACAAAGGCCACTTGATCAACAACCCCAACAAGTAATATCAAATGATACCAGCAGGTCACTTGTCTTTGATTGATTACTTTTGATGCTTGTTTTCTACTTGAGTTTAGACTGTCCTTGATGATTGTGATTGAATTTGATTGACTGTGTTTGATGATTGATTGATTGTATTTTTTATTGTGTGTTTGATTGTCTTTGATGCTTGTTCCTGATTGAGTTTTTGATTGTTTTTAAAGAATCTATTAAACTTTTCAAATTAGTTTCATGTTTTAAGAAAACTATTTGAAATTTAGAAAAGGAAATTTTGAAATTGAAATTTGAAATTGAAAATTGAAATTTGAAAAGTTAAATTTGAAAATTGAAAATTAAAATTTGAAATTTGAAATTAAAATTTGGAAGTTGGAAGTTGGAAGTAGTTATTGGAAGTTGAAAGTTAAAAATGGAAGTTGGAAGTTGGAAGTGGAAGTTACTGGAAGTTGGAAGTTGGAAATGAAAGTTATTGGAAGTTGAAAGTTGAAAATGAAGGTTGGAAGTTGGAAGGGGAAGTTACTAAAAGTTGAAATTGGAAGTTGGAATTTAAAATTTAAAATTTAAAATTTAAAATTTAAATTTTAAAAATTTGAAATTTGAAATTTGAAATTTGAAATTTGAAATTTGAATTTTTTTTATTAATAGAAATTATTGTGTATAGTTAGTTGATTGTTAATTTAATTAATTTGATTTGAAATATTTGATGATTGATTGTGTTTGATTGATGTGTTATTGTACTTGTTTTTGCTTGATTAATATTGAATGATTGTTTTAATGCCTTTTGATATCACTTGATTCTCATACATTGCAACAAGTGGTAACATCTTTCTCCTTTCTATTCATGATTTGTTTTTGATGTTGACAAAGGGGGAGAGAAAGATAAAAGATAAAATAGTAAGAAAAATTATCTATTGCTTTATGAGACAACTTTTTATATATGAAAAATATGAAATCTTCAATTGTCTCATATAAGCAATCATTGTAAAACCAAGGGGGAGTAAACTATATGCAAATAGATATTTTCTTTGTTGTTGCTCCTAACCTACAGGTGGTTGTCATCATCAAAAAGGGGGAGAATGTAAATCATGAAGATTTTGATGATATCAAGAAGAATTTGCTTGAGAAAGAGGGAGATGTAAATCATGCAAGCTTTTATGGTGTCGAGAAGAAATCACATGTTTGTCATCATCAAAAAGGGGGAGAATGTGAATGTATGTATACATGATTTTGATGATGTCAAAGAAGAATCTAACAAGGCTGCTTCAAATGATAAGCATTTGCTTCAAGAATAATTCAAGATTGCTTCAACAAACAAAGTCTTGTTTCAAGATTCACTAAAGACCAAGCCTTGCCTTAAAACAAAGTGCTTTCAAGACATGCAAGGCTCTGGTAATCGATTACCAGGAAGTGTAATCGATTACCAGAAGACAGGGTTGAGAAATAGCTGTTGAAAAAGGTTTTGAATTTGAATTTTCAACATGTAATCGATTACCATATGTCTATAATCGATTACCAGCAACGAAACTTTGGAAATTCAAATTCAAAAGTCATAACCCTTCAAATTATAACTGTGTAATCGATTACACAAACATTGTAATCGATTACCAGTGGAAAGTTTTCAGAAAATCTGCCAACAGTCACATCTTTTCATTAGATTTGTGAATGGTCATCAAAGGCCTATAAATAGGTGACTTGGGCACGAATTTTAGACATAGAGTTTTGCTTGGAAAAAGTGTCTTATCCTCTCAAAAGACAATGAGAGAGATTCCAAAAGAACTTCATTGTCAAATGCTCTCTCAAAAGAAATCCTTGGCCAAACACTTGCAAAATCTATAAGGATTCCTACATGATCTTTATTGTAATATTCTTCTCTTGAAGAGAGAATTCTTCTTCCATTCTTCTTATTCAATGAGATTGGTTAAGAGACTGTGAGTCTCTTGTTGTAAAGGATTCCTGAACATAAGGGATGGGTTGTCCCTGTGTGGTTCAGACTTTGTAATGGATTTTACAAAGATAGTGGAAATCTCAAGTGGGTTGCTTGAGTACTGGATGTAGGCACGGGAAGTGGCCGAACCAGTATAAAATTGTGTTTGCATTTTCTCTTCCCTTATCTTATTTACTTTGTTGCAATCAATTGTGTCTTGCATGTTTAAAGAACATTGTTAAATTGATTGTTGTTGCTTCTTCTGTATTCTAAGCCTATCCCTCGTAAGATTATTGAGGCCACAAGGTCCAACAGAACTTGTGGTGAAGGACGTTGAATCAAAATTATTTCAGTGCACGATTATTATAGAAGACCCATGAGTTGGAGGGTGTTGTAGTTGGCTTTCTTCTTTTCAGAATTAAATAAATTTGTATTTTTTTTATTTTCATTTTTCTTTTATTTATTTTAGTGGCGGATAACCTTAGTGTATTTTTGTATGCACCACTAGGAATTAAAGCCTTGCCTTTATAATTTAAATTAATGTTGTATTTAGAGTAATTAAAGGCTCATAATTGCATTTAGTCGTGCATTTAGAATATTTAAAGGCTGGCTGCCTATATGTACATGAAATTGCAATGGAAGGGACTTGAATTTTCTGACAAAATACTTGCATATTTTGAGAGTATTCTCTAGGTTCTGGACTGAACCCGTTTTGACTTATCAGGGGCTATCCATCACCCTTGTGGCGTCTTCCTTTGGCTTATCTTCCATTGCTGGAAGTGACACCTTCCTCCTGTTTTCAAGTGATCCATAACTAGAACTGTATCATCTGGTATCAGAGCTTTGACTCTTATACATGCTCTATCTATCCTTTTAGATTGTTTATCTTTTTGTTTTTTGTTTTCCGCTATTCTATTGTCTTTGTTTGAGTCACCTTTTTCTTCGACTTGTTTTTTTGTTTGATCTATCTATTCATTTTTTTCTGGTTCTGTTCTTGTGTTCTTTTTTCTCTTGTCTCTATATTTCTGTGCTCTGGGTATATTAAAAAAAAATGCTTTTGTTTCAGTGTTCTAGTTCTATAAACACAAATCAGAATTTAAAAAAAAAAAGAGTGGTTGGTGATGGAATCTTAAATCCTAATTTTCACCTAGTTAGAGGAATGTTTTTGGAAAAAATAGTTGACCAAATCCCCTTTGGCTATACATAATGGGATTCCTTAATTAATTTTTGAGCATTTTGACATATTATGGACCTTAATCAGACATGTCAATCAAAAGTTATGGCCGATTGAGGTTTATATGTTCAATTAGCTTTTATTTTTTTTTTGTTTCATGTGTGCTTCATTATCAACTGTGTGTTTGTTGGATTGTTCTTGATGCCTCCAATCTGATTTTGTCCAGAAACTCAAGAGGATACTAGAGTGGTAAAAGGAAAAAATGTAGTATATCTATTTTAAAAGCCATATTGAGTGCAGAAACATGGTTGCAACCATCTGATCGAGTGTAAACATGTGAATTGAGTGGTGAGGATCATTTCTTCTAACCTTGATAATTTCTATTTGCTTTTTGAAATATGGCAGAAGTAGGTGGTGATGGCCCTTTTCATATGGATGGAGCTCAAAGGTTGTTACTTGATGCTATGACTAAACAATTACAAAGGATGATAAGACAAAATAATAAGGAGCCTTATGGCAGGATTGAAGAAATAAAAAATCAATTGAATCATATGTTGGAGGTCCTAATGCCAATAGGAGGTGGCAGGCCAAGAGAAGGAGAAGAGATGAAGAAAGAGGACCGAGACAAAAGAAGTTATACTAACTACTCCCCCAGTTAATGGTAGAGTGATCCAGACGCATATCTGGAGTAGGAACTGAAGATTGAACATGTGTTTTCTTGTCATGACTATACTGAGGAGCAGAAGGTCAAATTGATAGTAGTTGAATTCTTAGACTATGCCCACATCTGGTGGAATAAATATCAGAGGGAGAGGTTCAGAGACGAGGAACCAGAGGTTGATACTTGGGCTGAAATGGGGAGAGTTATGAGAAGGAGATATGTGCCAACCAGCTACAATAGGACTGTGCATCTGAAACTCTTAGAAGTTGTCCCAAGGCAATATGAGTGTTGAAGAGTACTATAAGGAGATGAAAATGACACTGATTAGATCTAACATAGATGACGATAATGAGGCAACAGTGACTCATTTTCCAAGTGGACTAAACCATGATATTAGAGATGTTGTGGAGCTGCAAGAGTATGTGGAGTTAGAAAATCTGTTGCACAAGGCAGTGCAGGTTGAAAAATAACTTAAGAGGAAGGGAGCTACGAGGAGGAATTCTTCCAGTTCTCACAATTCGAATTGGAGGGACAGGCCTAAGAGGGAGGGAGGATCTTCAACCGGTCTAGTAGTGGCTTCTCCACATGGGAAATCACCTATAAAGCCTAATACACCAGCTCCAAGCACTAGAACCAGAGACATAAAATGTTTCAAATGCTTGAGTAGAGGACACATTGCATCTGAATGTCCAACTAGAAGGAAATGCTCATGAAAGAAGATGGGGAAATCACTAGTGAATCCTCAACCAATAAAGGAGAACAGGAAGAAGAGATATAAAAGGAAGCATTAGATGGTGATTTACTGATGGTCGTGAGGTTGCTTGGAAGTTAAGTTCAATCCCTAGAGCAGACCCAAAGAGAAAATATTTTCCACACCAAGTGTTCAATCAATGGGAAGTTGTGCTCTTTCATAGTTGTTAGTGGAAGCTACACTAATGTGGCCAGTTCCAGATTAGTGTCCAAATTAAACTTGGAGACTAAGCCACATCCTAGGCCATACAAACTTCAATGGCTTAGTGAAGATGGAGAGATGACGGTGAGTCAACAAGTTGAGGGGTGCCTCTCAGTTGGAAGATATAATGATAGGGTTTTGTGTGATGTGGTTCCATTGGAGGCAAGCCATATCCTCTTAGGAAGGCCATGGCAGTATGACACCAAAGCTATACATGATGGGTTCACAAATAAAATTTCTTTCAGGCACAATGAATAGAAAATTGTTCTGAAATTGTTATCTCCTAGAGAGGTGTGTGAGGACCAAATAAAATTGAGAGAAAAAAGAGTGCAAGAGAAATGAGAGAAGAGTGAAACACAAAAAAAGAGCAGAAAGAATAAGAGTGATACACTTGTGGGAAGGAGTGAAACACCCGAGAAAAAAATGAGTTGTCTATCAAAAGAGAGTGAGGCGAGAAGAATGCTGCTTGTTGAGAAACCCTTTACTTGTTTTATTGCAAAAACAATATTTTTGTTGTTGATAACCCAAATAAAATTACTGCCCCTACTAGTGTTGAATTTCTTTTGCAGGAATTTAAGAATGTGTTTCCAAATGGATTGTCACCTTTAAGGGGAATTGAGCATCACATTGATTTCATTCCTAGAGCTTCATTGCCCAACCAGCCTACATAAAGAACTAATCCCTAGGAGACCAAAGAGATTCAAAATCAATTTGAAGAATTGATGTGATGTAAGCTCCATTGGAGCTTGTAGGCCTAGGATCTTCTTCATCAATGGATTCCTTTGCTTCTTGGAAGATGAATGGCAGCGGAATGAAGAAGGAAGAGAGAGAGGAGACACCACTTCAAGGAGAAGACGAGTCTAGAAAAAGCTCACCACCATAGGAGGCCATGTATAAGAGCTTGGAGGAAGAAGGAGATGAATGAAGGGAGAGGGAGAGAAGAGCACAAAATTTTGTGCTCTAAGAGAGCTTTGAAATCTGAAGTTTAATTTTCAAATGATCAAAATTGAAAAAAGACACACACATGACCTCTATTTATAGCCTAAGTGTCACACAAAATTGGAGGGAAATTTGAATTTCAATTCAAATTTCACTTGAATTTGAAATTGAATTTGTGGAGCCAAACTTTGGAACCAAAATTTCACTAATTATGATTAGTGAATTTTAGTTATGGTTCAGCCCATTAATCCTAGATCAATTCCAAGATTCTCCACTAAGTGTGCTTAGGTGTCATGAGGCATGTAAAGCATGAAGGACATGCACAAAGTGTGACTATATGATGTGGCAATGAGGTATAGTAAGCAAATGCTCACATCCCCTGCTAAAATTTAATTGGATTGGGCTTCTACCAATACAATTAAATTTATTTCCAACCACACACATCAAATATTCACTTAGTGCATGTGAAATTACAAAACTACCACTAATACAAAAACTAGTCTAGGTGCCCTAAAATATAAGGGTTGAAAAATCCTATATTTCTAGGGTACCCTACCTACATTATGGAGCCCTAAATACAAGGACCAAATATAATGACATCCTAGTCTAATATTGTCGCAACCTACCCTTCGGCGGGAGGGCGACGCGTGACTTGCGGGATGCGTGTTCCACGAAAGGAATACGCGCGGAGTCGCCACCAACGTTTATTTGAGGAAAACGTCGGAAAAACCGGAAAAGACGCGATCTACGAACTTTTAAGTGAAAGAATCGGGAGTTGTATTTACGCACGGGGAAGGTGTTAGCACCCCACACGTCCGTCACAAGGGACGACAACCTTTAATCGAATGTGCAAACATGACTTTGATTTTTACGTTCCCTTTACGTTCTTATATCTTTTATGCCCTTTTTATATTTTTCTCTTTTTTGTGGTCGACAAGGGTGTTTTCCCTTTGCTCCTACGTATTCCTCAATTTGTGATGAGGAAATCAGACCTACGTAGTTCTTTCAGAACAAAGTGTTTGGTTAAGTTTTTTTTTTATCTTTTTGCAAGATATATTTTGATTTGAACAAAAAGTTCATTTAAGGTGTTGGACCATTAAACGATCTTTTGATTTTGAAAGGAGAGAAACGTTAAGGCGTTGGACCATTAACGATCTCTTGTTTTTGAAAGGAGAGAAACGTTAAGGCACTTGGACCATTAACGATCTCTCGGGATGGTCGACAAAAGCGGGGCTTTTGCTCCTACATATCCTCAATTGCGATGAGGAAATCAGACCTACGTAGTTCTTGCAAAAGCGGTAAAGTCACATGTTGATTTTATGCTTTTGAGCGGTCCATGTTAAACGATAAAAGCAAAGAGGACCGTTTAAGGCGTTGGACCTTAAAACGGTTTTTAGTGATTTTTCGGACAAAACTTGATTTGTGAGTTGATTTTAGTCTTCGTTTCACTTTGGTTATTCATCAATTCATTCAAGGAAACTTCCTAAGAAAAACGTCCGATTGATTTTTTTTTATTATTTTATTCAAAGATATTTATTATTATTTTTCAAGATATTTTGATTATTTTATTATTATTTTTACTTTTTTTGGTTTAACCGAGGTTATAGCGTGAACGATCGGTTAGATTTTGTTCTAAAAGTGATTAAACGAGATTACAACACAAATGATCGGTTGAAATTCATTTTATCATTTATTAGGTGAGAAAAAAGCTTAAATAAACGGTAAAAGCGCGTTAAAGACGAAAGAAAAGAAATCGAAAATGAACGAAATAAAGATGAAAGCTTAAAAAAACACAAGAATTGAAAGTCTCGGATTCGAAAACTTACCCGTTGAAGAACGAAGAACGGATGAAGAACGATGAAGAACGGACGAAAACCTTCACGGATTTGCTTACGGAAACATCTCGGAAGCGTTACGGAAGCACCTCGGCTTGGATTTTCTTCACGGAAACAATTTTTTTCACCCAAAATAGCTGAAATACATAGCCAGGGGGCTGAGGGATCCTTAGATCAGCCCCCTTCAGCCTTTTTATAGGAAAAAGGGGGAGGAGGTTGCCGCCCAGCTCGCCCAAAAAAAACACTCTGGAAGGCCCAATTCAAAATTTCGAAATTGCTATTTGCACCACCAAATTTTGATAAGTTCACCCCCTTCTTTCGTAATTTACGGAAAAGTTACGGAAGCATATAGGACTTGATTTTCTTCTTTCTTTCTCTTCCGTCTCATCCGTATTAAGTTAATTATGCTTATTTAGAGTTATGAGAATTTTACGGAAGCATTACGGGTGTCCCGGAAGCCCCGGAATCCCATTTTTCAACAAAACGGGGGGTGTGGTGGACACCTAGCTCGCCCAGGCGAGCTAGGTTGCTTCAACCTTAAGCAAGAAATTGCCCAGAAACCTCTAGAAGGGCCCAGATTCGAAAATTACTATTTACACCCCCATTTTACTAAATACACCCCCTTTGCCTTTTTTTTGGTGATTTTTTTCGTAACGTTACGAAACTTACGAATTTCGTAACGATACTTGTTTTCTTTCCATAATGTTACGAAACCTTGCGGATTACATAATCATCCCTTTTTTTGACTTACGGAATGTTACGAAACCTCACGAATTGTGCAACGATGCTTCCTTTTGATTTCCGGTGTGTCACGGAACCTTACGGATTGTGCATCAATACTTTCTTTCGGTTTCCGGCACATCACGGAACTTCACAAATTGCCTAATGATGGGTGCCAAGCACCTCAAAATGACCAAACACAAGTTGCATGCCACCAAGCAAAGGTCCCCGGACGAAATTAGGGTATGACAGTTGCCCCTCTTTACTTGTCTTTTATTGGAGATAAAAGGGAAGTAAAGATAAGACACTAATTTCGTTCCTCCCGGTTGACGAGAGTCGCGGGTGACCATAAAATACCCCCGCATGCAAATGACTTGTTGTCCCCGGGGGAACAAAAGGTGCAGAAGACGATGTCAGTCTCTGCATGCTATCAAGCGTTCTGTCTTACAGATATCAAAAGAATGTTTATACGGATAACCACTCGGGTATTTTCGTCCGTCAGCGTGACTCAAATGTCAATATGACAGATCTTGTGAGCGTGGAAGATGACGTAAATCTCCGCGTGTCAACGGGCTTGTCGGCCGCGATTGACGAAGGGCGCAGAATGACAATAATTTGTCTCTGCGTGCCATCGGACACAACTGTGTCTGAATGGCAAAAAGGTGTGCGGAATGACCATAATTTGTCTCCGCATGTCATCGGGCCCGCCGCCTCTGGATGACAAAAGGGCGCAGAATGACCATAATTTGTCTCTGCGTGCCATCGGACACAACTGTGTCTGAATGGCAAAAAGGTGTGCGGAATGACCATAATTTGTCTCCGCATGTCATCGGGCCCGCCGCCTCTGGATGACAAAAGGGCGTAGAATGACCATAATTTGTCTCTGCGTGCCATCGGACACAACTGTGTCTGAATGGCAAAAGGGTGTGCGGAATGACCATAATTTGTCTCCGCATGTCATCGGGCCCGCCGCCTCTGGATGACAAAAGGGCGCAGAATGACCATAATTTGTCTCTGCGTGCCATCGGACACAACTGTGCCTGAATGGCAAAAGGGTGTGCAGAATGACCATAATTTGTCTTCGCATGTCACATGACCTCAGGGTCAATATGACAGAGATTGTGGGGCGGCCGACAAAAGCAAGGCTCTTGCTCCTACGTATCCTCAATGAGGAACTCAGACCTACGTAGTTCTAGATAACTTGTGAGACTTGAAAAAGTCTCCACCGGAAAATGCTGACACCTCCGGAAAGGGAACAGATGACCACATTGGCCTCCGCTCGTCAATCACACTTGGGGTCACTGAATGACGAGGTGCGGATAACCGTAAGGTGTCTCCGCGGGCTACCAGCTTTTGGGTCATGGTAACAAAAATCGGTGTGGTCGACAAAAGCAAGGCTTTTGCTCCTACGTATCCTCAAATGAGGAACTCAGACCTACGTAGTTCTGGATAACTTGTGAGACTTGAAAAAGTCTCCACCGGAAGATGCTGACATCTCCGGAAAGGGCGCAGATGACCACATTGGCCTCTGCTCGTCAATCACACTTGGGGTCACTGAATGATGAGGTGCGGATAACCGTAAGGTGTGTCCGCAGGCTACCAGCTCTTGGGTCATGGTAACAAAAGGTGGTGTGGTCGACAAAAGCAAGGCTTTTGCTCCTACGTATCCTCAAATATGGAACTCAGACCTACGTAGTTCTGGATAACTTGTGAGACTTGAAAAAGTCTCGGTGTTTTCTCCACTAAAATGCAAACATGCTTTAGTAAAGAGACAAATATTCCAACTGATTAGAGCAGCATATGCTTTTTTGAGTGAAAAACAATGCGTCTACCGGGGAAGGAGAGTCTGCTGATGAAACCTCCCCATAACCATAAATGAGATTTTGGATGTTAGCATTTCGTTTCTAAATGACCATTTAGAGGAAACACTGGGTTCGACAAAAATAGAAGAAATCCACTCAAAGTGTATCAATCTCGCATAGGTAAGTGTTTTATCCTAATTCCGAACCATAGATATGTCATGACTTGATTTTACAAATCATTTCCTATCAAATCAAAGATTACATGCGTGATCATGGATCAATAGGACTTCCCTTGGAAACAGATTCTTTTGGTGGGTTTTTCGGCTTTTGATTTTTTTTTTCGCTTTTTTCCTTTTCTATTTTTGTTTAGCGCGGGGCGAAGAAGTCGCTAGCACACAAGATTTTTGTTGGCAATTAAAGGGAGAAGACCACTTTAGGTCGTGGTTTCCTTTCCTTCTTTTTGTTCATTTGGTGACAATTCTGTATTGTTCAGATATTGTCCGGTCCAAAGACCTTTCTGCACATTTCTTCTGTTTTCTTTCGATCCTTGATCAGGAGCTTTCTTTCCTTCTTCTTCTTCTTTTTTTTACTTTCTCCCATTCTTTGATTGGGAATTTCCTTTCTTTTCTTTTTGCTTTCTCCCACTCTTTGATTGGGAATTTTCCTTTCTTTTCCTTTTGCTTTCTCTTTGATTGGAAATTTTCCTTCTTTTCTTTTTTTGCTTCCGAGGGTAAGGATTGACATTCTCACCCTGGGTTAAGGTTTATGGTGAGTCAGGATTTTGGCTCAAGTCTTGTAGAATGGCTAGACATGATACATGTCAGGGTTTGGTTTGGTTTAAGGATAAAAGGGATGCCCCACATTATTTCCATGACACAAATGCAAAAATGATGATTTGGAAATTTTATGCAAAACTGGTCATGCATGCACCTATGCGGACACTGAAGTGTCAAATTTTTATGGTCATGTGATGCTAGGGCTCAGGATTCATTTCCTCTATTTTAAATCAACCCAATGTTTCCAAAATATGTTCTTTTATCAATTTGTGCATTCATTCGAGTCCATTTTGGGTACTCGGGAAAATTTCACAGCATTCACCCTTCAGGTGTACACACATTTTTTCAAAAACTAGCTATGACCAGCGAATTTGTTTTTCAAAGAAGAGTTGGAAGCCATCTCTTTTCGAAAGCATGTTGGTTTTTTCAGCTAGACAACTTATTTTTCTTTTTTTTCTCTCTCTTTTTTCTTTTTATGAGGTATTTTGCTACCTAAACATGTGTATATTTTTGTGAGGTATTTTTGCTATATACATGCATATCCAAGGTATCTTGCTACCTAAACATGTGTATATTTTTGTGAGGTATTTTTGCTCTATACATGCATATCCAAGGTATCTTGCTACCTAAACATACATATATATATTTTGTGAGGTATCTTTTTGCTACATACATGCATATCTAAGGTATTTTTCACTACCTAAACACGCATACATATATTTTGTGAGGTATGACTACCTTCCGAGCTTGCGCTTGTTTTATTTAAATTCCCATGATCATGAGCAACTAGGTGTGTCCTACTATAAAAAGTGATCAAATAGCAAGCAGAAATTTAAAAGTTATTAGGTTGCCTCCTAGTAGCGCTTCTTTAACGTCTTGAGCTGGACGCCTTATGACTTGTCGGTCACTGACCTAGTACTTTGCTTACCTTTGGCTTTGGACTTGGTCGTCTATTGGTCGGCCATGTGTCGTAGGCAACGCTCTAAGCTTTTTATGGATGAGCTGAGGTGAACTCTAGAGGTGGTGGCGGTGTGTCTATTGCCCGCTACCGGCCATCCCAATGCTGATGTGGTGTTTCGCCCTGCGCCGGCCTGGGGGCGCAATACTTCTTGATGAAAGCTCGATTGGTAGGGGGGCCTGATGACCTTGCTGGGGGTGACAGGCACTCCCTAGAACTGACAGAGACCCGTATTTAGAGCTGGCAACTCCAAGACCCTGTTGGCCTTCTTCGGGTCCACTAGGTGTCTTGCGGGCACAATCCCTGCAAACAATAGATGACATCAGAAATCAGTTGGGGGAGGTGCACACTTACCTATGCCACGGCGACATGAACTTGCTGGGGGAAACGGGCGCCCTGTAGGGCCGACAAAGGCCCGTAACCAGAGCTGGAAACCCCAGGGCCCTGTTGGACTTCTTCAGGTCCACTGGGTGTCTTTGTGGGTGCGATCCCTGCAAACAATAGATGGTATCAGAAATCAGTTGAACCATATGCATACTTACCCATGTCAGGACGACACAGACCAACTGATACTTTTGCAGGGAGAGATTGGCATTGCGGTCGCTGAGCAGAATGTTGCTAAGTAGCAATGTCATCTATATCTGTGTAAGAGTGGTCATGTTGGTGCGCATGATCCGCACTCGTCTCTTTGCAGCGGCACGGGTGAAATCTTGCCCCGGTATGCATAGTAGCTGTGTGATAGCCTCCCTCTCTGGTTGTGCTCGCACAGTTGGCCCTCCTCCAATATCAGGGGGTGGCCCAGGAACCGTTAAAAGGAAACTACTGGTCCCTTAACTGGGAGTGCAAGTCTCGGTTAAGCATTTAAGGACAGAGGACCTTAAATTCTCTTAAGGTGTAAATGTGGAGCACACTGAAAATGAGGACACATAGCCCTCTAAAGGTGAGGGCGTGCAGCCCTCTCAAGACGAGGATGTGTAGTCCTCTGGAGGTGAGGGCGTGCAGCCCTCTGATGGCGAGGACGTGTAGTCCTCTCAAGGTGAGGGCGTGCAGCCCTCTGAAGGTGAGGACATGCAGTCCTCTGATGGCGAGGGCGTGTAGCCCTCTCAAGGTGAGGGAATGTAGCCCTACGAAGGTGAGGACATGCAGTCCTCTAATGGCGAGGGCGTGTAGCCCTCTGAAGGTGAGGACGTGTGGTCCTTTAAAGGTGAGGGCGTGTAGCCCTACGAAGGTGAGGACATGCAGTCCTCTGATGGCGAGGGCGTGTAGCCCTCTGAAGGTGAGGACGTGTAGTCCTCTGAAGGTAAGGGTAACTAGTACCCAAGGCGAGGACGGGTAGCCCTCTCAAGGCGAGGACGTGTAGTCCTCTGGAGGTGAGGGCGTGCAGCCCTCTAATGGTGAGGACGTGTAGTCCTCTCAAGGCGAGGACGTGTAGTCCTCTAAAGGCGAGGACGTGTAGTCCTCTGACGGTGAGGGTAACTAGTACCCAAGGTGAGGGCGTGTAGCCCTCTCAAGGCGAGGACATGTAGTCCTCTGGAGGTGAGGGCGTGCAGCCCTCTGATGGGGAGGACGTGTAGTCCTCTCAAGGTGAGGGCGTGCAGCCCTCTGTTGGCGAGGACGTGTTGTCCTTTCAAGGTGAGGACGTGTAGTCCTTTCAAGGTGAGGGCGTGCAGCCCTCTGTTGACGAGGACGTGTAGTCCTCTAAAGGTGAGGGCGTGTAGCCCTACGAAGGTGAGGACGTGCAGTCCTATGAAGGCGAGAGTGTGTAGCCCTCTGAAGGTGAGGACGTGTAGTCCTCTGACGGTGAGGGTAACTAGTACCCAAGGTGAGGGCGTGTAGCCCTCTCAAGGCGAGGACATGTAGTCCTCTCAAGGTGAGGACGTGTAGTCCTCTGAAGGCGATAGGTACAAGTACCCAAGGGTTCACCCTTATGAGAAAGCAAGAGATCGACTCATCGAGAGGGTCGGTCACCCAAATCCACACGACTGGATATTAAATGTAGGAAATCTATGCAGTTAACATGATTTTTAGGGATGCAGATGCATGCAACCTTTGTCGTGAAATTTGGTAAATGTGGACTTCATATGAAACAATGCAATGTAATGGAAAGTTGTACAATGTTCATGACATTCTTTCCCTATTTTGTGATTTTGATTTTGATTTGATTTTTTTTTTGGAAAACACAAATTGATTGTCCTTTTGAAAGAGGTGATAGTCCATGCAACCTTATCCTATCTTTTGCAAATCTCTCCGAGAACTCCCTCTGAGTGTTGTTCTGTTTGATTTAGTCATTTGACCATTTTGGAGTGACGACAATGGAG
This sequence comes from Glycine soja, assembly GCF_004193775.1. Lineage (NCBI taxonomy): Eukaryota > Viridiplantae > Streptophyta > Magnoliopsida > Fabales > Fabaceae > Glycine > Glycine soja. The sequence continues at coordinate 11,294,842 of NC_041004.1, read as the reverse complement.
TCGTTTGATGTTTAATCAATCCATTGAAATCCTAGGGTTTGTCCCCCCCCCCTTTTTTTTGTTAAAAACATCGATGGGTGAGAACTTTTGATCGGCCCCTATGTTCACTTGAGGCTCATGCACGGTGCCCCTCATTGCCCAGTGTAAGGCTTTGAGGTACCAATCGTTGTCTTTCGTCATGACCTTGTAGGAGGGAACCTATTGGTGAGAACTTCTAATCTGCCCCTAGGTTCACTTGAGGCTCATGCACGATGCCCCTCATTGCCCCAGTGTAAGGCTTTGAGGTACCAATCGTTGTCTTGTTTTCATAGCCTCGTAGTGAGGAAGAATGAAAGAAGGAGTTGATTCTTGCAAAAAGAATTTTTTCAAGGACGAGAAATAGTTGAAGGATTTTTCGATGGATTAAGTCAAATGACTCGTATGTAGAAGCAAGATGTTTTGATGTTTTGATGATGCCAAAGGATCAAGTGCTTCCAAGTTTTATTCAAGACAAGAATCCAAGAATCCAAGAAAATCAAGATATATGATGAAGTTGATCTCTAGAATCTTAGGAAGAAGTTTCCAAATTGAAAAAGCAAAAGGTTTGGCCAAAGAATTCTATCTAAATCATTTTAAATTGAGATTTACTCTCTGGTAATCAATTACCAACAGCTGAAAATGTTTATAATAGTCACTAGAAATTTGAATTCAAAATTTATAATGTGTAATCGATTACACATGGATGGTAATTGATTACCAGCAGTTTATTCAAATTTTAAAGCCTATGATCGATTACACAAGTCTTGTAATCGATTACCAGAGGAGATTTTCAGAAAATAATTTCCAAGAGTCACATCTATTCAAATGGTTTATGAATGGCCATCAAAGGTGACTTGGAAACACAAATTTAAAGAGAGTTTTCATTGCCCAAAAAGTTTTATCCTCTCAAAAGATTAAGAGTTTTTCTGAACTGAAATGTCTTATCCTCTCAAATTGGTCAACCACTTGCATATTCAATAAGGAATTTTGATTGATCTTCATTGTACAATCTATATTTTTTAAGAGAGATTTCTTCTTCTTATTTCTGAAAAGGGATTAAGAGATCGTGGGTCTCTTGTTGTAGAGGATTCCTGAACACAAGGGAAGGGTTGTCCATGTGTGGTTCAGACTTTGTAAAAGGAGTTTTACAAAGAGAGTGGAAAATCTCAAGTGGGTTGCTTGAGGACTGGACGTAGGCGCGGGAAGTGGCCGAACCAGTATAAATCAAGTTTGCATTCCTCTCTTCCTTTAAACTTCTTTTATTTATAGCCATTTATCTTTTGCTTTAAAGAAGTTTATTTTGAATTGTCTTTTGAGTAATTCATGTTAAGGGTGCATTGTTAATCCAAAAAGAAAGAGTGATAGTTCAATTGGGGAATAGTCTTTGCATCTTAATTCAACCCCCCTTTTTCTTAAGGTAACTGAGGCCATTTGTCCAACATTCTATTCTTGATAACTCACTTCTCTCTAAAAAGACAAAATGAGGTCGCATGAACGTCTATATTTTTACTTGAAAACACAGTCAATCAAATGCCTTTTTATTTTTTATTTTGAAACTTATTTGTTTTGAACTTTACTCGTTTTACGGCACCCCCACCAACGTGCACGACGAGTAATCTCTGATTGAACAGTCTTAGAAGTCAACACTTAGGAGCGCAGGTCGCTTGAGCAAACAGACCAATGGCTTGCACCCACATTCTAGTGAAAGTTGAATAAGCAAACATGCGTTTGTGAGAGGATGAGGGACAAAGATATCAACTTTATCCATTTCATTTAACATTGTAACTGTGGTTTACAATAATGGCATAAACTTGGAAATCCTGATGAGTCATTAGAGACACCTAACAACAGCCTTCAAAATTGCCCCATGTGTGGCATCTCTTGTCAATGTTAGGATTTACACGCAATTCTCCTCAAATTTCAGCCAGCCCGCATCAATTAGACCTTGCACCTTATGCTTCAGAGCCCTACAATGCTCAATGGAACGCCCCGGGGCTTCTCCGTGACAAGCACACGTTGCGTTCGAGTCGTATTCTCGGAGAAATGGAGGTTGATGAACCTTGGCTAGGGTTATGGCTACCATTGAATTATCAAGTAGATATGGGAGCAAGTCAGCATAGGACACTGGAATTGGGGTGAATTCTATAGGCTTTCTCGCTGCAAAATTCATTTCTTGGTTGGTGTTTTTGGTTTGTGCTAAAGGTGGTTGTCATACCCTAATTTCGTCCGGGGACCTTTGCTCGATGACGTGCGACCATTCTTTGGTCCTCGTGAGGTGCTTGGCACCCATCATTAGGCAATTTGTGAAATTCCAGGACATGCCGAAAAACCAAAAAAATATTGATGCACAATCCGTAAGTTTCCGTGACACACCGGAAATCAAATGGAAGCATCGTTGCATAATTAAGTGAGGTTCCGTAACATTCCGTAAGTCAAAAAGGGGATGATTATGTAATCCGCAAGGTTCCGTAACATTACGGAAAGAAAACAAGTATCGTTACGAAATTCGTAAGTTTCCGTAACTTTACGAAAAAAGAATCACCAAAAAACAGCAGAGGGGGGGTGTACTTAGTAAAAATGGGGGTGCAAATAGCACCCAGGCCCACTTGGGCCCTCCGGAATATTCCTCCAGAAGGCGGTTGCTTCTGGAGGAAGCAACCCTGCTCGCCTGGGCGAGCTGGGCGGCAACCACCTCCCCTATTTTGCTATAAATAGGGGAGGAAGGCAAGAAGGAAGGGGTTCAGCCCCTTAGGCACTTCTCTCTCTTTCGAATTTGCTTGGAAAAATTGTTTCCGTGAAGAAAATCTAAGCCGAGGCGCTTCCGAAACGTTTCCGTAACGTTTTCCGTGAGGAATTTCGCAAAGATTTCAACCGTTCTTCGACGTTCTTCATTCGTTCTTCATCGTTCTTCGATCTTCAACGGGTAAGTACCTCGAACCAAGCTTTTCGATTCATTCTATGTGCCCGTAGTGGTCCACATTGTGTTTCGTGCATTTTTATTCTCGTTTTGTTTACTTTTTATACCCCCTGTTGACGTGCTTAAGCCATTTTACTTAAGTCATTTCTCGCTTAACTTAAAAATAAAATGAATTTCCACCGAACGTTTGAATTGTATTATCCATTAACTTCGGTTAAAATAAATTCCGACCGTTCGGTCGTGCCGTAACCACGTTGGAAATCAAAAAGAGGTAAAAAATAATATAATAATCAAAAAGACATCTTTTAGTAAAATAAAGCGGAAAATCAAGTGGACGTTTTCTCTTTGGGATTTCTCATTCTTAATCGAATTGATTAATAACTAAAGTGAAACTAAAAGGCTAAAATCAATTCGCCTAGTCAAGCTCGTCCATAAAAAATAGGCTTTTGAAGTTTGTCATTTCATTTCCTCACTAAGTAAAATGGATCATTTTTAAAGGTCCAACGCCTTAAAATAATCACCTCTTAAAGTAAAAAAGAATCACTTGATAAGAAAGAACTACGTAGGTCTGATTTCCTCATCACAAATTGAGGAATACGTAGGAGCAAAGGGAAACACCCTTGTCGACCACAAAAAAGAAAAAATATAAAAAGGGTATAAAGGATATAAGAACATAAAAGGGAACATAAAAATCAAAGTCATGTTTGCACATTCGATTAAAGGCTGCCGTCTCTTGGGACGGACGTGTGGGGTGCTAATACCTTCCCCGTGCGTAAATACAACTCCCGAACCTTTCAACTTAAAAGTTCGTAGATCGCGTCTTTTCCGGTTTTTCCGACGTTTTCCTCAAATAAACGTTGGTGGCGACTCCGCGCGTATTCCTTTCGTGGAACACGCATCCCGCGAGTCACGCGTCGCCCTCCCGCCGAAGGGTAGGTTGCGACAGTTGGCGACTCCACTGGGGACTATTTTTAGAGAGTTAGGCCATTTAATCTTGTGCAAATGCTTTACCATGACTTACTCCTTTGTTGTTTTCCTTCATTATGTACTTGTGTATATAAACTCTTTGTTGCTTTTAGTGTGTTTTAAAATGTATGCATGTGGTAAATATTTGTTCATTTGATGCACACAAACACCAACACTATTTGCACACACTGTGTGTGAAAAAGGGCCCTATACCCGGGTTCATGGGAACATAAGGAGTGGAGGTGAATCTGTGATCATGCTAGGTCTCCGACTTGCTTGATTACAGTGAACCCTCATCTAGAGCTTTTCTCTTTGAAAACTTATTGTTGCTAGTAGTCCCTACTGCTGCAATATGTTCTTCGAAGAGAATGATACCTCTAGAAACCATCAAGAGAGATATGACTACCTTGGGGATTATTACTAAAAGCCTAGTTAGCTCTTTCCCTTATAGGTCCCTTAAATAGAGGCACGGAGCAAACACGTTGCGTGCCATTTTTCACACTGCCATGCATAAGTATCATATACCCTTTTGCTTATATTTGTTTGTGAATATTGTCGTACTATGTACATCCCCGTGTTGTGCCTTTCGCATATGCATCATGCGTAGGTTTCGCCTTTGATCCCCTCACTTTAGCAAACCAACGAAGGGTCCGTGTCACCGTTTTAAATACATACGTTGGGGCACTTTGCTACCCCTAGACGTTGTATCTAAGAAGGAGACAGTTTCTCGGGCTCCCGTATTCGTAAATTGCATCTGTGTCATATGCATTTCTTCATGCATTCATCCATTCCACCGATGATAGATGTAGGAGTTTTGTTTCGCACTAGATTTTATTTCACTTTAGTAAAACATGGGATCAAGTCAAAAGCCTTTGCTTAAAAAGAGGTTCTATCAAGTCAAAATCAAGAGCTTAGAGGTCACCAGTTTACGAAAGTTGGGGCAATTAATGGGTCAACTTCAACGGCAAGCCTTCTGCAAAGCCTATGGTAAGATTTGGGACCTAGCTAGGGTAGAAGTCTCCATGGAACCAATTGCATCCCTTTCCCAGTATTATGACCAGCCCCTAAGGTGCTTCACATTTGAGGACTTCCAGCTAGTGCCGACTGTGAAAGAGTTTGAAGAAATCCTGGGATGCCCACTGGGAGGAAGGAAGCCATATCTTTTCTCTGGGTTCTATCCCTCCACGACAAGAGTTGCCAAGGTGGTGAAAATCTCAGCACAAGAGTTGGACCGTGTAAAGCAAAACAGGAATGGGGTAGTCGGAGTACCAAGGAAGTGTTTGGAGGAAAGGGCAAAGGCCTTGGCAAATCAAGGCGAATGGGCTTTCTTTTATTGACATCTTGGCGGTTTTGATCTTTGGAGTTGTCCTCTTTCCGAATATGGAAGGGTTAGTGGACCTAGCAGCGATTGACGCTTTCCTCGCCTTTCATCATGGCAAGGAAAGCCCGGTCGTCGCCATTTTGGCCATGTATGACACGTTCGACCGGGGATGTGAAAAGAGCGGCGCAAGAATTGTTTGTTGTGCACCAACTCTTGGCTACCCCATGAGAGGAGCGCCATTAGACGGAAGCATCACGCCTTTCATCGCACGGGGTTTTAGTGACCACAACGCGAGGGTACTCCAAGGAGTTCCCAAGGCATGGGATGCGGCGTGAAGAAAGGACAAAGAGCTTAGGGGAAGCAGTAATGGGAGCATCGGCGGCTATCATAAGTGGCTGAGAGTCCGGACACAAGGATTGGATTGGCTCCCAAATCTAAAGACTGTGAGAGACGATGAGGTTAAAGCTTCGGAAGAAAGTGATGAGGTACAAGCCCTAAAGGCAGATCTTGAAAGAGCCTGGGTAGTCGAAGAGAAGTTCAAGTCCATAGCCATCAAAGTCTGAAAAGAGTATGATGAACTAAGGGATGTCAATATGGCCACCGATGAAGCCTTGGAATGAGAAACCAAGAAGGCCCGAAAGGAAGAACACGACCAAAACAAGTTTTGAGGGGCTTTATAGGGCAGCAATAGTGAGCTCAAGCTCCGAAGAGGTGAAAGGAATCATCACGGGTCAAAGGCATGATCTTGAAGAACGAGCTAAAGGCTTTCCTTAGGTCGAAAAGAAATTTGTCCCAACAGTTAAGCGAGACTGAAGGGAATATGTGGGCCATCATCGATGAGTGCAAAGAGAAGCTAAATCTAGCGGCGACTCACGAGCAAAGGCTAGAGGATGAGTACGCCAAGATATCAGCAGAAAGGGAAGCAAGGGAAAGGGTAATTGATTCATTGCACCAAGAGGCAACAATGTGGACGGACCGATTTGCTCTTACTTTAAACAGGAGTCAAGAACTTCCCCCATTGCTAGCCAAGGCCCAAGCAGTGGCGGACACCTACTCCGCCCCCGAGGAGATCCACGGACTTCTCAGCTATTGTCAGCATATGATAGACTCAATGGACCATATGATTAGAAACCGCTAGGAAGTTCGTATTGTCGCTCAGATCTTGACTAGTTATAACTTTTTGAATAAAATGAGTTTATCCCACGTTTTTACTCCAAAAATCAGTGCGAATCAAGTCACTCCCGCATTTTATCCCTAGCATGCATTGTATGTTGGTCTCGTCCTTTGTCACGGGAAGCCGGAAGGTCCATATCACCTTCTTAATTGTACACATGGGGCACTGCGCCCCCAAATGCGCAAGTAAGAAGAGATAATTTTCCGGGCTCTCGTGTCCGTAAAATGCATTCATATCATGCATCGCATAAGCATCTCTTCATAACATCATAATGGACATATCCTGCATTTGTCCGTTATCATATTCCAGCCTCACATTTTGCATGAGTCATGGCATCATCATGCATATGCGTTCAACAAACTTTTTGATCTGCAAAATTGCATACCATTTGTTTTCATGTTTGCTCATCCTTGCGTTTTCCTCTACAAAACAAAAACAAAAAAGGGGGAAGCGTGAAACTTCACACTACATTCTTAGTTTCATGTGTTAGGCACCACGAGCCAACCATGTTGGGATCATAAACCCGTTTCACTTTAAAAAATAATTGAACATGGTACCTAATGCATGGTTAACTAGGAAATGGTGTTTCTTCGGGCATCTCAATTTCATAATTACATTTTCCATGCACGGCTTAAAGTATGCCCGAGTCATTCATCCCTATGAAGTGTTGTTGAAGTATTGGCGATCAAAATTGCCATTCCCTGGGTTATGGGGTTGAACCAAGCTCATGCTTTTTCGAAAAAAGTTCATCAAATCAAGTTGAAGAATGGAAGTAACTATCTTGCAAAAATTGGGGCAAAAGATGAATCGAGTCACATCACTGCTTCGTCTACTGCCAAACATATTTAGGATTGTTGATGTCCTTGTTACTTCCAGTTTCACCTTGACAAAGATGTCATAGACCATGTGGAAAATCTAAATTGATTCAACCCCATATCCTGCACAATACTTCAACTGTACATCATTCGCATACATCCATGCTTTTCATTGGTTGCATTGCTCATTGCATTCTTTCCTTGAAAAAGAAAATAAAAATAAATAAATAAATAAAATAAAATAAAAATGATCTTAATCATTGTTATCAAAAAGAAAAGGACACGCTTTACGGCGCCCTTACCGAACTCGTGCTAGAGCTAGAGTAATGGGTGAAGCAGAGGAGGTGCAAGAGAAGATGAAGGCCGACATGGAGGCCATGAAAGAGAAAATGGCCACAATGATGGAGGCCATGATGAGCGTGAAGAAGATAATGGAAGCCAATGCGGTTGCAATTGCCGCTACCAGCGTTGTTGCTAAGGTGAACCTGATGTCCCCATCCGGCATCAACCAAATGAATCATCCAACCTCAGATATGGTAGGCAAAGATTTGGGAAGTACGGGCAGCCCCCATAATGTACAAATTCAAAACGAGCACGCCTTCCCGTCATATGGCTTGCCTCTCAACTATACGCCACCCAAAGTGGCGTACACTCCCAATAAGAATGTCAATAACTCCACTCCTATACCCATTGAGAGCCAACAACCCCAAACTGATCATGCACATGTCTCTTAAACCGTGGAAGAGACCCATGAAATTCCCCATCACAATCTAGACGACTTCGAGCCTTGGCTCGGATATACCACTGAAGGGCAAGCAGTTGGTGGTATACCCCTACAAAACCCTTTGGAGGGCCCTCAGTATCACCCACAACTGCACCTCTTGCATTCCACAGCGGTTAAAAACCCTCATGACTATGGCAGGAATGGGAAAGTTGGATCATCTAGAGGAAAGGCTCAGGGCCATTGAAGGAGGTGAAGATTATGCCTTTGCTAACCTAGAAGAGTTGTTCCTAATACCCAAACATGGTCATTCCCAAGTTCAAGGTGCCGGACTTTGGCAAGTACAAGGGGACTACTCGCTCCAAGAACCATCTAAAGATGTACTGTCGGAAGATGGGGGCATACGCAAAAGATGAGAAACTGCTGATACATTTTTCCTGAGAAAGTCTTACTAGGACAACTGTCGCCTGGTATACTAACTTAGGAACCTTCTTGAGTCCATTCTTGGAAGGACCTAATGGTTGCCTTCATTAGGCAGTGTCAGTACAATTCTGATATGGCTCCGGATAGGATGCAACTACAAAAACTGTGCAAAAAGGGGGCACGAATCTTTCAAAGAATACGCCCAAAGATGGAGAGACTTGGCAACTCAAGTAGCACCCCCAAAAACAGAGAAAGAGATTATCACAATGATAGTAGACACGTGACCGGTGTTCTACTATGAAAAATGGTGGGTTACACACCTTCAAGTTTTACAGATTTGGTCTTCGCCAGTGAAAGGATCAAGGTGGGTCCGAAAAGAGGCAAATTTGATCATCCTACTAGGACGACTGAGAAAACTGGGGCAAATGAAGAGGGTGAGAAAGAGGGAGAAACCCATGCTGTGACTGCCATTCCTATACGGCCAAGTTTCCCACCAACCCAACAATGTCATTACTCAGCCAATAACAAACCTCCTCCTTACCCACCACCCAGTTATCCACAAAGGCCATCCCTAAATCAACCACAAAGCCTGTCTACCGCACTTCCAATGACGAAGACCACTTTTAGCACAAACAAAAAAAAAACACCAACAAAAAGGAATTTTGCAGCAAAAAGCTTGTAGGGTTCACCCCAAATTCCGTTGTCATATGCTAAACTTGATCCCATATCTACTTGATAATTCAATGGTAGCCGTAACCCCAACCAAGGTTCATCAACCTTCATTTCTCCGAGAATACGACTCGAACGCAACGTGTGCTTGTCACGGAGAAGCCTCGGGGTGTCCCATTGAGCATTGTAGGGCTCTGAAGTGTAGGGTGCGAGGTCTAATTGATGCTGGCTGAAATTTGAGGAGAATCGTGTGTAAATCCTGGCATTGACAAGAGATGCCACACATGGGGCAATTTTGAAAGCTGTTGTTAGATGTCTCTAATGACTCACCAGGATTTTCAACTTTCACTGGAATTGGGTGCAAGCCATTGGTCTATTTGCTCAAGCGACCTGTGACCATTCAATCAGAGGTTACTCGTCTTGCACGTTGGCGGGGCTGCCGTAAAACAACAAATAAAGCTCAAAACAAATAAGTTTCAAAATAAAAATAAAAAAGGGAGTTCAAAAAGGAAAAAAAAAAAGAGCATTTGATTGACTGTGTTTTCAAGACATTCATGTGACCTCATTATATCATTCCGGAAAGTTTGTCTTTTTAGAGAGAAGTGAGTTATCAAGAATAGGATGTTGAACAAATGGCCTCAGTTATTTTAAGGAAGGGGGGGTTGAATTAAGATGCAAAGACTATTCCCCAATTGAACTATCACTCTTTCTTTTTGGATTAACAATGCACCCTTAACATGAATTCCTCAAAAGACATTTCAAAATAAACTTCTTTAAAGCAAAAGATAAATAGCAATAAATAAAAGAAGTTTAAAGGAAGAGAGGAATGCAAACTTGATTTATACTGGTTCGGCCACTTCCCGTGCCTACATCCAGTCCTCAAGCAACCCACTTGAGATTTTTCACTCTCTTTGTAAAACTTCTTTTACAAAGCCTGAACCACACAGGGACAACCCTTCCCTTGTGTTCAGGAATCCTTTACAACAAGAGACCCACGGTCTCTTAATCCCTTTTCAGAAATAAGAAGAGAAGAAGAAATCTCTCTTAAAAGAGGTAGATTGTAAAATGAAGATCAATCAAAAATTCCTTATTAAATATGCAAGTGGTTGACCAAGGAATCTTTTTGAGAGGATAAGACATTTCAATTCAGAAAAACTCTTGATCTTTCGAGAGGATAAAACTATTTGGGCAATGAAAACTCTCTTTAAAACATTTGAATGGCCATTCATAAAACATTTGAATAGATATGTCTCTTGGAAATTATTTTCTGAAAATCCCCTCTGGTAATCAATTACAAGACTTATGTAATCGATTACAGGTTTTAAAAATTTGAATTAAAACATTTTCAACTAATGGTAATCGATTACCAGAGAGCAAATCTCAATTTGAAATGATAGAATTCTTTGGTCAAACCTTTTGTTTGTTTCAATTTGGAAACTTCTTCCTAAAGATTCTAAGAGATCAAACTTGATAATATATCTTGACTTTCTTGGATTCTTGTCTTGAATAAAACTTAGAAGCATTTGATCCTGTAGCATCATCAAGACATCAAAACATCTTGCTTCTACATAGGAGTCATTTGACTTAATCCATCAACTGAAAGATCCTTCAACTATTTCTCGTCCTTGGAAAATTCTTTTTGCAAGAATCAACTGCTTCTTTCATTCTTCCTCACTACGAGGTCGTGAAAACAAGACAACACTTGGTACCTCTAAGCCCTACACTGGGGCAACGAAAGGCACCATGCAAAAACCTCAAGCGAACCTAGGGGCAGATTAGAAGTTCTCACCCAATAGGTTCCCTCCTACAAGGTCATGACGAAATGCAACGATTGGTACCTCAAAGCCTTACACTGGGGCAATGAGCGGCACCGTGCATGAGCCTCAAGTGAACATAGGGGCCGATCAAAAGTTCACACCCGTCGATGTTTTTAAACAAGAAAAAAAAAGGAGACAAGCCCTGGAATTTCAATAGATTGATTAATTATCAAACGACTCCATTCCCGTCACTCCAAAATGGTCAAGTGACTAAATCAAACAGAACATACACTCTGAGGGAGTTCCCGGAGAGATTTGCAAAAAGATAGGATGAGGTTGCATGAATTATCACCTCTTTCAAAAGGACAGTCAATCTGTGTTGTCCAAAAAAAAAAAAAAAAAAAATCAAATCAAAATCAAAATCACAAAATAGGGAAAGAATGCCATGAACATTGTACAACTTTCCATTACATTGCATTGTTTCATATAAAGTCCGCATTTACCCAAATTTCACAACAAAGGTTGCATGCATCTGCATCCCTCAAAATCATGTTAACTACATAGATTCCCTACATCTAAATGTCCAAATCTTTTGACTTTGGGATGACCGGCTCTCTCGATGAGTCGATCTCTTGCTTTCTCATAAGGATGGACCCTCGGGTACTAGTACCCTGGTCTTCAGAGGACTACATGTCCTCGCCTTGAGAGGGCTACACGCCCTCACCTTGGGTACTAGTTACCCTCACCGTTGAGAGGACTACACGTCCTCGCCTTGAGAGGACTACACGTCCTCACCATCAGAGGGCTACACGCCCTTACCTCCAGAGGACTACATGTCCTCGCCTTGAGAGGGCTACACGCCCTCATCTTGGGTACTAGTTACCCTCACCGTCAGAGGACTACACGTCCTCGCCTTGAGAGGACTACACGTCCTCACCACCAGAGGGCTGCACGCCCTCACCTCCAGAGGACTATAAGTCCTCGCCTTGAGAGGGCTACACGCCCTCACCTTGGGTACTAGTTACCTTCACCTTCAGAGGACTACACGTCCTCGCCTTCAAAGGGTCATGTACCTTCAACTTCAGAGGACTACACGTCCTCGCCGTCAAGGGGTCATGTGCCTTCACCTTTGTAGGGCTACATGCCCTCACCTTCAGAGGACTACACGTCCTCACCTTTAGAGGACTACACGTCCTCGCCATCAGAGGACTACATGTTCCCCATTTTCAAAGGGGGGCATGCCCTCACCTTCAGAGGATTGCACGTCCTTGCCATCATAGGACTACACTCCCTCGCCTTCGAAAGGCGACACGTCCTGAACTTCAGAGGGCTACACGCCCTCGCCTTTAGAGGACTACGCGTCCTCACTTTCAGTGGGCTCCATATCCACACCTTAAGATAATTTAAGGTCCTCTGTCCTTAAATGCTTAACCGAGACTTGCACTCCCGGTTAAGGGACCAGTAGTTTCCTTTTTAACGGTTCCTGGGCCACCCCCTGATATTGGAGGAGGGCCAACTGTGCGAGCACAACCAGAGAGGGAGGCTATCACACAGCTACTATGCATACTGGGGCAAGATTTCACCCGTGCCGCTGCAAAGAGAAGAGTGCGGACCATGCGCACCAACATGACCACTCTTACACAGATATAGATGACATTGCTACTTAGCAACATTCTGCCCAACGACCGCAATGCCAATCTCCCCCTGCGGAAGTATCAGTTGGTCTGTGCCGTCCCGACATGGGTAAGTATGCATATGGTTCAACTGATTTCTGATACCATTTATTTGTTTGCAGGGATCGCACCCACAAAGACACCCAGTGAACCTGAAGAAGTCCAACAGGGCCCTGGGGTTTCCAGCTCTGGTTACGGGCCTCTATCAGTCCTACGGGGTGCCCGTACCCCCCCGGCAAGGTCACGTCATCATAGGTAAGTATGCACATCGCTCAACTGATTTCTGATTTCATCTATTGTTTGCAGGGATCGCGACTGCAAGACACCTAGTGGACCCGAAGAAGTCCAACAGGGTCTTGGAATTGTCAAGCTCTAATTACGGGTCTCTGTCAGTTCTACGGAGTACCTGTCACCTCCAGCAAGGGCATCAGGCCCCCTACTAATCGAGCTTTCATCAAGAAGTACTGCGCCCCAGACAGGCGCAGGGCGAAACACCACAGCAGCATTGGGATGGTCGGCAGCGGGAAACAGACGCACCGCCATCACCTCTAGAGTTCACCTCTGCTCATCCACAAAAAGGTTTGAGTATTGCCTACGCAACATGGCCGACCAATAGGCGACCAAGTCCAAAGCCAAATGTAAGAAAAGTACTAGGTCAGTGACCGACAAGTCATAAGGCGTCCAGCTAAAGACGTTAAAGAAGCGCTACTAGGAGGCAACCTAGTACCTTTTGAATCTATGCTTGTTATTTGATCACTTTTTATAGTAGGACGCACCTAGTTGCTCATGATCCTGGGGATTTAAATAAAACAAGCGCAAGCTCGGAAGGTAGTCATACCTCACAAAATATATATATATGTATGTTTAGGTAGTGAAAATACCTTAGATATGCATGTATGTAAACAAAAAAACACTTCACAAAATATATATATGTATGTTTAGGTAGAAAAATACCTTAGATATGCATGTATGTAAACAAAAAACACTTCACAAAATATATATATATGTATGTTTAGGTAGAAAGATACCTTAGATATGCATGTATGTAAACAAAAAATACTTCACAAAATATATATGTATGTTTAGGTAGAAAGATACCTTGGATATGCATGTATATAGCAAAAATACCTTACAAAACATATATATGTATGTTTAGGTAGCAAGATACCTTGGATATGCAGTATATAGCAAAATACCTCATAAAAAAAAAAGAGAAGAAAAAAAAAACAAACAAGAAAAAGAAATAAACAAATGATCATGATAAAAATAAAAATAGAAAAGAAAAAATGAAATGAATGAGATGGAAAAGAGAACAAAAAAGAAAAAGAAGAAAGCAAGTAAGGAAAAAGGTGGAAAAAAGGAAAATAAGTTGTCTAGCTAAAAACCGACATGCTTTTGAAAAGAGACGATTTCCAACTTTTCTTTGAAAAAAATTCATTCATTGATCATAACCGATTTTTGAAGAAAAAAACGTGTCTACACCTGAAGGGTGAATGCTGTGAAAATTTCCCCGGACGCCCAAAATGGACTCGGATGAATGCACAAATTGATAAAAGAACATATTTTGGAAACATTGGGTTGATTTAAAATAGAGGAAATGAATCCTGAGCCCTAGCATCACATGACCATAAAAATTTGACACTTGAGTGTCCGCATAGGTGCATGCATGACCAGTTTTGCATAAAGTTTCCAGATCATCATTTTTGCATTTGTGTCATGGAAATAATGTGGGGCATCCCTTTTATCCTTGAGCCAAACCAAACCCCGACATGTATCATGTCTAGCCATTCTACAAACCTTGAGCCAAAATCCTGACTCACCATAATCCTTACCCTCGGAAGCAAAAAGGAAAAGAAGGAAAATTTCCAATCAAAGAGAAAGCAAAAAGGAAAAGAAGGAAAATTTCCAATCAAAGAGAAAGCAAAAAAAGAAAAGAAAGGAAATTCCCAATCAAAGAGTGGGAGAAAGCAAAAAGAAAAGAAAGAAAATTCCCAATCAAAGAATGGGAGAAAGAAAAAAAGAGAAAAGAAGGAAAGAAAGCTCCTGATCAAGGATCGAAAGAAAACAGAAGAAATGTGCAGAGAGGTCTTTGGACCGGACAATATCTGAACAATACAGAATTGTCACCAAATGAACAAAAAAAGAAGGAAAGGAAACCACGACCTAAAATGGTCTTCTCCCTTTGATTACCAACCAAAATCCCGTGCGCTGGCGACTTTTTTTCCTCGCCCCGCACTAAACAAAAAAAAACAGAAAAAGAAAAAGCCAGAAAAATCAAAAGCCAAAAACACACAAAAGCCGAAAAAAAAAAACCACCAAAAGAACCCATTCCCAAGGGAAGCCCTATTGATCCATGATCATGCATGTAATTTTTGATTTGATAGGAAATAATTTGCAAAGTCAAGTCATGACATGTCTATGGTTCGGAATTAGGATGAAACACTTACCTGTGCAAGATTGATACACTTTGAGTGATTTTCTTCTATTTTTGTCGAACCCGGTGTTTCCTCTAAATGGTCATTTAGAAACGAAATGCTAACATCCAAAATCTCATTTATGGTTATGGGGGATCCCATCGGCAGACTCTCCTTCCCCGGTAGACGCATTGTTTTTCACTAAAAAAAAAAGCATATGCTGCTCTAAATCAGTTGGAATATTTGTCTCTTTGCCAAAGCATGTTTGCATTTTAGTGGAGAAAACAACGAGACTTTTTCAAGTCTCACAAGTTATCCAGAACTACGTAGGTCTGAGTTCCTCATTGGAGGATACGTAGGAGCAAGAGCCTCGCTTTTGTCGACCACACCGCCTTTTGTTGCCATGACTCAAGAGCTGGTAGCCCGCGGAGACACCTTACGGTTATCCGCACCTCATCATTCAGTGACCCCAAGTGTGATTCACGAGCAGAGACCAATATGGTCATCTGCGCCCTTTCCGGAGATGTCAGCATTTTCCGATGGAGACTTTTCAAGTCTCACAAGTTATCAAGAACTACGTAGGTCTGAATTCCTCATTGGAGGATACGTAGGAGCAAGAGCCTTGCTTTTGTCGGCCGCCCCATAATCTTTGTCATACTGACCCTGAGGTCATGTGACATGCACCCTTGTATCATCCAGAGGCGGCGGGCCCGATGATACGCGGAGATACCTTACGGTTATCCGCACCCTTTTGTCATCCAGAGGCGGCGGGCCCGATGACAAGCAGAGACCAAGTTTGGTCATTCTGCACCCTTGTATCATCCAGAGGCGGCGGGCCCGATGATACGCGGAGATACCTTACGGTTATTCGCACCCTTTTGTCATCCAGAGGCGGCGGGCCCGATGACAAGCAGAGACCAAGTTTGGTCATTCTGCACCCTTGTATCATCCAGAGGCGGCGGGCCCGATGATACGCGGAGATACCTTACGGTTATTCGCACCCTTTTGTCATCCAGAGGCGGCGGGCCCGATGACAAGTAGAGACCAAGTTTGGTCATTCTGCACCCTTGTATCATCCAGAGGCGGCGGGCCCGATGATACGCGGAGATACCTTACGGTTATTCGCACCCTTTTGTCATCCAGAGGCGGCGGGCCCGATGACAAGCAGAGACCAAGTTTGGTCATTCTGCACCCTTGTATCATCCAAAGGCGGCGGGCCCGATGATACGCGGAGATACCTTACGGTTATTCGCACCCTTTTGTCATCCAGAGGCGGCGGGCCCGATGACAAGCAGAGACCAAGTTTGGTCATTCTGCACCCTTGTATCATCCAGAGGCGGCGGGCCCGATGATACGCGGAAATACCCGAGTGGTTATCCGTATAAACATTCTTTTGCTATCTGTAAGACAGAACGCTTGATAGCATGCAGAGGCTGACATAGTCTTCTGCACCTTTTGTTCCTCCGGGAACAACAAGTCATTTACATGCGGAAATTTCATGGTCGCCCGCGACTCTCGTCAACCGAGAGGAGCGAAATTAGTGTCATACACTGATTTTCGGGGACCTTTGCTTGATGACATGCGACCATTCTTTGGTCCTTGTGAGGTGCTTGGCATCCATCATTAGGCAATTTGTGAAATTCTAGGAGCGACAAGTCATGGTCACCCGCGACTCTCGTCAACCGAGAGGAACGAAATTAGTGTCATACACTGATTTTCGGGGACCTTTGCTTGATGACAAGCGACCATTCTTTGGTCCTTGTGAGGTGCTTGGCACCCATCATTAGGCAATTTGTGAAATTTTGGGAACAACAAGTCATTTGCATGTGGAGATTTTATGGTCACCTGCGACTCTCGTCAAATCGAGAGGAACGAAATTAGTGTCTTATCTTTACTTTCCTTTTATCTCCAATAAAAGACAAGTAAAGAGGGGCAACTGTCATACCCTAATTTCGTCCGGGGACCTTTGCTCGATGACGTGCGACCATTCTTTGGTCCTCGTGAGGTGCTTGGCACCCATCATTAGGCAATTTGTGAAATTCCAGGACATGCCGAAAAACCAAAAAAATATTGATGCACAATCCGTAAGTTTCCGTGACACACCGGAAATCAAATGGAAGCATCGTTGCATAATTAAGTGAGGTTCCGTAACATTCCGTAAGTCAAAAAGGGGATGATTATGTAACCCGCAAGGTTCCGTAACATTACGGAAAGAAAACAAGTATCGTTACGAAATTCGTAAGTTTCCGTAACTTTACGAAAAAAGAATCACCAAAAAACAGCAGAGGGGGTGTACTTAGTAAAAATGGGGGTGCAAATAGCACCCAGGCCCACTTGGGCCCTCCGGAATATTCCTCCAGAAGGCGGTTGCTTCTGGAGGAAGCAACCCTGCTCGCCTGGGCGAGCTGGGCGGCAACCACCTCCCCTATTTTGCTATAAATAGGGGAGGAAGGCAAGAAGGAAGGGGTTCAGCCCCTTAGGCACTTCTCTCTCTTTCGAATTTGCTTGGAAAAATTGTTTCCGTGAAGAAAATCTAAGCCGAGGCGCTTCCGAAACGTTTCCGTAACATTTTCCGTGAGGAATTTTGCAAAGATTTCAACCGTTCTTCGACGTTCTTCATTCGTTCTTCATCGTTCTTCGATCTTCAACGGGTAAGTACCTCGAACCAAGCTTTTCGATTCATTCTATGTGCCCGTAGTGGTCCACATTGTGTTTCGTGCATTTTTATTCTCGTTTTGTTTACTTTTTATACCCCCTGTTGACGTGCTTAAGCCATTTTACTTAAGTCATTTCTCGCTTAACTTAAAAATAAAATGAATTTCCACCGAACGTTTGAATTGTATTATCCATTAACTTCGGTTAAAATAAATTCCGACCGTTCGGTCGTGCCGTAACCACGTTGGAAATCACAAAGAGGTAAAAAATAATATAATAATCAAAAAGACATCTTTTAGTAAAATAAAGCGGAAAATCAAGTGGACGTTTTCTCTTTGGGATTTCTCATTCTTAATCGAATTGATTAATAACTAAAGTGAAACTAAAAGGCTAAAATCAATTCGCCTAGTCAAGCTCGTCCATAAAAAATAGGCTTTTGAAGTTTGTCATTTCATTTCCTCACTAAGTAAAATGGATCATTTTTAAAGGTCCAACGCCTTAAAATAATCACCTCTTAAAGTAAAAAAGAATCACTTGATAAGAAAGAACTACGTAGGTCTGATTTCCTCATCACAAATTGAGGAATACGTAGGAGCAAAGGGAAACACCCTTGTCGACCACAAAAAAGAAAAAATATAAAAAGGGTATAAAGGATATAAGAACATAAAAGGGAACATAAAAATCAAAGTCATGTTTGCACATTCGATTAAAGGCTGCCGTCTCTTGGGACGGACGTGTGGGGTGCTAATACCTTCCCCGTGCGTAAATACAACTCCCGAACCTTTCAACTTAAAAGTTCGTAGATCGCGTCTTTTCCGGTTTTTCCGACGTTTTCCTCAAATAAACGTTGGTGGCGACTCCGCGCGTATTCCTTTCGTGGAACACGCATCCCGCGAGTCACGCGTCGCCCTCCCGCCGAAGGGTAGGTTGCGACAGTGGTGTTCGTCATTGGAAGTGCGGTAGACAGACTTTGTGGTTGATTTAGGGATGGCCTTTGTGGATAAATGGGCGGTAGGTAAGGAGAAGGGTTGAGTAATGACATTGTTGGGTTGGTGGGAAACTTGGCCGTACAGGAATGGCAGTCACAGCATGGGTTTCTCCCTCATCGTCACCCTCTTTATTTGCCCCAGTTTTCTCATTCGTCCAAGCAGGATGATTAAATTTGCCTCTTTTCGGACCCACATTGATCCTTTCACTGGCGAAGACCAAATCTGCAAAGCTTTGAGGGTGCGTAGCCCACCATCTTTTCATAGTAGAGTACCGATAATGTGTCTACCATCACAATTATCGTCTCCCTTTTTGAACATGTTCTATAGTTGCATCCTATCCGGAACCATATCAGAATAGTACTGATACTGCCTAACGAAGGCAACCATTAGGTCCTTCCAAGTATGGACTCGGGAAGGTTCCAAGTTAGTGTACCAGGTAACAGCTACCCTAGTAAGACTTTCTTGGAAGAAATGTATTAGCAGTTCCTCATCTTTGTGTATGCCCTTATCTTCCGACAATACATCTTTGGATGGTTCTTGGGGCAAGTAGTCCCCTTGTACTTGTCAAAGTCCAGCACCTTGAACTTGGGAGGGGTGATGATATTGGGTACTAGGAACAACTATTCTAGGTTAGCAAAGGCATAATCTTTACCTCCTTCAATGGCCCTGAGCCTTTCCTCTTTCCCATTTCTGCCATAGCATGAGGGTTTTTAACCGCTGTGGAATGTGAGGGTTGTGGTTGTGGGTGACACTGAGGGCCCTCCAAAGTGTTTTGCAGGGGTATACCACCAACTGCTTGCCCTTCAGTGGCATATCCGAGGCAAGGCTCGAAGTCGGCTAGATTGTGGTGGGGAATTTCATGTGTCTCCTCCATGGGTCGAGAGATATGTGCATGATCAGATTGAGGTTGTTGGCTCTTAATGAGTATGGGAGTGGAGTTATTGACATCCTCATTGGGAATGTACGCCACATTGGGTGGTGTATAGTTTGGGAGGCAAGCCATATGGCGGGAAGGCGTGCTTGTTTTGAATTTGCACATCATGGGGTCATCCGTACTTCCCAAATCTTTGCCTGCCATATTTGAGGTTTGATGATTCATTTGCTTGAGGCCAGATGGGAGCATCGGGTTCACCTTAGCGACAGCGCTAGTAGCGGCAACTATAACCACATTGGCTTCCATTATCTTCTTCATGCTCATCATGGCCTCCATCATTGTGGCCATTTGCTCTTTCATGGCCTCCATTTCGGCCTTCATCTTCTCTTGCACCTCCTCTGCTTCACCCATTACTCTAGCTCTAGCAGGAGTTCGGTAAGGGCGCCGTAAAGCATGTTCTTTTCTTTTTTATAACAATGATTAAGTTCGTTTTTCTTTTTTTTCAAGGAAAGAATGTAATGAACAATGCGACCAATGAAAAGCATGGATGTATGTGAATGATGCAAGTTGAAGTATTGCAAATTTTTATGCAGGACATGGGGTTGAATCAATTTAGATTTTTCAACATGGTTCATGACATCTTGGTCAAGGTGAAACTGGAAGTAACAAGAACATCAACAGTCCTAAATGTGTTTGGCAGTAGACGAAACAGTGATGTAACTTGATTCATCTTTTGCCCCAATTTTTGCAAGAGGGTACTTCCATACTTCAACTTGACTTGATGAACTTTTTTCGATAAAGCATGAGCTTAGTGCAACCCTATAATCCAAGGAATGGCAATTATGATCGCCAATACTTCAACAACCTTTCATAGGGATGAATGACTCGGGCATACTTTAAGCTATGCATGGAAAATGTAATTATGAAATTGAGATGCCCGAAGAAACATCATTTCCTAGTTAACCATGCATTAGGTACCATGTTCACTCATTTTGTTTTTAAGTGAAACGGGTTTATGATCCCAACATGGTTGGCTCATGGTGCCTAACACATGCAACTAAGAATGTAGTGTGAAATTTCACGCTTCCCTTTTTTTGTTTTTGTTTTGTAGAGGAAAACGCAAGGATGAGCAAACATGAAAACAAATGGTATGCAATTTTGCAGATCAAAAAGTTTGTTGAACGCATATGCATGATGATGCCATGACTCATGCAAAATGTGAGACTAGAATATGATAACAGACAAATGCAGGAACGATATGTTCATTATGATGTTATGAAGAGATGCTTATGCAATGCATGATATGAACGCATTTTACGGACACGAGAGCCCGGAAAATTATCTCTTCTTACTTGCGCATTTGGGGGCGCAGTGCCCCATGTGTACAATTAAGAAGGTGATATGGACCTTCCGGCTTCCCGTGACAAAGGACGAGACCAACATACAATGCATGCTAGAGATAAAATGCGGGAGTGACTTGATTCGCGCTGATTTTTGGAGTAAAAACGTGGGATAAACTCATTTTATTCAAAAGTTATAACTAGTCAAGATCTGAGCGACAATACAAACTTCCTAGCGGTTTCTAATCATATGGTCCATTAAGTCTATCATGTGCTGACAATAACTGAGAAGTCCGTGGATCTCCTTGGGGGCGGAGTAGGTGTCCGCCATTGCTTTGGCCTTGGCTAGCAATCGGGGAAGTTCTTGACTCCTGTTCAAAGTAAGAGCAAATCGGTCCATCATTGTTGCCTCTTGGTGCAATGAATCAATTACCCTTTCCCTTGCTTCCCTTTCTGCTGATATCTTGGCGTACTCATCCTCTAGCCTTTGCTCGTGAGTCGCCACTAGATTTAGCTTCTCTTTGCACTCATCGATGATGGCCCACATATTCCCTTCAGTCTCACTTTAACTGTTGGGACAAATTTCTTTTCGACCTAAAGCAAGCCTTTAGCTCGTCCTTCCAGATCATGCCTTTGACCCGTGATGATTCCTTTCACCTCTTCGGAGTTTGAGCTCACTATTGCTGCCCTATAAAGCCCCTCAAAACTTGTTTTGGTCGTGTTCTTCCTTTCGGGCCTTCTTGGTTTCTCATTCCAAGGCTTCATCGGTGGCCATATTGATGTCCCTTAGTTCATCATACTCTCTTCAGACTTTGATGGCTATGGACTTGAACTTCTCTTTGACTACCCGGGCTCTTTCAAGCTTTGCCTTTAGGGCTTGTACCTCATCACTTTCTTCCGAAGCTTTAACCTCATTGTCTCTCACAGTCTTTAGATTTGGGAGCCAATCCAATCCTTGTGTCCGGACTCTCAGCCACTTATGATAGCCGCCGATGATCCCATTACTGCTTCCCCTAAGCTCTCTGTCCTTTCTTCACGTCGCATTCCATGCCTTGCGAACTCCTTGGAGTACCCTCGCGTTGTGGTCACTGAAACCCCGTGCGATGAAAGGCGTGATGCTTGCGTCTGATGGCACCCCTCTCATGGGGTAGCCAAGCTGTCTTATGGCGAGGACGAGATTATAATTAATACAACCCCTTGTTCCCATCAAGGGAACATTTGGACATCCTTCGCATGAAGATAGAATCCTGATTCTTCCTTCCTTCTAGCGAGGGAACCAATTAACAGACGCCCCTCCATGCTAGCCAAGAGTTGGTCCCAATTCGCTTTTCCTTTTTCGACGCACGAGCGGTGACCTTGTAGCGGATAGACGGGCCTACCTTCTTGGAGAAAAAAGGTGTGAAACCAGCCACACATAGAGAGCCAGTGCACAACAAACAATTCTTGCGCTGCTCTTTTCACATCCCCAGTCGAACGTGTCATACATGGCCAAAATGGCGACGACCGGGCTTTCCTTGCCATGATGAAAGGCGAGGAAAGCGTCAATCGCTGCTAGGTCCACTAACCCTTCCATATTCGGAAAGAGGACAACTCCAAAGATCAAAAGCGCCAAGATGTCAATAAAAGAAAGCCAATTCGCCTTGATTTGCCAAGGCCTTTGCCCTTTCCTCCAAACACTTCCTTGGTACTCCGACTACCCCATTCCTGTTTTGCTTTACACGGTCCAACTCTTGTGCTGAGATTTTCACTACCTTGGCAACTCTTGTCGTGGAGGGATAGAACCCAGAGAAAAGATATGGCTTCCTTCCTCCCAGTGGGCATCCCAGGATTTCTTCAAACTCTTTCATAGTCGGCACTAGCTGGAAGTCCTCAAATGTGAAGCACCTTAGGGGCTGGTCATAATACTGGGAAAGGGATGCAATCGGTTCCATGGAGACTTCTACCCTAGCTAGGTCCCAAACCTTACCATAGGCTTTGCGGAAGGCTTGCCGTTGAAGTTGACCCATTAATTGCCCCAACTCTCGTAAACTAGTGACCTCTAAGCTCTTGATTTTGACTTGATTGAACCTCTTTTTAAGAGGATGCTTTTGACTTGATCCCATGTTTTACTAAAGTGAAATAAAATCTAGTGCGAATCAAAACTCCGACATCTATCATGGGTGGAATGGATGAATGCATGAAGAAATGCATATGACACAGATGCAATTTACGAATACGAGAGCCCGAGAAACTGTCTCCTTCTTAGATACAACGTCTAGGGGTAGCAAAGTGCCCCAACGTATGTATTTAAAACGGTGACACAGACCCTTCGTTGGTTTGTTTACAGAGGGGATCAAGACAGAACCCATGTGCGATGCAAATGCGAAAGGCGCAACACGGAAATGTACATAGTATTACAATACTCACTGAATATAAGCAAAAGGGTATATGACACTTATGCATGGCAGTGTGAAAAATGGCACGCAGCGTGTTTGCTCCGTGCCCCTATTTAAGGGACCTATAAGGGAGAGAGCTAACTAGGCTTTTAGTAATAACCCCCAAAGTAGTCATATCTCTCTTGATGGTTTCTAGAGGTATCATCCCCTTCGAAGAACATACTGCAGCAGTAGGGACTACTAGCAACAATATGTTTTCAAAGAGAAAAACTCTAGATGAGGGTTCACTGTAATCAAGCAAGTCGGAGACCTAGCATGATCACGGATTCACCTCCACTCCTTATGTTCCCACGAACCTGGGTATAGGGCCCTTTTTCAACTCACCGTGTGTGCAAATAGTGTTAGTGTTTGTGTGCATCAAATGAATAAATATTTACCTCAAGCATACAAAAAATGCACTAAAAAGCATCAAAGAGTTATATATACAAGAACATAATGAAGGAAAACCAACAAAGGAGTAAGTCATGGTAAAACATTTCACAAGATTAAATGGCCTAACTCTCTAAAAACAATCCCCAGTGGAGTCGCCAACTGTCGCAACCTACCCTTCGGCAGGAGGGCGACGCGTGACTCGCGGGATGCGTGTTCCACGAAAGGAATACGCGCGGAGTCGCCACCAACGTTTATTTGAGGAAAACGTCAGAAAAACCGGAAAAGACGCGATCTACGAACTTTTAAGTGAAAGGTTCGGGAGTTGTATTTACGCACGGGGAAGGTGTTAGCACCCCACACGTCCGTCACAAGGGACGGCAACCTTTAATCGAATGTGCAAACATGACTTTGATTTTTACGTTCCCTTTACGTTCTTATATCTTTTATGCCCTTTTTATATTTTTCTCTTTTTTGTGGTCGACAAGGGTGTTTTCCCTTTGCTCCTACGTATTCCTCAATTTGTGATGAGGAAATCAGACCTACGTAGTTCTTTCAGAACAAAGTGTTTGGTTAAGTTGTTTTTTATCTTTTTGCAAGATATATTTTGATTTGAACAAAAAGGTCATTTAAGGTGTTGGACCATTAAACGATCTTTTGATTTTGAAAGGAGAGAAACGTTAAGGCGTTGGACCATTAACGATCTCTTGTTTTTGAAAGGAGAGAAACGTTAAGGCACTTGGACCATTAACGATCTCTCGGGATGGTCGACAAAAGCGGGGCTTTTGCTCCTACGTATCCTCAATTGCGATGAGGAAATCAGACCTACGTAGTTCTTGCAAAAGTGGTAAAGTCACATGTTGATTTTATGCTTTTAAGCGGTCCATGTTAAACGATAAAAGCAAAGAGGACCGTTTAAGGCGTTGGACCTTAAAACGGTTTTTAGTGATTTTTCGGACAAAACTTGATTTGTGAGTTGATTTTAGTCTTCGTTTCACTTTGGTTATTCATCAATTCATTCAAGGAAACTTCCTAAGAAAAACGTCCGATTGATTTTTTTTTATTATTTTATTCAAAGATATTTATTATTATTTTTCAAGATATTTTGATTATTTTATTATTATTTTTACTTTTTTTGGTTTAACCGAGGTTATAGCGTGAACGATCGGTTAGATTTTGTTCTAAAAGTGATTAAACGAGATTACAACACAAATGATCGGTTGAAATTCATTTTATCATTTATTAGGTGAGAAAACGGCTTAAATAAACGATAAAAGCGCGTTAAAGACGAAAGAAAAGAAATCGAAAATGAACGAAATAAAGATGAAAGCTTAAAAAAAAACAAGAAAAGAATTGAAAGTCTCGGATTCGAAAACTTACCCGTTGAAGAACGAAGAACGGATGAAGAACGGTGAAGAACGGATGAAAACCTTCACAGATTTGCTTACGAAAACATCTCGGAAGCGTTACGGAAGCATCTCGGCTTGGATTTTCTTCACGGAAACAATTTTTTTCACCCAAAATAGCTGAAATACATAGCCAGGGGGCTGAGGGATCCTTAGAACAGCGCACTTCAGCCTTTTTATAGGAAAAAGGGGGAGGAGGTTGCCGCCCAGCTCGCCCAGGCCAGAAGCAACCCAGCTTCAAAAAACACTCTGGAAGGCCCAATTCAAAATTTTGAAATTGCTATTTGCACCCCCCAATTTTGATAAGTTCACCCCCTTCTTTCGTAATTTACGGAAAAGTTACGGAAGCATATAGGACTTGATTTTCTTCTTTCTTTCTCTTCCGTCTCATCCGTATTAAGTTGATTATGCTTATTTAGAGTTATGGGAATTTTACAGAAGCATTACGGGTGTCCCGGAAGCCCCGGAATCCCATTTTTCAACAAAACGGGGGGTTTGGTGGCCACCTAGCTCGCCCAGGCGAGCTAGGTTGCTTCAACCTTAAGCAGGAAATTGCCCAGAAACCTCTAGAAGGGCCCAGATTCGAAAATTACTATTTACACCCCCATTTTACTAAATACACCCCCTTTGCCTTTTTTTTTTGGTGATTTTTTTCGTAATGTTACGAAACTTACGAATTTCGTAACGATACTTGTTTTCTTTCCGTAATGTTACGGAACCTTGCGGATTACATAATCATCCCTTTTTTTGACTTACGGAATGTTACGAAACCTCACGAATTGTGCAACGATGCTTCCTTTTGATTTCCGGTGTGCCACGGAACCTTACGGATTGTGCATCAATACTTCCTTTCGGTTTCCGGCACATCACGGAACTTCACAAATTGCCTAATGATGGGTGCCAAGCACCTCAAAATGACCAAACACAAGTTGCATGCCACCGAGCAAAGGTCCCCGGACGAAATTAGGGTATGAAAAATATGTACAAAGATAATTGGACCCAACCTTGGTCCATGGGCTCAGAAATCTATCCTGAGGTTCATGAGAACCCTAGGGCCTTCTTCAACAGATCTAGCCCAATCCTCTTGGAGCCTCTTGCTCATGGCTCTAGTGACTGGTCCCTTCCTAGGGAGGATTGCATCATCCCCTTCCCCTTGAAGAGGATTTTACCTCAAATCTGTTAGTTCCTCCTCTTCAATATCAGCTCCACCTGCAAAAGGAATTAAATCAGAAATGTTAAAAGTGGTGCTGACTCCATACTCTTCTGGGAGGTCCAACCTATCGGCATTGTTATTGGTCCTCTACAAAACCTGAAAAGGTCCATCCCCTCTAGGGCTAAGCTTGGATTTCCTTTTAGTAGGGAATCTATCCTTCCTATGATGGAGCCAAACCCAGTCACCCTCATTAAAAACTAGCTCTTTTCTTCCTCTATCGCCTTTAGTTGAATACACCTTTGTTTGGTTCTATATTTGGTTCTTAACCCTCTCATGCAACTTATTTACAAACTCTGACCTAGATTCTCATTCTTCATGTATAAAAGAAGTGTCCAGTGGGAGGGGAATGAGGTCTAATGGTGTTAGGGGATTGAACCCATAAACAACCTCAAAAGGGGACTGCTTGGTGGTTCTATGAACCCCCCTGTTGTAGGCAAATTCTACATGAGGAAGATACTCATCCCCAAGACTTATGCTTGCCTTTCAGAAGAGCCCTTAAAAGGGTGGATAAAGACCTATTCACTACCTCTGTTTGCCGATCAGTTTGTGGATCACAAGTGGTAGAGAAAAGAAGTTTAGTTCCTAGCTTAGCCCATAAGGTTTTCCAGAAGTGGCTAAGGAACTTAGCATCTCTATCTGACACAATGGTCCTAGGCAAACCATGGAGTCTCACAACTTCCCTGAAAAAGAGTTTTGAGATGTGGGAAGCATCATCAACCTTGTGGCATGGTATAAAGTGTGCCATCTTGCTAAACCTATCCAGCACCACAAAGATATAGTCTACACCTCTTTGGGTTCGAGGAAGCCCAAGGACAAAGTCCATACTGATGTCTACCCAAGGTGCAGATGGGATGGGTAAGGGTGTGTATAGCCCATGAGGCATCACCCTAGACTTGGCTTGTAAACAAGCCACACACCTAGTGCAATCCTTATGGACATCTTTCTTCATATGGGGCCAATAAAACTTTACTTTGAGTAAGGCAAGGGTCTTGTCTATCCCAAAGTGGCCCATGAGCCCACCCTCATGGCTCTCTTTCATAAGTAATTTCCTAATGGATCCTTGGGGTATGCAAAGCTTTCCCTCTTTGAACAAATACCCCTCAGCCAAATAGAATCCATCTTGGGCCTTTTTCCCACAACTCTTGTAAATGGGAGAGAAATGTTCATCTAAAGCATACAAGTCCCTAATATTATCAAATCCTAAAATTTGAGCTCCTAGGGAGCAAAACAATGTGTGTCTCCTAGAGAGGACATCAGCTACCACATTTGTTTTTCCCTTTTTGTATTTGATAACATATGGAAATTGCTCCAGGTACTCTACCCATTTTGCATGCCTCTTGTTTAACTTGCTTTGCCCTATAATGTACTTAAGTGATTGATGATCACTATGAATGACGAATTCCTTGGAAATAAGGTAATGTTCCCAAGTTTGGAGGGCTCTTATTAAGGCATAAAGCTCTTTATCATAGGTGGGGTAGTTGAGGGTGGCACTATGAAGTTTTTCACTAAAATAAGCAATAGGGTGCCACCTTGTAACAATACAGCTCCAACTCCCACTCTAGAGGCATCACATTCTAGCTCAAAAGTTTTAGAGAAGTCAAGAAGAGCTAGAACAGGTGCCTTAGTAAGCCTTTCTTTGAGCAAAGCAAAGGCTTGCTCTTGTTTTTCACCCCAGGTAAATGCCACATTCTTCTTTACCAGCTCATTGAGAGGTGATGCAATTGTAGAGAAATTAGGAATGAACCTTCTATAGAAGCTTGCTAACCCATGGAAGCTCATAATATCTCCCACACTTTTTGGGGTGGGCCATTCTTGGATGGCCTTGATTTTCTCAGGGTCCACTTGGACCCCATTTCTACCAACTACAAAACCTAAGAAAACTATATTATCTACACAAAAGGTACACTTCTCTATATTTGCATAGAGGGTGTTTTTCCTAAGGACTGAAAGAACTTGCCTGAGATGTCCTAAGTGATCATCTAGGCTCCTACTGTACACTAAAATATCATCAAAATAAACAACTACAAATCTACCTATGAAATCCCTTAAGACATGATGCATAAGCCTTATAAAGGTGCTTGGTGCATTAGTGAGCCTAAAAGGCATCACTAGCCATTCATACAAACCAAACTTGGTCTTGAAAACGGTTTTCCACTCATCACCCTTTTTCATCCTGATTTGGTGATAACCACTTTTAAGATAAATTTTTGAAAAGATATTGGCACCATGCAACTCATCAAGCAAATCTTCAAGTCGAGGAATAGGGTGCCTATACTTTACAATGATGTTGTTGATGGCCCTACAATCTGTACACAGTCCCCACATACCATCCTTTTTGGGCACCAACAACACTGGCACAGCACATGGGCCTAGGCTCTCTTGGACCCAGCCCTTCTCCAACAATTCTTTAACCTGAGACTTTATCTCCTTAGTCTCCTGAGGGTGAGTCCTATAGGCTGGCCTATTAGGAAGGCTTGCTCCTGGGACTAAATCTATTTGGTGTTCTATTCCCCTTCAAGGAGGTGCCCCAGGGGGTATCTCTTTGGGAAATATATCACCAAATTCATGTAAGAGTTCTTGGACCTTTGGGGGTAAGGTCTCAAATGTAGGAATTGTGGCAGTGCTAAGGGATGTTTCCCTTGATAGGAGAAGGTAGAAAGATTGTTTAAGAAGGAATGCTCTTTTAATATCACCTTTTGTTGCAAAATGATTTTCCTTAACAATCTTCGTGGAGGAATCCTTTCCCTCTTTTTCCTTCCCCTTGGCCTTTGAAGACAAGGCCTTACTATCCTTCTTTTTCTTTTGTTTTTCTACTTTTTCTTCCTCATCCCTCTTATCTTTCATAATTAGTTGATCTTTGGCCACCTGTGAAGGTGTTTGAGGATGCAACACAAATTTAGTTCCAAGATGGGTGAGGGTAGTCTCATTAGTTAGGCCATTATAAATGATCTTCCTATCAAATTGCCACGGCCTTCCTAAAAGAATATGTCCTGCCTCCATGGGAACTATATCACAATTAACTTCATCCTTATATGTCCCAATGGAGAAAGGTACCTTCACTTATTGGTTAACTATTATTTCCCCTTGCTCATTGAGCCATTGAAGTTTATAAGGTTTTGGGTGGGGAATGATAGTGAGGTTCAACTTGGAAACTAATCTTGTACTACAAAAATTGCAACAAGATCCACTATCCACAATGAGAGAACAAGTTTTATCTAAAATTTTGCATCTTGTATGAAAGATGTTCTCTCTTTGGGATTGAGATAGATCACAAGATTGACCTCCAAGGAGCCTTCTAACCATTAAGAGGTCACCTTCTTCATGGGGGTAGACTTCCTCACTAGACTCTTCACCCCTTACATCATCTTCACTTCCACTAGAGGAAGGGGAAGAAGTAATCTCCTCTTGACTACTATAAATGTCTTGACCCCTCATAATCATGGTTTTTTGTGTGGGGCATTGAGAGGCAATGTGACCTCTCCCAAGACATTTGAAGCATTTAATGTTGCTAGTCCTTTCTTAGGAACTAGTCTTAGGGGTGGATTTCTCTATGGTCTTACCCTTATCTTCCTTGGGTTTTGAAGGTGCAGCCCCCAAAATTCCTTGGGCTTGGTCCTTCCTTGGATAAGAGTGAAAGCTATAAGATTTTGAAGAAGGCTTTCTTTTAAGTTGTTGCTCCACTCTTATACAAAGTTGGACTAGCTCATCTAGGTCCCTATATGGAAGGAGTTCAACCTTATCCCTCACTTGCATATTAAGCCCACTAAGGAACCTAGCTATGCTTGTTCTTTCCTCCTCCCTAAGTCCAACTCTTAAAAGGAGTAGTTCCATTTGTTGTCTATATTCTTCAAAACTCATACTCCCTTGTCTAAGCCTTTGGAGCTTGTCCATAAGCTCCCTTTCATAGTAAGAGGGAATGTGCCTCTTCCTAAGGGCACTCTTAAGATCATTCCAATACTCTACTGGAGAATCCCTATGATCCTTCGTTCCCTAACAAGGGAAGTCCACCAATAGAGGGCATACCCTTGAAAGCTAAGGGTAGCCAATGGAACTTTTCTCTCTTCGCTAATATGATGGCAAGCAAAGAGTTGTTCAACCTTCATTTCCCAATCTAAGTAGGCCTCAACATTATCTTTTCCATGGAAATATGGGAGGCTAATGTTAACCTCTTGAGGCCTTCTATCCTTTTCTTTTCTTTGGGAGTGATGTTTAGTATGTGAACTATGGCGCCCTCTATAATAGTCGCTAAGTTCTTCACTTAAACTCTTGCAAGAGTCATGACTACTATAGGAGGCATGTTTTTCTCTTTTCATTTCTTTCATTATTTTTCTTCTTTCTTCCTCTCTTATTTTCTCTCTTTCATCTTGACTTATTTCTTCCACTCTTTTTTCCCTTTTTCTTTTCTCTCTTGTTTTTCTTTCCACAACTTAAGGGATCTGAACTCATCTAATATCTTATACAAGGGGTCCTTAGGAGTAGAACCCTCACCATTAACACTAGATGAAGAATAAAGACTCATGTTGGTTCCTAAGTTGTGGTTCTTTCTTGTTGGGGGTTTGAAAACAAAAGGTCAAAGAAACTATGGTTGAAACTAGCCAAAATAAACACTAAAAGAGGTGTGAAAGATAAGGTAAAAACTAATTGGTAAAAGGAAAGCTATCTAGGTGGTTTGACAATGGAAGGTAAAGGAAATAAGCTATGAAAGTAAGCAAGAAATTAAAGTGCAAGAAATACAAACTAGGCAGATCCTAAGAGTGTTTGGATGACCTCATTTAAGGTTCCCAACAAAACACTCACTATCCTAAGGGAAAATTGCCTAAAATTATTACACACAAATGGAAGTAGGGTGACCTATTCGGACTCCCAACTTACTTCCAATGAAAGGCCTTTTTGTTACAAAATTTGAAAGCAAAGCACATTGCCAATTACAAAATTACAAAAAAAAAGTCCTCAATTGTGGTGGCTATTCTCTCTTTGCTGTTTCACTCAATTTGGAGTGCCTCTTAGTCCAATATCTCTTAAGGTGGTTGGCCCCTTGCTTCTTGACTCAAATTCTTCAAGGTAAGACACCAATCCTCCTTTCCAATTCCCTATATGGCAACTCACAAGCAAGGAAACAAACAGACAAGCAATAACCAAAGACAAAAAAAATGAAATGAAAGCTAAAAAATAGAGTTTTAACGAGACAAATTTTCAAAGATGATTCAACAATTAAAGCAATGAAAAGCACATAAAAGCATTGTAGGCCTCAAAGAGAAACTTAGAATGGCTCTAGAGTAGAGTAAAAAAAAAGACTCAAGAAACCTATAGTTTTGGCGCCTATTTTCACACTAATTTTCAATTGAAATTTCAGAACTAAGATTGGTATAAAATAGGCACCAATTATAGAACAAATTTCGAGCCAAAACAACAAGCACACTTCCCTTTCACTTTTTTTTTTCTGGACATTGATTTTTCTGCCAACTTGTGTGATTTTTAGTATTTTTTCCTTTTATGCAAATCACTTGGTTCTTTTTTTATAATTTTTTTTCCATATGTCTAGAAAATTCAGTAAAACTTTCAGCTCAAAATTTGTAGTGACCAATTCCCAGTAATTTATACACGTTTGTGTGTTCAAGCTGCCAGCACCAACGATTTCAACCTAGAAATCAAGAGTAGTGTTTATGTTGCTTAAGGCTTGGATAGTTACAATTTGTGTTTGCTTGTGCTCAATTATCTTGAATAAAACAATTCAAGAGAGCTTAAGACTTATTTTGATTCACAAATCCAGCCACAACGGAGCACCACAACTCAACTTCATCATAGGCATCATGTAGGAAACTTAGAAAAAAAAAGAGTTCAACAACAAGACTACTTCTAGGAATTGATTTAGAACATGTCATGATCTAAATAACATGCATGAATTAGACTCCAAATTCAAAAGATAGGCTAAGAATGACAAGAATACATGAACAAATGTATCTAGAATTCAATCAACAAAATAAAAATTGAATACAAACTTAGAACATAATGTGACAATTACTATGACTAAACATGACTCTAAGACAACATGGATTAAGTGATTTACACTTAGATTTTTGTTTTTTTTTTCTAATCAACATTTTGGAAGAAAACTTAGATCTAAGGTTCAGCACAAGAATATTATGAATGAAAAATGATAGAACCTAAAATCAACACAAAAACATGATTCAAGAGTAGATCTACAAAATCTGAACCATAGAAATGCAAGAACAAGTGTATATCTATGATTTAATCGGTTTATTGTTTTTTGAATCTACTCTAAACAGCACCAAACCACAAGAAAATGGAGGATATACATGGATAATAAGATGAAGAACAAGGAATTAAAGAGAATTCACTGAACAAAAAGATAGAGGAAGCAAAAGAACATCACCTAGATGAAGATGCTCTTGATACCACATGATGTAAGCTCCATTGGAGCTTGTAGGCCTAGGATCTTCTTCATCAATGGATTCCTTTGCTTCTTGGAAGATGAATGGCAGTGGAATGAAGAAGGAAGAGAGATAGGAGACACCACTTCAAGGAGAAGATGAGTCTAGAATAAGCTCACCACCATAGGAGGCCATGGATAAGAGCTTGGAAGAAGAAGGAGATGAATGAAGGGAGAGGGAGAGAAAAGCACTAAATTTTGTGCTCTAAGAGAGCTCTGAAATCCGAAATTTAATTTTCAAATGATCAAAGTTGAAAAAATGTACACACATGACATTTATTTATAGCCTAAGTGTCACACAAAATTGGAGGGAAATTTGAATTTCAATTCAAATTTCACTTGAATTTGAAATTGAATTTGTGGAGCCAAACTTTGGAGCCAAAATTTTACTAATTATGATTAGTGATATTAGTTATGGTTCAGCCCACTAATCCAAGATCAATTCCAAGATTCTCCACTAAGTGTGCTTAGGTGTCATGAGGCATGTAAAGCATGAAGGACATGCACAAAGTGTGACTATATGATGTGGCAATGGGGTATAGTAAGCAAATGCTCACATCCCCCTCTAAAATTTAATTGGATTGGGCTTCTACCAATTCAATTAAATTTATTTCGAACCACACACATCAAATATTCACTTAGTGCATGTGAAATTATAAAACTACCCTTAATACAAAAACTAGTCTAGCTGCCCTAAAATACAAGGGCTGAAAAATCCTATATTTCTAGGGTACCCTACCTACATTATGGATCCTTAAATACAAGGACCAAATATAATGACATCCTAGTCTAATATGTACAAAGATAATTGGACCCAACCTTGGTCCATGGGCTCAGAAATCTAGCCTGAGGTTCATGAGAACCCTAGGGCCTTCTTCAGCAGCTCTAGCCCAATCCTCTTGGAGCCTCTTGCTCATGGCTCTAGTGACTGGTCCCTTCCTAGGGAGGATTGCATCATGATGAACAAAGGATGGGTACAAGAGAGCATGAGCTCGTGTGTTGTTCTATTGATTTTGGTACCTAAAAAGGATGGAACTTGGAGGATATGCACTATTTGCAGGGCTATCAATAATATCAAGGTCAAGTATAGACACCCTATCCCTAGGTTAGATGATTTGCTGGATGAGTTGCATGGTGCTTGCATATTTTCTAAGATTGACTTGAAAAATGGGTACCATCAAATTAAGATGAAGGAAGAGGATGAATGGAAAACCGCCTTTAAAACTAAGTATGGTTTATATGAGTGGCTGGTGATGCCCTTTGGGCTAACTAATGCCCCAAACACTTTTATGAGGTTGATGAACAATGTCTTAAGGGAATTTTTAGCCAAGTTTGTTGTGGTGTATTTTGATGATGTTTTGATTTATAACACTGATCTTGATTTGCATATTGAATATTTGAGTGTTGTAATGAATGTTCTTAGAGAAGAAAACTTGTTTACTAATATTAAAAAATGTACCTTTTGCACTAATCATGTTGTATTTTTGGAATTTCTTGTTAGTGCTGAGGGGGTACAGGTGGATGATGAAAAGGTTAAGGCCATCCAAGAGTGGCCCTCGCCTAAGACTATGAGTGAAGTGAGGAGCTTTCATAGGTTAGCCATATTCTATAGGAGGTTTGTTAGGGAATTTAGTACCTTGGTTGCACACTTGCACCTGTTAATGATATAGTTAAAAGCCTATTGGATTTAAATGGGGTGAAAAACAAGAAAATGCATTTGTTGAACTTAAGCGTAAATTAATTGATGCCCCCATTCTTGCATTACCAAACTTTGTAAATTGTTTTGAAATTGAATGTGATGTATCTAATATGGGTATTAGGGTTGTTTTGATGCAAGAAGGTCATCCAATTGCTTATTTTAGTGAGAAGTTAAATGGGGCTTCCCTAAACTATCCCACTTATGATAAGGAATTGTATGCCTTGGTGCGTGCTTTGAAAACTTGGCAGCATTATCTTTTGCCAAAGGAATTTGTAATTCACATCGATCATGAATCCCTCAAATACTTGAAAGGACAAGGCAAGTTGAAAAAAGGCATGCCAAATGGGTTAAACTTCCTAGAATAGTTCCCATACATCATAAAACATAAAAGGGAGAAAGGAAACATTGTTGTCGATGCATTATCTAGAAGGCATGAATTGTTGTGCACTCTTGAAACTAAAATATTTGGACTTGAGCCATTGAAAGAAATGTATTTGCATGATACTGAATTTTCAGAGATAGATGTTGTTTGTTAAAAAGTGTCCCAAAATGGATACTTTAGGCATAAAGATTTATTGTTTAAAGAAAAAAGACTGTGTGTGCCTAAGTGTTCCATAAGAGATTTGTTGGTAAATGAGGCACACGAGGATGATTTGATGGTGGCATTTTGGGGTGCAAAAGACCTTAGAAATATTGCATGAGCATTTTTATTGGTCTCATATGAAACATGATGTACATAAATAATGCCTTGTTTGTAAAAATAAAAAATCAAAAGTGAAGCCATATGGTTTATATCATCCTCTGCCAGTTCCTGATTTTCCTTGGATTGACATATCTATGGACTTTGTTTTGCGATTTCCTAGAACAAAGAGTGGCAAGGATTTTGTTTTTGTGGTTGTTGAAATGTTTTAAAAAATGGTGCATTTTATACGTTTCAAAAAGGTTGATGATGCTTGCCATGTAGTTGACTTATTTTTCAAGGAAGTGGTGAGACTCCATGGACTACCTAGGAGCATAGTAAGTGATAGGGATACCAAGTTCCTAAGCCATTTTTGGAGAACATTGTGGGCTAAGCTTGAGACTAAACTACTTTTCTCTACTACTTGTCACCCACAAACTGATGGGCAAACTGAGGCAGCCAATAGGACTTTAGGCACTTTGCTTAGGACAGTTCTAAGAAAAATCTTAAGTCATGGGAAGAATGTCTTCCTCATGTAGAATTTTCATATAATAGGGCTGTCCATAGCACAACTAATTGTTCATCATTTGAAATTGTGTATGGATTTAATCCTTTGGCACCACTTGATTTGTTGCCTATGTCTAACATTTCTGTTTTTAAGCATAAGGATGCATATGCTAAAGCTGATTATGTGAGCAAGCTGCATGAGAGTGTGAAAGCTCAAATTTTAAAAAAAATGAAAGTTATGCTAAGCAAGCTAACAAGGGAAGAAAGAAAAGTTGTTTTTGAACTTGGTGATTGTGAATGCATGATACATGATTTTGATGATGCCAAAGAAGAATCAAACAAGGTTGCTTCAAAGGATAAGCATTGCTTCAACATTAATACAAGGTTGCTTCAACAAACAAAGCCTTGCTTCAAGATTAACTCAAGATCAACCCTTCCCTCAAAACAAAGTGTTTCCAAGACATCCAAGCCTCTGTTAATCGATTACACTGCCTAGTAATCGATTACCAGAAGAGAATTTTGAAAAATAGCTGTTAAAAAGGGTTTTGAATTTGAATTTTGAAGCTGTAATCCAGATGATTTGTAATCAATTACCAGCAATGGAACTCTTGAAATTCAAATTCAAAAGTCATGACCCTTCAAAAATATAATTGTGTAATCGATTACCTTCAAAAAAATCTTTTTGAAAAGACACATTTCTTCAAACCATTTTAAAAAGGCACGAGAGGCCTATATATATGTGTGTTTGACTTCAAAAAGCAAGAGAGAGATATTCCAAGAGAACTTCATTGTCAAATGCTCTCTCAACAACTCTTGGGAAAACACTTGCAAATCTATTGAGAGTTCATCCTGGAACTTCAAATTGTATTATCCACTCCAGAGGAGAGAAATCTTTTTGTTCTTCTTAGAAAGTCAATTGTAATCAAGAGACTAGTTGTCTCTTGATTTGTGAGTTTCCTGAACACAAGGGAAAGAGATTCCTTGGGTATTCAGAAGTTGTAAAAAGGATTTTTACAAAGATAGTGAAAAATCTCAAGTGGGTTGCTTGAGGACTGGACGTAGGCACGGGAAGTGGCCGAACTAGTATAAATCGAGTTTGCATTTCTCTCTTCACTTATTTCATTTATGTTATTGCAATCAATTTTGTCTTGCATGTTTAAAGAACATTATTAAATTGATTGCTGCTTCTTCTTCTGCATTCCGAGTCTATCATTTAGAAGGGGGTTAAAAGTTTATTGATGGAAGAATTTTGAAACCCAATTCACCCCCCCTCTTAAGTTATTGAGGCCACTTGTCCAACAAGTGGTATCAGAGCAGGATTCTTGTCTAAAGTTTAAAAACTTCTAGAATAGTTATGGCCCCATCTAACTTTCCATTTCCTGAGGAAAATTCTATTAATAGGCCTCTTGTTTTCAATGG
Source organism: Glycine soja (assembly GCF_004193775.1). Lineage (NCBI taxonomy): Eukaryota > Viridiplantae > Streptophyta > Magnoliopsida > Fabales > Fabaceae > Glycine > Glycine soja. The sequence goes on along the minus strand of NC_041004.1, from coordinate 11,257,938 downwards.
CGAGGGTTATCACATTTGAAAAACCCGAATGCACATTTTTATAGAAGCAATAGATTTAAATATATGGGAAGCCATTGAAATCGGTCCCTTCATTCCTACAATGGTAGTGGGAAATGCAACTATAGAAAAACCTAGAGAAGAATAAGAAGATGATTTCGGATTTTGTGAAGAGATTCAATAAGTTTATGAGAAACAAAAGAAATCAAAGGAAATAAAACATCAATCCAATGAAGAAAGGAGAAGATTCCTCCTTAGCCCCAAAATGCAATGAATGCGATCAACCTGAGCACTTGAGATTCGATTGTCTTGTCCCTAAAAGAAGAATTGAAAAATCCGACAAGAGAAACTTCAAAGAAAAGGAAGAAAAGAAAGCATACATCACTTGGGAAGATAATGGCTTGGATTCTTCAAGTGATTCAGAAAATGAAATCATAAATCTGGATCTCATGGCGAAAGACTATGAAAGCGGAGAAGAGGTAATGTCTTCTAACTAAGACTTATATATTTCTTTTGATGAACTTCAAGATGCATTCAATGACTTTCCAAAAGAATCTATTAAACTTGTCAAATTAGTTTCATATTTTAAGAAAACTATTTCAAGTTTAGAAAATGAAATTTTGAAATTGAAATTTGAAATTTGAATTTTGAATTTTGAATTTTGAATTTGGAAATTGAAATTTGAAATTTGAAATTTGAAGTTGGAAGTTGGAAGTTAAAAGTGGAAGTTGGAAGCTGGAAGTTGAAATTTAAAATTTGAAATTTGAAATTTGAAATTGGAAGTTGGAAATTGGAAGTTGGAAGTTGGAAGTTGAAATATGAAGTTGGAAGGTGGAAGTTGAAATATGAAGTTGGAAGGTGGAAGATGAAATTTGAAATTTGAAATTGAAATTGAAATTTGAAGATTTAAAAATTGTTATTTCCAAATTTACTCTTGTTACTAGTTCTACTACTTTTATTGTAGTAAGAAAGAAAGATCATAGTGCATCAGCATGTTATATTAGAAACAATGGTAGTAGCATTGGAAAAATGGTATAAGTTCCAAAAGGATCCTTACTCAACACTAACATACAAGGACCCAAGAAAATTTGGGTACCAAAATCAAAATATGATTATATGAATGATGGACTCTTTGAAGCAAAGTTGATACACTAATAGTGGTTGCTCTAAACACATGGTGGGAGATGCATCAAAGTTTATTCATATTTCTCCTAAAGATAGTGAATATGTGATCTATGGAGACAACAAACAAAGATAAAATTGTTGGAGTTGGAAAAATAGGTACGAATCCCTCTACCTCCATAAAAAAAATTGCTTTACTTATTGATGATCTTATGCATGGTTTATTAAGGCCACTTGTTCAACAAGCCCAATAAGTGGTATCAAATGATACCAAAAGGTCACTTTTCTTTGATTGATTACTTTTGATTATTTTTGCCTATGATTGTTAACTTTTGATTGAGTTTTGATGCTTGTTTTCTGCTTGAGTTTTGATTGTCCTTGATGATTATGATTGATAGTTATGTTGATTGTCTTTGATGATTGTTTTTTATTGTCTTTGATTTGCTTTTGATGATTGTTTTTTATTGTCTTTGATGATTGCTTTTGATTGAGTTTTGATTGTTTTAGATGATTGCTTTTGATTGAGTTGTTGATTGTCTATGATGATTGTGTTTGAGAGTTATGATTGTCTTTGATGATTGATTTTGATGATTATGTTTGAAGGTTATGTTGACTATTGATAACTTTTGATGATTTTTTGATTATTTATACTGAATATGTATTTTTTGTGGGTGCAAAATAGTTAGTTTTAAGGCCTTTTGATATCATTTGATTCTCATACATTGCCACAAGTGGTAACGTTTTCTTTTAGGCCATGAAATGATACTTGTACGGTACGACATTCTCTACTTTTTTAATTCATTATAAATTGCTGAATGTGGCGTCCCCAAAATAATGACTGGTTTAATAGTAATGATTTAATTAACAAAAACCATGGTAATTTTTTTTTCTTCTTTTTCTTTTTCATTTCTTTCTCTTTTCACCAAAACAAGGTTTCGAAGGAAAATCCTCACTACAGAGTCCTGAATGGCCAGTTCACAACTCTATTCGGAGTCATTTCTTTCTCACCGCTCATAATCTCTAAACTATTTTGCTTTTTCAAAAGAAAGAATGTACCAGCCATTACTTTAGGTCGTCACGCGAAAATAAAAGAATAAAATACGGTCGATAAACTCTTTTACAAATAAAGTTGCTAACACTTTCTTTTCAAATAACAAGATCGATCATAAATGCATTCATCATTTAAAGCTGTCCAAAATATGCGAGTTTTACAAAATATATAGTGTCATCCAGAGCAAAGGTGTCCATAGTGGTGGCTTCAGCCACAAGTATACAATAATCAAATTCCTATACATCAAGTCTACCCATACAAAACAAAAGAGTGAACCTAACAGTCAGTCCTAGATACACCCACCCTCAAAATACACAAAACTAATCCAAGGAGCTGTCCACTCCACCGTGCGCTGAAGCGTCCGTGCAGGTTCATCTGGATGCACCAAAGAAGTATCCGTGAATCGAATGGTGCCCCGAAATTGGCACCTCGTGTTGCCTTCGAGGGTCTCCCAAGCTCCCTTTAGGCACTCCATCTCTACTCGATCACGGATTAGCTGCGCCGCCATCACGATCTACAAGAAAGAAAAGAAAGGGGTAGACTCTTTCACAAGAATCTAACTGCACTGCACACCATTTGTCTCATAACCACTACATGCAAGTAAAAGGGGTATTTTAAGGCTTTCCATCTCTGGTAATCGATTACACAGCCTTGGTAATCGATTACCAGAGGCTAAACTTGAATTACACAGCCTCAGGACATGAAATATGCAATAATGCATTGTGTAATCGATTACACATGCCTGGTAATCGATTACCAGTGACCCATTCCTCTGTGTAATTGATTACACAGGCTGGTAATCGATTACCAGAGGCTTCCACCATCTCCCAGTTCCCTTTTTAAGCCTGGTAATCGATTACACCCCTTGGTAATCGATTACCAGAGGCTTCCCTAGCTTCCTGACCTCGTTTTCAAGCCTGGTAATCGATTACACCCCGTGGTAATCGATTACCAGAGACCATCTTAGCCTCCTGTCCTCATTTTTAAGCCTTGTAATCGATTACCCACCCTTGGTAATCGATTACCAGAGGCCATAACCCACATATCAATCAAAGTTCACAGCTGGCCAGCCACCACAAGCCTCCTTGCTTTGTGGTCTTTGTTCCTTTTATCTGTTGACTGCCAGGAGCTCGCCTGTTTAGGTACATCACAGGTTCTCACTGACCGACTATGCCCGGGTTGGGTCGGGATTGGTCAAGCTTGGTTTTGGGCAATAGCACCCCACCTGACGTCCCCAAGGTCTCCTGACCCCCGCGACATATCTCCAGGTACCACTCTGTGGTCAACAATAAAAGCAGGAAGTTTCACCCTTCAACACTTCCTCATCTCAAGCTTGTAGGATTATGGGGTACCCATCACATGTGGTACTAGGTGGCGGTCGGGCGATGGTGCACAACAAGTTTTCCACATCCACAATGCGCGCATAAACCCACCATCCCCTGTTGCCCACCTCCAACTGAGCTCACGTACTCCCACGTAGCCCATATCCTCGTTTCTCTCAACATCGGGTCCCCATCAATCCTCCCAAGCTTCCACAACATCCAAGCAAAACAACATTCAAATAGCACAAGCTATCACAGCCAAGCAAAACAGGGCAAAGGCAGAAAACTCTGCTCAACACACTAACCAAAATCACAGCTTTTCTCACTTAAAGACCCCAGTAACAATTCCTTCGATCCAATTCGTTAACCGTTGGATCGACTCCAAAATTTTACTGGAAGTCTATAGTGCATAAGCCTACATTGTGACCGTTGGGATCTACTAGCAAACATCCAGAACGCATTTTACATTACTCTTTCCACAACCAGCAAATACATGGATTTTTCTGCACTTGTGCAAAATTCTGCTGCACAATTTTACAGCAAAATCTGCACAAAGAGCATATTTCGAAAACCACACTTCCCTTCATCCAATTTTGCCCAAATCAAATCCTACAAGTCCCAAATCATGTATCAATCATGTCTAAACCAAAGTCAAGCTTCAAACCACAACAACACAAAATCTAGGTGTCCAAAACCCCTCATTTTTTATGGATTTTCTAGGTTTGAAAAGTGAAATTTAGAATGAGGTAAATTTGAAGCAAACTCTCACCTCACACCAGTCCATAACATCCATTTAGACTTGTTCAAACTGGATTTACACTTAAAATCTCACCGAATCAAAATTTGACTCTTCAACACCCAAATTTGCCCTAGAAATGGCTCTTTGTTCACTTTGGTCATTTATTTTTCTCTCTAGCACAGTCCAAGCTTTCTCATAAGTCCTAAATGACATTTCAAGCTAGTAATAACTCACTTTAACCTCCATTTACCACAGAATTCAGACTTAGCCTTCCAACCCTCAAAGTCTCACTCTTTTTCCACTCATAACATCACATTCTCACTTTCTAACCCTAGGTTAGTTCTACCCTTCGTCTCTAACAGATTTCCATCAGCAATTTCAGCATATAAACACCACAAACATCATCACAAAAACCCTAAAACAGAATGGGTATGTTTAACTCACCCAAACATGGCAATTTCAACAAGTTTTCAGCAAATGTCTTCACAAATAATCATCACACAGCAGAAACCTTGCAAGACTACCCATCATATCTCCCAAAACCCCATACCCACGAAAATCAAAGGAGAAAGAAGTCCACCCAAACCTGAAATTTCGAAGTCCCACTCATAGCCACGCACTTCACGACCCCGAAAATGCTCTCCTTTCACGATTTGGAGCAGAAATGATGGCCAAAGGTTGAAGCTTTGTGTGGAGCTTCAATGGTGAATGAGGGAGGAAGAAAAGCAACGTGAGGGAGAGGGAGAGAGAGCTTCTGAAAATGTGGGGCTGAGTGAGGAGAGAGAAAAGCTTTTTGGTTTTAAGTAAAAAGGGTTTTTCTCTTTTTCTATTATTTTATTCAAGCTCTGCCACATGTCCCTATTTGAGTGGAGCAAGAAGGGCCCACTTTCTCTTTTGATTGTGACTCATACTCAGCCACAAAAAGTGAGAAAAACCTGACCTTTGAAATGCTAAAATCCTGCCTCGGTTTGCGTGCCGTTTCTCTGGTTCCAGTTCCTCGCGTTTCTCTGCGTCCGTCGGGACCAGTTTTCAAAAGCAAGCAATATATATATCAAAACGCTCAGAAAAAAACCCCGAGCGTGGTTTAGAGGTTGGTTTCGTTAAATTTTAAGTCGCACGCAAAACGATGATTTTTAAACTAATTAATTAAGAATTAACCCATAACCTCCCAGTTATGGATTTCTGTTCCTTAATTAGTCTAACCCGCGTATCTTGCCTCCACTATTCCTACCCTTACCAAGAACATATATGCATATACACTGAATAATACTTATATATATAATCATTCAAAATACATCGTTTCCAAAAACTCCGGGTAGAAATTTCTAGGATGTTACAATACTCCCACCCTTTTAGGAATTTCGTCCCCGAAATTAACTACTCGATGAACAAACTTGGGTACAATTCTCTCATCTTATCCTCCAATTCCCATGTAGAATCACCCTCATCGTTTCCCCATCGCACCTTCACTAACGCGATCTCCTTTCCTCTCAACGACTTCATTCTTCGGTCAGTGATCTGCTGAGGTTGTGCTTTGTATGTGAGGTTATCCTTCACCTGTACCTCGTCCACTGCAAGTATATGTGATGGATCTGGGTTGTACCGTCTCAGTTGAGAGACATGAAACACAGGATGCAAATTCGATAAACTCGGAGGTAAGGCGATATGATAAGCTACAGGCCCAATCTTCTTCAAAATCTGATATGGACCTAGATACTTGGGTGTCAACTTCCTAGCCTTGAGAGCTCTTCCGACTCCGGTTACGGGAGAAACCTTCAAAAACACATATTCTCCTTCCTGAAAATCTAGTGGCTTCCTCCTTCTATCATAATAGCTCTTCTGCCTATCCTGAGATGCCTTTATCTTCTCTCGAATCAACTTCACTTGTTCGTTAATCTGTTGTAGCATTTCAGGTCCAAGAAGTACTGCTTCTCCATCATCATACCAACAAATAGGAGTTTTGCACTTTCGTCCATATAAAGCTTCAAAAGGAGCCATACCAATACTGGCTTGGTAGCTATTGTTGTAAGTAAACTCAATCAATGGCAAACAATCCATCCAGCTACCTTGTTGCTCTATAATACACGCCCGAAGTAGATCCTCTAGAGTCTGAATGGTTCGTTCAGTCTGACCATCTGTTTGAGGATGATAAGCTGAGCTAAGCTTTAGCTTTGTCCCCAAGGCTTCATGTAGACTTGTCCAAAATCACGAAGTGAACCTCGGATCCCTGTCAGATACAATACTAGAAGGAATTCCATGCAACCTTACTACTTCCTTGATGTACAACTCCACGAGTTTCTCCATTCTATACTTCATATTCACTGGGATAAAATGAGCGGATTTGGTGAGTCGATCTACTATGACCCACACAGCATCATGTCCACGACTAGTCTTGGGTAAACTAGATACAAAATCCATAGATATGCTCTCCCATTTCCATTCCGGAATCTCCAATGGCTTCAATTCTCCCGATGGTCGTTGGTGCTCAACCTTAGCCTTTTGACATGTCAAACATCTTGCTACATATTCAACTACATCTTTCTTCATGCCATGCCACCAAAAACTTCTCTTCAAATCTTGGTACATCTTAGTCATTCCTGGATGGAAACTAAGACGACTCTTATGCGCTTCTTCCAAGATCTTAACTTTCAAATCATCTAAAGATGGCACACATATCCTCCCCTTGAATCTAATTAACCCGGTTGTGTCCTTCTCAAACTCCACACCCTTATCCCCCATTACATCTAACACCTTGCCTTGCAAAAACGGGTCATCCTCTTGAGCCTCGCGTATGTGATCTACTAATTCATTGGTAATCTGCAACGCTCCCACAAATAAGCTCTCGGGTCGCACCTCGATTGCTAGATTCAAATCTCGGAATTCTTCTATCAATCTCTGCTCCAAACTCATCATAGTGGCAACATGTAAGGACTTCCGGCTTAGCGCGTCGGCTACTACATTAGCCTTTCCCGGGTGGTAGGAAAGTCCAAAATCATAATCCTTGAGGAACTCCATCCATCTTCGTTGTCTCATATTGAGTTCCTTCTGCTCGAACAAGTATTTGAGACTCTTGTGATCACTGAAAACTTCAAAACGAGCACCGTACAAATAGTGCCTCCAAATTTTTAAAGCAAAGACCACCGCTGCTAGTTCCAAGTCATGGGTCGGATAGTTAACTTCATGAGGACGTAATTGACGTGAAGCATAAGCCACTACTCTTCCCTCTTGCATCAACACACATCCCAAGCCTTGCCCGCTTGCATCGCAATACACTTCAAATGATCTCTTAGAGTCAGGCAAAATTAACACTGGAGCTGTCGTCAACCGCCTCTTCAACTCTTGGAAACTTTGCTCACACTTCTCATTCCAAACAAACTTCTCATTCTTACGAGTCAACTTAGTTAGGGGCAATGCCAATTTAGAAAATCCTTCAATGAACTTTCTATAATAGCCAGCCAACCCCAAGAAGCTTCGAACCTCCGTTGGAGTTGTCGGTTGTTGCCACTCCATAACCGACTCCACCTTGTTCGGATCCACCGCAACCCCGTCCTTAGAAATCACGTGCCCTAAGAACTGCACTTTCTCCAACCAAAATTCACATTTCGACAATTTGGCGAACAACTTCCTATCCCTCAGGATATGCAACACAATCCTCAAGTGCTTCTCATGCTCCTCCTTATTCCTCGAATACACTAGGATATCATCAATGAACACAACCACGAACTGATCCAGGTAATCATGGAATATACGATTCATATAATCCATGAAAATAGTCGGAGCATTAGTCACTCCAAATGGCATGACTAAATACTCGTAGTGCCCATACCGAGTCCGAAACGCAGTTTTTGGGATATCTTCCTTCTTGACTCGAATTTGATGATACCCCGATCGCAGATCGATCTTTGAAAATACCGTTGCTCCCCTCAATTGGTCAATCAAATCATCTATCCTTGGTAGAGGAGAAGGGAGACACAAAAGAATTCAGGCGGTTAGTCCTTTATTCATTTGGAAAAGGAAGAGGAGAGACACAAAAATAATTCAGGCGGTTAGTCCTTGGCGAATTCTTTTTGGCAAAGGGAGAAGAGAATGAAAAGATGAATAGCACAAGTTTTCAAGGTTTAGAAAACCAGAAAACTTTAGAAAGCTTTTGGTAGAAAGAAGAAGAAGAAGAAGAAGTTCAAAGAGACTCAAGGCTTGTAAAGGATTGTAAGAGATTGATTGGAAAAGTATTCAAGATTGAATGAATGAATGTAATAAGTGTATTGAAAAGCAAATCAAAGCCTTGCTTTTATAGACTCTTCATGTCTGGTCAAGAAGACCATTTAGAAGAGTTATAACTTTTAGAAAAACTTAAAACCAATTTGAAAAAGTCAACAACCTTTTGAAGAGTTACATCTTTTGATTTATTCATAAACAGTCACTGGTTATCGATTACCAAATCAGTGTAATCGATTACACAAAGCTTTTATGTGAAAAGATGTGACTCTTCACATTTGAATTTGAATTTCAACGTTCAAAGGCACTGGTAATCGATTACCAAAACATTGTAATCGATTACAGCTTTTTGAAAATAATTGGAACGTTGTAAATTCAATTTGAAAACTTTTTCAAATCCATTTTGCTACTGGTAATCGATTACAACATTATGGTAATCGATTACCAGAGAGTAAAAACTCTTTGGTAAACATGTTTTAAGAAAAACCATGTGCTATTCAATTTTTGAGAAAACCTTTTCATACTTATCTTGATTAAACCTTCTCTTGATTCTTGAATCTTGATCTTGATTCTTGAGATCATGAATCTTGAATCTTGATTCTTGACTCTAAACTTTCTTCTTGAGTCTTGAATTCTTCTTGATTCTTATCTTGAACTCTTGAACTGTTCTTGATTCACTTGAGTTGTTCTTTGATTGATCTTTGATTCACTTGAGTTGTTCTTTGATTGATCTTTGATTCACTTGAGTTTTTCTTTGATTGATCTTTGATTCTTTGATTAATCTTTGAGCTTTTTGTCATCTCCTTTGTCATCATCTTTTGTTATCATCATTGTTATCATCAAAACACCTTTGAATCACCTTTGATTCACCATGAAGCTTTGCTTCTACATATGAAATCTTCAACTGCTCATATAAGCAATCATTGCAAAATCAAGGGGGAGTAAACTATACAGGTATATATTTTCTTTTGTTGTTGTTGTTGCTCCTAACCTACAGATGGTTGTCATCATTAAAAAGGGAGAGAATGTAAATCATGCAGGTTTTGATGATGTCAAAAAGAATTTGCTTGATAATGAGTGTCATCATAAAAAATGAGGAGAATGTGAATCATGCATGTTTTGATGATGCTGAAAATAAATCGCTTGATAATGATTGTCGTCATCAAAAAGGGGGAAAATGTGAATGTATGAATACATGATTTTGATGATGCCAAAGAAGAATCAAACAAGGTTGCTTGAAAGGATAAGCACTGCTTCAACATTAATACAAGGTTGGTTCAACAAACAAAGCCTTGCTTCAAGATTAACTCAAGATCAACCCTTGCCTCAAAGCAAAGTGTTTCCAAGACATCCAAGGCTCTGTTAATCGATTACACTGCCTAGTAATCGATTACCAGAAGAGAATTTTGAAAAATAACTGTTAAAAAGGGTTTTGAATTTGAATTTTGAAGTTGTAATCCAGATGATTTGTAATCGATTACCAGCAATGGAACTCTTGAAATTCAAATTCAAAAGTCATGACCCTTCAAAACATAACTGTGTAATTGATTATTAGAAACCTGTAATCGATTACCAGTAAAAAAAAATTCAGAAAAAGCTTTTTGAAAAGACACATCTCTTCAAACCATTTTGAAAAGGCACGAGGGGCCTATATATATGTGTGTTTGACTTCAAAAAGAAAGAGAGAGATATTCCAAGAAAACTTCATTGTTAAATGCTCTCTCAACAACTCTTGGGCAAACACTTGCAAATCTATTGAGAGTTCATCCAAGAACTTCAAATTGTATTATCCACTCTAATGAAGAGAAATCTTTCTGTTCTTCTCAAAAAGTCAATTGTAATCAAGAGACTTGTTGTCTCTTGAGTTGTGAGTTTCCTGAACACAAGGGAAAGGGATTCCTTGGGTGTTCAGAAGTTGTAAAAAGGATTTTTACAAAGATAGTGGAAAATCTCAAGTGGGTTGCTTGAGGATTGGACGTAGGCACGGGAAATGGCCGAACTAGTATAAATCGAGTTTTCATTTCTCTCTTCACTTATTTCATTTATGTTATTGCAATCAATTTTGTCTTGAATGCTTAAAGAACATTATTAAATTGATTGTGGGGTAAGATTGCATAGCACATGATGTAGCTCCATGTGGAGCTTGTAGTGATGCAATCCTCCCTAGGAAGGGACCAGTCACTAGAGCCATGAGCAAGAGGCTCCAAGACGATTGGGCTAGAGCTGCTGAAGAAGGCCCTAGGGTTCTTATGAACCTTAGGGTAGATTTCTAAGCCCTTGGGCCAAGGTTGGGTCCAATTATCTTTGTACATATTATATTAGGATGTCATTATATTTGGTCCTTGTATTTAGGGCTCCATAATGTAGGTAGGGTACCCTAAAAATATAGAATTTTTCAGCCCTTGTATTTTAGGGCACCTAGACTAGTTTTTGTATTAGGGGTAGTTTTGTAATTTCACATGCACTAAGTGAATATTTGATGTGTGTGTTGAGAAATAAATTTAATTGAATTGGTAGAAGCCCAATCCAATTAAATTTTAGAGGGGGAGGTGAGCATTTGCTTACTGCACCTCATTGCCACATCATATAGTCACACTTTGTGCATGTCCTTCATGTTTTACATGCCTCATGACACCTAAGCACACTTAGTGGAGAATCTTGGAATTGATCTTGGATTAGTGGGCTGAACCATAACTGAAATTCACTAATCATAGTTAGTGAAATTTTGGCTCCAAAATTTGGCTCCACAAATTCAAGTGAAATTTGAATTGAAATTCAAATTTCCCTCCAATTTTGTGTGACAGTTAGGCTATAAATAGAGGTCATGTGTGTGCATTTTTCAACTTTGATCATTTGAAAATTAAACTTCAGATTTCAGAGCTCTTTTAGAGCACAAAATTTCCTACTCTTCTCTTTCTCTCCCTTCATTCATCTCCTTCTTCCTCCAAGCTCTTATCCATGGCCTCCTATGGTAGTGAGCTTCTTCTAGACTCATCTTTTCCTTGAAGTGGCGTCTGCTCTCTCTCTCTTCCTTCTCCATTCCTCTGTCATTCATCTTCCAAGAAGCAAATGAATCCATTTAGGAAGAAGATCCTAGGCCTACAAGCTCCATTGGAGTTACATCATGTGGTATCAGAACATCTTCATCTAGGTGATGTTCTTATGCTTCCTCTATCTTTTTGTTCGGTGAATTTTGTTTAATTACTTGTTCTTAATCTTATTATCCATGTATATCCTCCATTGTCTTGTGGTTTGGGGCTGTTTAGAGTAGATTCAAAAAATAAACCGATTAAATCTTTGATCTACACTTGTTCTTGCATTTCTATGGTTCAAATTTTGTAGATCTACACTTGAATCATGTTTTTGTGTTGATTTTAGGTTCTATCATTTTTCATTCATAATATTCTTGTGCTGAACCTTTAGATCTAAATTTTCTTCCAAAATATTGATTAGAAAAAAAAACACAAAAATCTATGTGTAAATCACTTAATCCATGTTGTCTTAGAGTCATGTTTAGTCATAGTAATTGTCACATTATGTTCTATGTTTGTGTTGAATTTTTATTTTGTTTATTGAATTCTAGATACATTTGTTCATGTATTCTTGTCATTCTTAGCACATATTTTGAATTTTGAGTCTAATTCATGCATGTTATTTAGTTCATAACATGTTCTAAATCAATTCCTAGTAGTCTTGTTGTTGAACTCTTTTTTTTTTGTTTTCTAAGTTTCCTACATGATGCCTATGATGAAGTTGAGTTGTGGCTGGATTTGTGAATCAAAATAAGTCTTAAGCTCTCTTGAATTGTGTTATTGAAGATAATTGAGCATAAGCAAACACAAATTGTAACTATCCAAGCCTTAAGCAACATAAACACTACTCTTGATTTCTAGGTTGAAATTGTTGTGCTGGCAGCTTGAACATACGAACTTGTATAAATTACTGGGAATTGGTCACTACGTGTTTTGAGCTGAAATTTTTACTGAATTTTGTAGACATCTGGACCAAAATTATGAAAAAAGAACCAAGCGATTTCAATTAAAGGAAAAAGTAAGAAATATCGCACAAGTTGGCTGAAGAATAAGTGTCCAGGAAAAAAGTGAAAGGGAAGTGTGCTTGTTGTTTTTGGCTCAAAATTTGTTCTATAATTGTTGCCTATTTTATACCAATCCTAGTTATGAAATTTCAATTGAAAATTATTGTGAAAACAAGTGCCAAAACTAGAGCCATTCTAGGTTTCTCTTTGAGTCCTAGCTTGCTTTTGTGTGCTTTTCATTGCTTTAATTGTTGAATAATCCTTGAAAATTTGTCTCGTTAAAACTCTATTTTTTAGCTTTCATTTCATTTTTTTGTCTTTGGTTATTGCTTGTCTCTTTGTTTCCTTGCTTGTGAGTTGCCATATAGGGAATTGGAAAGGAGGATTGGTGTCTTACCTTGAAGAATTTGAGTCAAGAAGCAAGGGGCCAACCACCTTAAGAGATATTGGACTAAGAGGCACTCCAAATTGAGTGAATCACCAAAGAGAGAATAGCCACCACAATTGAGGACTTTTTTTTTTGTAATTTTGTAATTGGCAATGTGCTTTGCTTTCAAATTTTGTAACAAAAAGGCCTTTCATTGGAAGTAAGTTGGGAGTCTCAAATAGGTCACCCTACTTCCATTTTTGTGTAATAATTTTAGGCAATTTTCCCTTAGGATAGTGAGTGTTTTGTTGGGAACCTTAAATGAGGTCATCCAAACACTCTTAGGATCTGCCTAGTTTGTATTTCTTGCACTTTAATTTCTTGCTTACTTTCATAGCTTATTTCCTTTACCTTCCATTGTCAAACCACCTAGATAGCTTGCCTTTTACCAATTAGTTTTTACCTTATCTTTCACACCTCTTTTAGTGTTTATTTTGGCTAGTTTCAACCATAGTTTCTTTGACCTTTTGTTTTCAAACCCCCAACAAGAAAGAACCACAACTTAGGAACCAACATGAGTCTTTATTCTTCATCTAGTGTTAATGGTGAGGGTTCTACTCCTAAGGACCCCTTGTATAAGATATTAGATGAGTTGAGATCCCTTAAGTTGTGGAAAGAAAAACAAGAGAGAAAAGAAAAAGGGAAAAAAGAGTGGAAGAAATAAGTCAAGATCAAAGAGAGAAAATAAGAGAGGAAGAAAGAAGAAAAATAATGAAAGAAATGAAAAGAGAAAAACATGCCTCCTATAGTAGTCATGACTCTTGCAAGAGTGTAAGTGAAGAACTTAGCGACTATTATAGAGGGCGCCATAGTTCACATACTAAACATCACTCCCAAAGAAAAGAAAAGGATAGAAGGCCTCAAGAGGTTAACATTAGCCTCCCATATTTCTATGGAAAAGATAATGTTGAGGCCTACTTAGATTGGGAAATAAAGGTTGAACAACTCTTTGCTTGCCATCATATTAGCGAAGAGAGAAAAGTTCCATTGGCTACCCTTAGCTTTTAAGGGTATGCCCTCTATTGGTGGACTTCCCTTGTTAGGGAACGAAGGATTCATGGGGATCCTCCAGTAGAGTATTGGAATGATCTTAAGAGTGCCCTTAGGAAGAGGCATATTCCCTCCTACTATGAAAGGGAGCTTATGGACAAGCTCCAAAGGCTTAGACAAGGGAGTACGAGTGTTGAAGAATATAGAAAACAAATGGAACTACTCCTTTTAAGAGTTGGACTTAGGGAGGAGGAAAGAACAAGCATAGCTAGGTTCCTTAGTGGGCTTAATATGCAAGTGAGGGATAAGGTTGAACTCCTTCCATATAGGGACCTAGATGAGCTAGTCCAACTTTGTATAAGGGTGGAGCAACAACTTAAAAGAAAGCCTTCTTCAAAATCTTATAGCTTTCACTCTTATCCAAGGAAGGACCAAGCCCAAGGAATTTTGGGGGCTGCACCTTCAAAACCCAAGGAAGATAAGGGTAAGACCATAGAGAAATCCACCCCTAAGACTAGTTCCTAAGAAAGGACTAGCAACATTAAATGCTTCAAATGTCTTGGGAGAGGTCACATTGCCTCTCAATGCCCCACACAAAAAACCATGATTATGAGGGGTCAAGACATTTATAGTAGTCAAGAGGAGATTACTTCTTCCCCTTCCTCTAGTGGAAGTGAAGATGATGTAAGGGGTGAAGAGTCTAGTGAGGAAGTCTACCCCCATGAAGAAGGTGACCTCTTAATGGTTGGAAGGCTCCTTGGAGGTCAATCTTGTGATCTATCTCAATCCCAAAGAGAGAACATCTTTCATACAAGATGCAAAATTTTAGATAAAACTTGTTCTCTCATTGTGGATAGTGGATCTTGTTGCAATTTTTGTAGCACAAGATTAGTTTCCAAGTTGAACCTCACTATCATTCCCCACCCAAAACCTTATAAACTTCAATGGCTCAATGAGCAAGGGGAAATAATAGTTAACCAACAAGTGAAGGTACCTTTCTCCATTGGGACATATAAGGATGAAGTTAATTGTGATATAGTTCCCATGGAGGCAGGACATATTCTTTTAGGAAGGCCGTGGAAATTTGATAGGAAGATCATTTATAATGGCCTAACTAATGAGACTACCCTCACCCATCTTGGCACTAAATTTGTGTTGCATCCTCAAACACCTTCACAGGTGGCCAAAGATCAACTAACTATGAAAGATAAGAAGGATGAGGAAGAAAAAGTAGAAAAACAAAAGAAAAAGAAGGATAGTAAGGCCTTGTCTTGAAAGGCCAAGGGGAATGAAAAAGAGGGAAAGGATTCCTCCAAGAAGATTGTTAAGAAGGAAAATCATTTTGCAACAAAAGGTGATATTAAAAGAGCACTCCTTCTTAAACAATCTTTCTACCTTCTCCTATTAAGGGAAACATCCCTTAGCATTGCCACAATCCCTACATTTGAGAACTTACCCCCAAAGGTCCAAGAACTCTTACATGAATTTGGTGATATATTTCCCAAAGAGATACCCCCTGGGCTACCTCCTTTAAGGGGAATAGAACACCAAATAGATTTAGTCCCAGGAGCAAGCCTTCCTAATAGGCCAGCCTATAGGACTAACCCTCAGGAGACTAAGGAGATATAGTCTCAGGTTAAAGAATTGTTGGAGAAGGGCTGGGTCCAAGAGAGCCTAAGCCCATGTGTTGTGCCAGTGTTGTTGGTGCCCACATGGAGAATGTGTATAGATTGTAGGGCCATCAACAACATCACTGTAAAGTATGGACACCCCATTCCTAGACTTGATGATTTGCTTGATGAGTTGCATGGTGCCAATATCTTTTCAAAAATTAATCTTAAAAGTGGTTATCACTAAATCAGGATGAAAAAGGGTGATGATTGGAAAATCGCTTTCAAGACCAAGTTCCGTTTGTATGAATGGCTAGTGATGCCTTTTGGGCTCACTAATACACTAAGCACCTTTATGAGGCTTATGCATCATGTCTTAAGGGATTTCATAGGTAGATTTGTAGTTGTTTATTTTGATGATATTTTAGTGTACAGTAGGAGCCTAGATGATCACTTAGGACATCTCAGGCAAGTTCTTTTAGTCCTTAGGAAAAACACCCTCTATGCAAATATAGAGAAGTGTACCTTTTGTGTAGATAATATAGTTTTCTTAGGGTTTGTAGTTGGTAGAAATGGGGTCCAAGTGGACCCTGAGAAAATCAAGGCCATCCAAGAATAGCCCACCCCAAAAAGTGTGGGAGATATTAGGAGCTTCCATGGGTTAGCAAGCTTCTATAGAAGGTTCGTTCCTAATTTCTCTACAATTGCATAACCTCTCAATGAGCTGGTGAAGAAGAATATGACATTTACCTGGGGTAAAAAACAAGAGCAAGCCTTTGCTTTGCTCAAAGAAAAGCTTACTAAGGCACCTGTTCTAGCTCTTCCTGACTTTTCTAAAACTTTTGAGCTAGAATGTGATGCCACTCGAGTGGGAGTTGGAGCTGTATTGTTACAAGGTGGGCACCCTATTGCTTATTTTAGTGAAAAACTTCATAGTGCCACCCTCAACTACCCCACCTATGATAAAGAGCTTTATGCCTTAATAAGAGCCCTCCAAACTTGGGAACATTACCTTGTTTCCAAGGAATTTGTCATTCATAGTGATCATTAATCACTTAAGTACATTAGAGGGCAAATCAAGTTCAACAAAAGGCATGCCAAATGGGTAGAGTACCTAGAGCAATTTCCATATGTTATCAAATACAAAAAGGGAAAAACAAATGTGGTAGCTGATGCCTTCTCTAGGAGACCCACATTGTTTTGCTCCCTAGGAGCTCAAATTTTAGGATTTGATAATATTAGGGACTTGTATGCTTTAGATGAACATTTCTCTCCCATTTACGAGAGTTGTGGGAAAAAGGCCCAAGATGGATTCTATTTGGATGAGGGGTATTTGTTCAAAGAGGGAAAGTTTTGCATACTCCAAGGATCCATTAGGAAATTACTTGTGAAAGAGAGCCATGAGGGTGGGCTCATGGGCCACTTTGGGATAGACAAGACCCTTGTCTTACACAGAAAAATTTTATTGGCCCCATATGAAGAAAGATGTCCAAAAGCATTGCACTAGGTGTGTGGCTTGTTTACAAGCCAAGTCTAGGGTGATGCCTCATGGGCTATACACACCTTTGCCTCATGGATTTTGTCCTTGGGCTTCCTAGAACCCAAAGAGATGTAGATTCTATCTTTGTGGTGGTGGATAGGTTTAGCAAGATGACACACTTTATACCCTACCACAAGGTGGATGATGCTTCCCACATCTCAAAACTCTTTTTCAGGGAAGTTGTGAGACTCCATGGTTTGCCTAGGACCATTGTGTCAGATAGAGATACTAAGTTCCTTAGTCACTTCTAGAAAACCTTATGGGCTATGCTAGGAACTAAACTTCTTTTCTCAACCACTTGTCATCCATAAACTGATGGGCAAACATAGGTAGTGAATAGGTCTTTATCCACCCTTTTAAGGGCTCTTCTGAAAGGCAACCATAAGTCTTGGGATGAGTATCTTCCTCATGTAGAATTTGCCTACAACAGGGGGGTTCATAGAACCACCAAGCAATCCCCTTTTGAGGTTGTCTATGGGTTGAATCCCCTAACATCGTTAGACCTCATTCCCCTTCCACTGGACACTTCTTTTATACATAAAGAAAGGGAATCTAGGTCAGAGTTTGTAAAGAAGTTGCATGAGAGGGTTAAGAACCAAATAGAGAACCAAACAAAGGTGTGTTCAACTAAAGGCAATAGAGGAAGAAAAAAGTTAATTCTTAATGAGGGTGACTGGGTTTGGCTCCATCTTAGGAATGATAGATTCCCTACTAAAAGGAAATCCAAGCTTAGACCTAGAGGGGATGGACCTTTCCAGGTTTTGGAGAGGATCAATAACAATGCCTATAGGTTGGACCTCACAAAAGAGTATGGAGTCCACACCACTTTTAACATTTCTGATTTAATTCCTTTTGCAGGTGGAGCTGATATTGAGGAGGAGGAACTCACATATTCTAAGCCCATGGGCCAAGGTTGGGTCCAATTATCTTTGTACATGTTAGATTAGGATGTCATTATATTTGGTCCTTGTATTTAGGACTCCATCATGTAGGTAGGGTACCCTAGAAATATAGGATTTTTCAGCCCTTGCATTTTAGGGCACCTAGACTAGTTTTTGTATTAGGGGTAGTCCTGTATTTTCACATGCACTAAGTGAATATTTTATGTGTGTGTTGGAAAATAAATTTAATTGAATTGGTAGAAGCCCAATCCAATTAAATTTTAGAGGGGGAGGTGAGCATTTGCTTACTACACCCCATTGCCACATCATATAGTCACACTTTGTGTATGCCCTTCATGCTTTACATGCCTCATGACACCTAAGCACACTTAGTGGAAAATCTTGGAATTGATCTTGGATTAGTGGGCTGAACCATAACTGAAATTCACTAATCATAATTAGTGAAATTTTGGCTCCAAAATTTGGCTCCACAAATTCAATTTCAAATTCAAGTGAAATTTGAATTGAAATTCAAATTTCCCTTCAATTTTGTATGACACTTAGGCTATAAATAGAAGTCATGTGTGTGCATTTTTTCAACTTTGATCTTTTGAAAATTAAACTTTAGATTTCAGAGCTCTTTTAGAGCACAAGATTTTATGCTCTTCTCTTCCTATCCCTTCATTCATCTCCTTCTTCCTCCAAGCTCTTATCCATGGCCTCCTATGGTGGTGAGCTTCTTCTAGACTCATCTTCTCCTTGAAGTGGCGTCTCCTATCTTTCTTCCTTCTCCATTCCGCTGCCATTCATCTTCCAAGAAGCAAAGGAATCCATTGATGAAGAAGATCCTAGGGCTACAAGCTCTAATGGAGTTACATCATGTAGGCATTGGGTCTTCTTCATCAATGGAATCCTTTGCTTCTTGAAGATCAATGGCAGCAAAATGGAGAAGGAAGAAAGATGATTTGAGACACCACTTCAAGGAGAAGATGAGTCAAGAACAAGCTCACTACCATAGGAAGCCATGGATAAAAGCTTGAAGGTAGGAGAAGATGAGTGGAGGGAGAAGGAGCACAAAATTTTGTGCCTCAAATAAGGTTTGTACTTTGAAGTGTAATTCTCAAATGATCAAAGTTACAACAAGTGTTACACATGCTTCTATTAATAGCTTAGGTAGCTTCCTTGAGAAGCTTCCTTGAGAAACTAGAGCTTAGCCATACACACCCCTCTAATAACTAAGCTCACCTCCTTGAGAAGTTTCCTTGAGAAGATTCCTTGAGAAGATTCCTTGATACGCTAGAGCTTAGTTACACATGCCCCTCTAATAGTTAAGCTCACCTCCTTGAGATGAAAAGCTAAAGCCTTAGCTACACACACCCCCTACAATAGCTAAGCTCATCCCATGCCAAAATACATGAAAATACAAAAAGTCCCTATTACAAAGACTACTCATAATGCCCTGAAATACAAAGCGAAAACCCTATACTACTTGAATGGCCAAAATACAAGGCCCAAAAGAAGGAAAAACCTATTCTAATATTTACAAAGAAGAGCGCACCAAACCTTGGCCCATGGGCTCAGAAATCTACCCTGAGATTCATGAGAACGTTAGGGCCTTCTTTAGCAGCTCTAGCCCAATCCTCTTGGAGTCTTCTATCCAATACCCTTGGGGGATATGATTACATAACACATGACGTAGCTTCATGTGGAGCTTGTAGGCCTTGGATCTTCTTCATCAATGGAGTCCTTTGCTTCTTGAAGATCAATGGCAGTAGAATGGAGAAGGAAGAAAGATGATTCGAGACACCACTTCAAGGAGAAGATGAGTCAAGAACAAGCTTACCACCATAGGAAGCCATGGATAAGAGCTTGAAGGTAGGAGAAGATGAATGAAGGGAGAGGAGCACGAAATTTTGTGCCTCAAATGAGGTCTGTACTTTGAAGTATAATTTTCAAATGATCAAAGTTACAACAAGTGTTTCACATGCTTCTATTTATAGCCTAGGTAGCTTCCTTGAGAAACTTCCTTGAGAAGCTTCCTTGAGAAACTAGAGCTTAGCTACACACACCCCTCTAATAACTAAGCTCACCTCCTTGAGAAGATTGCTAGAGAAGCTAGAGCTTAGCTACACACACCCCTCTAATAGCTAAGCTCACCTCCTTGAGATGAGAAGCTAGAGCCTTAACTAAACACCTCCTAGAATAGCTAAGCTCACCCCATGCCAAAATACATGAAAATACAAAAAAGTCCCTACTACAAAGACTACTCATAATGTCCTGAAATACAAGGCTAAAACTATATACTACTAGAATGTCAAAAATACAAGGCCCAAAAGAAGGAAAAACCTATTCTAATATTTACAAAGAAGAGTGCACCTAACCTTGGCACATGGGCTCAGAAATCTACCCTGAGGTTCATGAGAACCCTAGGGCCTTCTTTAGCAGCTCTAGCCCAATCCTCTTGGAGGCTTCTATCCAATACCCTTGGGGGTAGGATTGAATAAAAACATAAGGCTTTGGGATCGATCTTGCACCCCATTGAAGGATGGCAATGGATTGTCACACTTTGGTATGTGACCAAGTGAAACTTTCTTGATTTAAAGTCATAGAGTGATCTCAAGGGTCTGTCGATCCAGCTAAAAATGGGTTGATCCCAAAAGAATTTATACAGCAAAGGCCACCATTGGATTCAAAAGGAATCCTAAGGAGTCCACATGAGCGACTAACATCAGATGTACCCTACTATCATAATTGTCTTTGGGCATTTTCCACGAGCTCCTGGTTGAATGAGTTTTCTTCTCAAATGTGCAAATGCACAAGCGTGTGCGGGTTCCATTCTAGAATCCAAACTTAAAAGCAAAATTAGTCATTCCTTGATCCGCATGGGCTTTATTGGGCTTGTAATAAGGTCAGGGGTAAGAGGGCTATGAAAGAAAGGATCATAGAGCCTCAAAGAGTGTTTATGGGTTATATTGAGTAAGAACCTTGACAGTCCTGCTTGTACCTTTTTTTTTTGGTTGGACTCTACTCCTTTTGTCTTATTTATTAATCTTCATTGCACTTTTGTGCCTTTCTTATAAAATTTGGAGATCTTTTGTTTCTCTTTTTTTCTTCACTCGCCTTTGGCGGATTTTTTTTTCTTTTTTTTTCATTGTTGCCCAACTTCATGCATGTGTTGTTTGCATTGCTTTTCCAGTCGGTTTAGTGGTGGTTCCTACTCAAGGTTTTTGTTTTGTTTTTATTTTTTTTCTTTTAAGAAAATAAATATGCTTTCACTCGAAAGGGGTAACAAGGGATAAATTAGTGTTTGGGATGAAGAAACACGTCCATGTATCCTTTCAAATCTTGACTAGGTACTTTTATAGTTTAGATTTTGGGACCAAACCTTTGATAAACACGCTCCTTATTCCTTCTTCTTTTTAGTTTTTACTACCCTATTTTTGCCTAGGCTCCCCTTTCGGATTTTCAACCTACCAGGTGAGAACTTTTGATTTGCCCCTAGGTTCACTTGAGGCTCATGCATGGTGCCTCTCATTGCCCTAGTGTAGGGCTCTGAGGTATCTATTATTGTCTTTTGCCACGACCTTGTAGAAAGGAAAAATGAAAGAAACTGTGTAGGTTCTCAAAAATGAATTTTCAAGGACGAGAAATATAAAGGATTTTCAATTGACAGATTAAGTCGAATGACTCTTGTTCTTGACAACTCTCTTTTCTCTCAAAATGATAACTTTTAAGAATGATAAAATGAGGTCACATGAATGTTTTTACTTCTTATTTTTTATTTGAAACATAGTCAATCAAACATTTAGTTTTTTTTTTTAACTTTACTCGTCATTTATGGCACCCCCACCAAACACGTAGAACGAGCAATTTCTGATTGAACAGACTTGGAGATCAACTCAGGAGCACAAGTTACTTGAGCAAACAAGCCAACGACGTACATTCAAATTCTAGTGAATGTTAAATAAATATACAAATATGCAATTGTGAGAGAATGAGAGACGATGACATCAAATTTATCTGTATTATTAGAATTGTGACCGTTGTTTACAGTAATGGCATAAACTTGAAAATCCTAATGAATCATTGGAGACATCTAACAACAACCTTAAAATTGCCCCAAGTATCATGCATAGTACCGCTCGGCAACATCAGAATTCACAAGCAATTGTCCTCCTCGAATTTTAGCCAGCCTACATTAATTAGACTTTGCACCTTATGTTTCAGGGTCATACAATGCTCAATGGAATGCCTCGGAACTCCTCCATGATAAGCACATGTTGCATCCGAGTTGTATGCTCAGGAAAATGGAGGTTGAGGAATCTTTGTTGGGATTATGGCTACCATTGCATTATTGAGTAGATATGGGAGTAAGTTAGCATACAACACCGAAATTAGGGTGAATTCTACAAGTTTCTTTTCTGAAAAATTCCTTCCCTAGTTGGTGTTTTAGTGTATTAAGGGTGGTGTTTGGCCTCGGATGTGCAGCAGGTGGGTTTTGTGGCCGATTTAGGGGCAGCCCTTGTGGATGATTGGGTGTTTTTGGCTGGTAGAGTGGTCGGTAATGAGAAAGAGTGATATTGGATGAGTATTGACATTGTTGAGCTAGTGGGAAATTTGGCCATGTAGGAAGGGTAGTCACAACACAAGTTTTTCCCTCCTTCTTATTTTCTCTGTTTGCCCCAGGCTTCCTATTTCTAGAACTTGTCAAAGCAGCTTAATCAAATTTGCCTTTTTTTTAGACCTACTTCGATCCTCTCGCCAGCAAATACTAAATTTGCAAAGCTTGAAGGCATGTAACCTGTCATACCCTAATTTCATTCGGGGACTATCGTTTGCTAACATTTTATTATTGCTAGCCGAATTGAGCTCCTTGACACCAGTTGCCGCGCAATACGAAGGGATTTTTGATGTTTCGGTAAAGAATGTGGAAAATACCCAAAATGGAGGGCAAAAAGGCAACACCCTTGTCGACCCTAAATGAATAATAAACATAAAAAGGGAAAATACATAATTTTGAAGTCATGTTTTGCACACTCGATTAAAGGTTACCGTCCCTTGTGACGAGCGCGTGGGGTGCTAATACCCTCCCCGCGCGTAAACAACTCCCGAACCCTCATTTTCAAAATCCGCAGACCTTCGTCTTTTTGGTTTTTCTAACGTTTTCCCTCAAATAAACGTTGGTGGCGACTCCGCTCGTTTTCTCCCTTAGAGACAAATGCTTTGGCCTTTTCACCCTCCTACCGAAGGGTAGGTTGCGATAGTTGGCGACTCCACTAGGGATATTGTTAGAGAGTTAGGCCATTCAATCAGTGTGCAATGTTTTATCATGACTTCTTTATTTATTTTCCCTTTCCCCTTTTATCTTTTATTTTGTCCATATTTGTATATAACCTTTGCTATGTTTTTGTGTTTGGTGTGTGTTTATCTATCGAGTACATTCATAGTTAGAATAATCTTTTCTATGCACACATGGCACCTACGCCTCGCACACATATTGAGATATAAGGCCCTATACACGAGTCTATGTGAGCCATAAGGAGTGGAGGTCGATCTGTGGTCATGCTGGGTCTCCGACTCGCTTAATAATAGTGAAGCCTCATCTAGAGTTTTCCTCTTTTAGTGATGTATTTCCTTTGATAGTCCCTATCACCATAATGTATTACCTAAGAGGATGATATCTCTAGAAGCCAGTAAAGTTACATGAAACCACCCTTGGGAGTTATCACTAGAAGTGGACTTTTGGATCCTTTCCATTAGGTTCCTGAATTAGGGGGCACATAGCAAACTCACTCTGGCTTGTTCCTTGATTGCATCATGCATCTCTTCATGGCGTCGCAATGGACATATCATTCATGCATTTATCATATTCATGCATTGCATTTGCATAAATCACTGCATTATCATACACCTTCATTTAGCATGCTTTTGTTCCGCCTACTACATATATTCTACTTCCATTGTTCGCATGTTATTTTCACTCATGCATGGTCCTTGCATTTTCCTATGCAAAAAAAGGAAAAAAAAAACACAAAAAAAAAACAAAAGAAAGTCATAATGAAGAATGAAGGTTACACCACATTCTTAGTCACATGTGTTGGGTACCATGATGATAGCTATAAAAAAACCATGTTTGGATTATGTGGAAGCAATGTCTTCCAAGGTTATTTTGATGATGCCAAAGAATCAAGAGTTAAGTAAAGTTTCAAGCAAAAGATTCAAGAATCAAGTTTCAAGTTTCAAGATTCAAGATTCAAGAATCAAGTTTCAAGATTCAAGAATCAAGAGAAGACTCAATCAAGATAAGTACTAAAAAGTTTTTCAAAACATTGAGTAGCACATGAAGTTTTCACAAAATCTTTTACCAAAGAGTTTTACT
The DNA here is from genome assembly GCF_004193775.1 of Glycine soja. Classification (NCBI taxonomy): domain Eukaryota; kingdom Viridiplantae; phylum Streptophyta; class Magnoliopsida; order Fabales; family Fabaceae; genus Glycine; species Glycine soja. Next base: position 11,233,629 of record NC_041004.1, on the reverse strand, counting down.
CTCTGGTAATCGATTACCAGAAGGTAGTAATCGATTACCAGTAGCCAACATTGTTTTTGAAACTGATTTACAAAGTTGTAATCGATTACCATAATCATGTAATCGATTACCAGTGTTTTAAAACGTTAAGATTTTCAAAATTCAAAATGAAGAGTCACGTCTATTAATGTGAAATCAATTACACCTTAATGGTAATCGATTACCAGTGACTATTTTCGAAAAATTCATTTCCAAAAGTCACAATTCTTCAAGTGACCTTTTTCTGAAGATTCTTTCAAAAGTCATAACTTTTTAAGTAATTAGTTTTAAAGAAATTGACAAGAGTTACAAGTTTTGACTTGAGTCATCAAGAAATTATAAATATGTGACCTTGGCATGAAACAAGAAGATTTGATCATAATCATCTATCTTTCAAACTATCTTTCAATCTTCTGTCAACATCATTCAATATCTTTCATCTTTTTCTACAGAATTTTCTGACTCTTTTTCTCTTCATCTTTCTAAAAGTTTTTGTTTAAACTTTCTCTTCCAAGAAAAGTTCTTTGTTCAAAAACTTGTGCTATTCATCTTTTTCATTCTCTTCTCCCTTTTCCAAAAGAACGAAGGACTAACCGTCTGAATTCTTTTGTGTCTCTCTTCTCCCTTTCCAAGAGAATTCAAAGGACCCCGCCTGAGAATTCTTTTGATTCTTCCCTTCCCCTTAAACAAAAGATCTCAAAGGACTAATCACCTGAGATATCTTTTGTTTCCCCTTTACAAAGATTCAAAGAACTAACCGCCAGAGAATTCTTTGTCCCAACACATTGGAGGGTACATCCTTTGTGGTACAAGTAGAGGGTACATCTACTTGGGGATTGTTATACTGAGAACAAGAGAGGGTACATGTCTTGTGGATCAGTTCAAGTGGAGGGTACATCCACTTGGGGTTTCAAAGAGAACAAGGGAGGGTACATCCCTTGTGGATCTTTGGCTTGTAAAGGATTTTACAAGGTTGAAAGAAATCTCAAGAACCGTAGGTTGCTTGGGGACTGGATGTAGGCATGGGTTGTTGCCGAACCAATATAAATCTTGTGTTTGTCTTCTTCTTCCCTACACTCTTTAATTTCCGCTGGGTACTTATCTTTTACGCTTTACTTTTGTTTAATTTACATAACTTAGTAGTAAAGCCTAATTGAATCTAGTAACATTAAGAAGGATAGATATTTAATTAGTCAAGACACATTCATAATTAATTCAACCCCCTCTTCTTAATTATTCCGAGGCCATTTGATCCAACAGATTATACACTCATTTCTCTTCAAAAATGATTGAAAATCATGTGAACATGGTACCTAATGCGTGGTTAACTAGGAAATGAGGGTCCTTCGGGCATCTCATGTCGGTCTTATAATTACATGCATAGCATAAGTAAGCCCTAGTCATTTCATCTCTTTGATAGGTTGTCGAAGTATTGACAAATCAAAATTTCTGTTCCTTGGATTATGGGGTCAAACTAAGCACATGCTTTTAAGAAAAGGTTTTCATCAAGTCAAGGTCAAGTATGGAAGTAACCAGCTTGCAAAAGTTGGGACAGGAGATGGATCGAGTTACATTGCTCCTTTGTCTATTGCCAACACATGATTGAGCTAAATAATTTACAAAATTAAGGACTGTTGATTCCCAGTTTCACTTTGACCCTAGCAAGATGACGAACAATGTTGTTTTAATGAAAATATGAATTGATTCAACCTTATGTTCTACTAAATGTCCTGTGTAAAATTTGCAATACTTTGACAATGCATCATTCGCATACATCCATGTTTACTTTTTCACATTTTTGGCATTGCTCGTTGCATTCTTTCCTTGAAATCAGAGCTGTAATCAAAAGGAAAGAACGCGCTTTACGGTGCCCTTGCTAGAGTCATGAGTGAGATAGAAGAATGCAAGAACAAATGAAGGACGACATAGAGGCCATGAAAGACTAAATGGCCACCATGATGGAGGCCATGTTGAGCATGAAGAAAATAATGGAAAGCAATGCGGCTACAGTTGCCACTACAAGTGCTGCCATTGAGGTAGACCCGACTTACCCATCGAGCCTCAATCAACTAAATCCTCCAATCTCGGATATGGTAGGTTAGGGAGGAGAAGCATTGGGAAGTACAGGCGGTCCCCATGTTGTGCAGAGTAAGAATTCTTTCCCACCATACGACTTGCCTCCCAACTATGCCTACCGGTGCTCAATGAGAATGCCGAAAACTCCAAACCCATACCTATTGAGGGCCGACAACCCTTATCTGATCATGCACATGTCCCTCAACACATGGGGGAGACTCATGAAGTACCCCACCACAATCTAGCCGACTTTGAGCCTCGCCTTGAATATTCCACTGAGGGGCAAGCAGTTGGTGGTGTACCCTTGCCAAACACTTTGGAGGGCCCTTAATTTCGCCCACAACCATAACCCTTGCATTTTGTGGTGGGGAGAGTCCCTCCTGCTATGGTGAAAAGGGGAAAATTTGATCATATAGAGGAAAGGCTCAAGGCCATTGAAGGAGGTGGACATGACAGAGTTATGCCTAGTGCCTGACATTATCATCCCTCCAAAGTTCAAGGTGCCAGACTTCGATAAGTACAAGGGGACTACTTGCCCTAAGAATCACTTGAAGATATACTATCAGAAAATGGGGGCATACGCGAAAGATGAGAAACTGCTGATGCATTTCTTCTAGGAAAGTCTTACTGGGGCAGCTGTCACCTGGTACACTAATCTGGAATCTTCCCAAGTCCATTCGTGGAAGGACCTAATGGTTGCCTTCATTAGGCAGTATCAATACAATTCTGATATGGCTCCGAATAGGATGCAACTATAGAACATGTGTTAAAAGGAGCATGAATCTTTTAATGAATACGCCCAAAGGTGGAGGGATCTAGCAGCTAAAGTAGCACCCCCAATGATGGAGAAGGAGATGATATCAATGATAGTAGACACGTTATCGGTGTTCTACTATGAGAAGATGGTGGGTTACATGCCTTCAAGCTTTGCTAATTTGGTTTTCGCTGGCAAAAGGATTGAAGTGGGTCTTAAAATAGGAAAATTTGATCATCCTGCTTTGATAAATAAGAAGCCTGGGGAAAATGGAGACAATAAGAAGGAGGGAGGAACCCATGCTGTGATTGCCGTTCCTACTTGGCCAAATTTCCCACCAGCTCAACAATGTCAATACTCAACCAATATCAGCCCTTCTCATTGCCCACCACCCTATTAGTCAAGAACACCCAATCATCCACAAAGGCCACCCCTGAATCAGCCACAAAGCTTGCTTGCCGCACATCCGATACTAAACACCACCACTAACACAAATCAAAACACCAACCAGGGAAGGAATTTTCCAGAAAATAAGCCTGCAGAATTCACCCCAATTCTGGTGTCATATGCTAACTTACTTCCATATCTACTCAATAATTCAATGGTCACCATAACCCCAGCCAAGGTTCCTCAACCTCCATTTTTCCAAGGATACAACTTGAACGCAACATGTTCTTATCATGGAGGAGTCCCAGGGCATTCCATTGAGCATTGTATGACCTTAAACATAAGGTACAAAGTCTAATTGATGCAGGCTGGCTAAAATGTAAAGAGGATAATTGCTTGTGCATTCTGATGTTGGCAAACGACCCTATGCATGGGGAAATTTGAAGGTTGTTGTTAGATGTCTCCAATGACTCATTAGGATATTCAAGTTTATGCCATTACTGTAAACAACAGTTACAATGCTAATAATATGGATAAATTTGATTTCTCTCATTCTCTCAATTACATCTTTGCTTATTTAACTTTCACTAGAATGTGAATGTAAGTCATTGGTTTATTTGCTCAAGTGACATGCGCTCCTGAGTTTGACTTCCAAGTCTGTTCAATCAGAAATTGCTCATTCTACACGTTTAGTGAGGGTGCCGTAAACAACGAGTAAAAAGTAAAAAAAAAATGTTTGATTGACTATATTTCAAATAAAAAGTACAAACATTCATGTGACCTCATTTTATCATTCTTAAAAGTTTTTCTTTTTGAGAGAAAAGTGAGTTATCAAGAACAAGAGTCGTTCGACTTAATCTGTCAATTGAAAATTCTTTAAATGTTTCTCGTCCTTGAAAATTCATTTTCAAGAATCTGCATAGTTTCTTTCATTTTGCCTTGCTACAAGGTCGTGACAAAAGACAACAATAAATACCTTAGAGCCCTACGCTGGGGCAATGAAAGGCACCATGCATGAGCCTCAAGCGAAACTAGGGGCAGATCAGAAGTTCTTACCCGGTAGGTCGAGAACCCAAAAGGGCGGCCTAGGCAAAAATTAGGGTAATAAAAAATAAAAAAGGAAAAAAAAATCAGGGGTGTGTTATTAAGGTTGTGTCCCAAAATCCAAACTACAAAAGGATCTAAGTCAAGATTTAAAATGACACATGGCCATGTTTCAACATCCCAAACACTAGTTTATCCTTTGCTACCCCCTCTGAGCCAAAGCATATTTGTTTTCTAAAAACAACAACAAAGAAAAACAGCGAAAGCCAAATAGAAATCCTGAGTAGGAACCACAACTAAACCAGTGGGAAGAGCAATGCAAATAACACATGCATGAAGTTGGACAACAATGAAAAAAGGAAAATAAAATATGCCAAAGGCGAGTGAAGAAAAAAGAGATACAGAAGATCTCCAAATTCTACAAGAAAGGCACAAAAGTGCAATGAAAGATTAATGTATCAGACAAAAGGAGTAGAGCGTAACCCAAAAGGTACAAGCAACGCTCTTGAGGTTCTTACTCAATATAACCCTCAAACACTCTTTGAGCCTCTCTAATGCTTTCTTTCATAGCCCTCTCACCCCTGACCATGATACAAACCCAATAAAAGCCCATGTGGATCAAGGAATGACTAATTTTGCTTTTAAGTTGGGATTATGGAATGGAACCCGCACACGCTTGTGGTTGTTGAAAAAAAATATATAAAAAGAAAGAAAAAAAACCCCTGAGGTTCACACTTGCACATTCGAGAAGAAAACTCAGTCGACCAGGAGCTCGTGGAAAATGCCCAAAGAAAATTGTGATAGTAGGGTGCATCTGATATTAGTCTCTCATGCAGACTCCTTTGGGATTCCTTTCGAATCCAAGGGTAGCTTCGTTATAAATTCTTTCGTGATCAGCCTATGTCATCACTGGATCAACAGACCCATGGCATCACTCTATGACCTTAAATCAAGAAAGTTTCACTTGGTCATATGCCAAAGTGTAACAATCCATTGCCATCCTTCAATGGTGCATGTGATTGGTCCTGAAGCCTTATATTTCTCTTGTTGTGAAGAATAATCAAAGTTTTTAAAAGGAAAGGGGAAAACCCTATGATCCATATTTCAATTTATTGATTAAATTTCAAATGGCTCCATTGTCGTCACTCCAAAATTTTCAAGTGACTAAATCAAACAAAACATACACTCCGAGGGAGTCCCCGAAGAGATTTGCATAAAGATAGGATGAGGTTGCATGAGTTATCACATCTTTCAAAAAAGGAGACAGTCAATCTGTGTTTTCCACAAAAAGAAAAAATATGAGCAAAAAAAAATCAAATCAAAATCAAATCACAAAAATAGGAAAGAATGTCATGAGCATTACACATCTTTCATGATTCAAAAACTTTTTGCATTACTCGCATTTCAAGATGAAGATTGCATCCATCTGCATCCCAAACATCATGTTAGGCTATAAATTTCTCTTTGCATACCAATTTCCTAAATCTAATGCCCTATCTTTTGAGTTTAGGATGAGAGACCCTCTCAAAGATTCAACCTCTTGCTTTCTCATAAGGTTAAGCCCTTTGGTACTAGTACCTATTAGCTTATTTCATAGGACTCAAAGTCCTCGCATTTATCTTTTAGAGGACTCAAAGTCCCCACTTCTAACTTACATAGGGTGAGTCCTCGCTTTTAGCTTTCATATGACTCAAAGTCCTCGCTTTTATCATTCATAGGACTTAAAGTCCTCGCTTTTATGCTTTCATAAGACTCAAAAGTCCTTGCTTTTACCTTTTGTGGGACTCAAAGTCCTCGCTATTACCTTTCATAGTACTCAAAGTCCTCTGTCTTTATCTCTCATAGGACTCAAAGTCCTCCATCTTTATGCATTCAAGACTATCAAAGTCTTCTTTACATTTCAAAGACTTCAATGTCTTTTGTCAATGTCATACCCTAATTTCGTCTGGGGACCATTGTTTGTCGGCATGCGACCTCTGTTTGACCACTTCAAAATGTTTAATACCCATTGTTGTGGAATGCCTAAAGTTCCAAGACGTTTCAGAAAGAAAACAGCCAAAAACACAAAAATGGGGGTAAACTTATCAAACACGGGGGTGCACTCAGGAAACTTCATCCAGACCATTCTAAATGGGGGGGTGAACTTATCAATTACACGGTGCGCTCAGGAATCTTCCTCAAGAAGCCTCTGCGCGGCAACCACCTCCATTTTGTTAAAAAATGGCATCCGGGAGTTCTGTAACTCTTTTGTAAAATTTCCTAAAACCTTGGGTTAGCATATTTCACTTAATATTTGTGAAAGAGAAGAGAAAAAAAGGAAAATCAAGTCCAAAACGCTTCCGTAACTTTTTCGTAAAGTACGAAAAGGGGGGTGAACTTAGTAATTGGGGTGTGCTTAAAAATCTTCCTCAAGAAGCGTCTGGGTGGCAAACACCTCCGCATTTTGGCTATAAATAGGGGAAGGGGGCTGTGTAAATTTATCCTTGACCCCTATGCTATGCATTTCAGCTGTTTTGGATGAAAAAAACTTGTTTCGGTGAAGAAAATCCAAACCAAGGTGCTTCCGTAACGCTTCCGAGACGTTTCTGTGAACAAATCCATGAAGATTTTCCACCGTGAGTGAATCCGAGAAGTTTCCGTTGTAGTCTTCGAAATGTAAATGAGGGTCATTGTCGTCTTTGAAGGCATCCAATGACTGAAGACATTTTTGTCTTTGAAATGTGTGCGGATTACCGTATAGGGCGTCTCTGCATGCTACCTGACTTCTCACAGGTCGAGGTAGCATAAATGTGTGTACGGATTACCCTTGGGTGTCTCCGCATGTCACCCGATTCTCACAGGTCGGGGTAACATATTTACGTGTGTGCAGATAACCCTTGGGTTTCTCCGCATGTCACCCGATTCTCACAGGTCGGGGTAATAGATTTGTTTTTGTGTGTGTGGATAACCCTTGGGTATCTCCACATGCTACCTGACTTCTCACAGGTCAGGGTAGCAGAACTGTGTGTGTACGGATAACCGCTTGGGGTATTTTCGCCTACCACCTGACGCATGGGTCAGGATCAGCAGATGTTGTCTTTGTACGAATAATCACTTGGGTATATCCGCCTGCCACCTGACGCATGGGTCAGGATCAACAGATGTTGTCTTTGTACGAATAATCACTTGGGTATATTCGCCTGCTGCCTGACTCAAGGGTCAGGATTAGCATATGTTGTCTTTGTACGGATAATCACTTTGTGAATGTATGTATACATGATTTTGATGATGTCAAAAGAAGAATTAAACAAAGCTCATTTTGCTTCAAGATTAATACAAGATTGTTTCAACAAACAAAGCCTTGATTCAAGATTTCTTCAAGATCAAGCCTTGCCTCACAATGAAAGGTTTCAAGTCATTCAAGGCACATGTAATCGATTACCAATGGTTTGAAAGTGTGTAATCGATTACACATCATATGTAATCGATTACCAGAGACTCTGAACGTTGGGAATTCAAATTTTAAATGAAGGGTCACAACTGTTCAAGAAAAACAACTGTGTAATCGATTACACTAATTCTGTAATCGATTACCAGAGAGGATTTTCAAGGAATATCGCCAACAGTCACATCTTATCATTTGAATTTTGAATGGCCATCAAAGGCCTATATATATGTGTGACTTGGGACGAAATTGAAGAGAGAGTTTTGCTTGGCAAAAATATCTTATCCTCTCAAAAGACAATGAGAGAGATTCCAAAAGAACTTCATTGTCAAATGCTCTCTCAAAAGAAATCCTTGGCCAAACACTTGCAAAATCTATAAGGATTCCTACATGATCTTTTTTGTAATATTATTCTCTTGAAGAGAGAATTCTTCTTCCATTCTTCTTATTCAATGAGATTGGTTAAGAGGCTGTGAGTCTCTTGTTGTAAAGGATTCCTGAACACAAGGGATGGGTTGTTCTTGTGTGGTTAAGACTTTGTAATGGATTTTACAAAGATAGTGGAAATCTCAAGTGGGTTGCTTGAGTACTGGACGTAGGCATGGGTTGTGGCCGAACCAGTATAAAACTGTGTTTGCATTCTCTCTTCCCTTATCTCATTTATGTTATTGCAATCAATTTTTCCTTGCATGTTTATAGAACATTATTAAATTGATTGTTGTTGCTTCTTCTGCATTCTAAGCCTATCCCTCTTAAGATTATTGAGGCCACAAGGTCCAACACACTTGGGTATATCTGCCTGCCACCTGACGCATGGGTCAGGATCAGCAGATGTTGTCTTTGTACGGATAATCACTTGGGTATATTCGCCTGCCACCTGACACATGGGTCAGGATCAGCAGATGTTGTCTTTGTACGGATAATCACTTGGGTATATCCATCTGCCACCTAACGCATGGGTCAGGATCAGCAGATGTTGTCTTTGTACAGATAATCACTTGGGTATCCGCTTGCCGCCTAACTCAAGGGTCAGAATCAACAGATGTTGTCTTTGTATGGATAATCACTTGGGTATATCTGCTTGCCACCTGACACATGGGTCAGGATCAGCAGATGTTGTCTTTGTATGGATAATCACTTAGGTATATCCGCCTGCCGCCTGACTCAAGGGTCAGGATTAGCAGATGTTGTCTTTGTACGAATAATCACTTGGGTATATCCGCCTGCCACGTGACGCATGGGTTAGGATCAATAGATATTGTCTTTGTATGGATAATGATGTAAGCTCCATTAGAGCTTGTAGGCCTATGATCTTCTTCATCAATGGATTCCTTTGCTTTTTGGAAGATGAATGGCAGCGGAATGGAGAAGGAAGAGAGAGAGGAGACACCACTTCAAGGAGAAGATGAGTCTAGAAGAAGCTCACCACCATAAGAGGCCATTGATAAGAGCTTGGAGGAAGAAGCAGATGAATGAAGGGGGAGGAAGAGAAGAGCACAAAATTTTGTGCTCTCAAAGAGCTCTGAAATCCAAAGTTTAATTTTCAAATGATCAAAGTTGAAAAAAATGCACACACAAGACCTCTATTTATAGCCTAAGTGTCACACAAAATTGGAGGGAATTTTGAATTTCTATTCAAATTTCATTTGAATTTGAAATTGAATTTGTGGAGCCAAATTTTCACTAATTATGTTTAGTGAATTTTAGCTATGGTTCTGCCCACTAATTCAAGATCAAGTCCAAGATTCTCCACTAAGTATGCTTAGGTGGCATGAGGCATGTAAAGCATGAAGAACATGCACATAGTGTGACTATATGATGTGGCAATGGGGTGTAGCAAGTAAATGCTCACCTTCCCCTCTAAAATTTGATTGGATTGGGCTTCTCCCAATTCAATAAAATTTATTTTCCAACACACACATCAAATATTCACTTAATGCATGTGAAATTACAAAACTACCTCTAATACAAAAACTTGTCTAGGTGCCCTAAAATACAAGGGCTGAAAAATCCTACATTTCTAGGGTACCTTACCTACATTATGGAGCCCTAAATATAAGACCCAAAAATAATGAAACCTTAATCTAATATGTACAAAGATAAGTGGGCTCATATGTAGCCCATAGGCCTGAAATCTGCCCTAAGGCTCATGAGAACCCTAGGGCCTTCTCTTGCATCTCTGGGCCAATCCACTTGGAGTTTTCCATCCAATGTCCTTATGGGGTAGGATTGCATCATTCCCTCTCCCTTGAAAAGGATTTGACCTTAAATCCCGAGGTTCTTGAAACTCTGGGCGTTTTTCCTCAACACCTGTGAAAAGAACAAACACATATATATTAATGGTGTTTGGTATGTTGAAGTAAGGTAAGGTCTCGAAACCCATTTCTTGGGCATCTTCCCATGAAGGAACATGGTTCCTCACCAACTCAATGAGTGGTGCTATAAGTATAGAAAAATATGGGACAAACCTTTTGTAAAAGTTTGTTAAGTTATGGAAGCCCCAAATTTTGCTTATACTTGGTAGAGTGGGCCACTCAGGAATGACCTTTATTCTCTTAGTGTTCATGGGAACCCCTTGATCACTATTTAAAAAATTAAGAAAAGTAATGCATTAAAACATACCTTTTTCCGTATTTTCATGTTGCTTATTCCTACCAAAAAGTATGACAAACCTAAGGTGTCCCATATGAGTACCTAAGTTTGTATTGAAACTAAAAATAAGAACAAACCTACCTAATGAGTCCCTATGTACACAAATCATGAAGATGTTGGGTGCACGAGTGATTTTACAAAAGAGGATTGCACCACTCAAAACATTCATCATACCTCCTATTTTAGGAATTTGGTGCCTAATAATACCTATTTTGGGCACCAACAAAGCACAAGGATTTAAGCTCTTGCGAACCAAACCCTAATCCAACAACTCCTTTACTTGAGGAATAAACTCAAGCCCAAGAGGTGTGGCAATGCTAACAAGTGTTTTTTTACAAAGGAGAAAATGTGGAGGTTGTCTAAGAGGGGAAATTTCTTTAATATTTTTCTTTATTTCAAAATGCCTTTCCTTCTTAGCTAACCTCTTGGAGGAGACACTTACCTCCTTACGCTCCTCCTTAACCATTAAAGGTTGTCCTTCTTCTTGGGGGTAAATTTCTTCACTAGATTCTTCCCCTTTTGCTTCTTCACTTTCACTAAAGGAAGGTGAAGTAGTAGCCTCATCTTGGCTACTATAAATGTCTTGGCTCCTCATAATCATGGTTTTCTTGGTGGGGCATTGAGAAGTAATATGTCCTCTTCCAAGACATTTAAAGCACTTTATAGAGCTAGTCTTTTCTTGCATACTAGCCTTAGGGGGTTGTTTTTCTATTGTCTTCACCTTGTCATCTTTGGGCTTAGAAGGTGCTGCCCCTAAGATGCCTAGACCTTGGTATTTCTAGATAAGAATTAGATCCATAAGATTTTAAAGTAGACTTTCTTTTAAGTTTTTTCTCTATCCTTATTTCCCAATCTAAGTAAGCCTCTACATTGTCCTTCCCATGGAAGTATGGGAGGTTAATGTTAGCCTTTTGAGGCTTTCTTTCATTTTCTCTCCTATGGGAGTGAGGTCTAAGATGTGACTTATGCCTTCCTTCATAATAGTCACGAAATTCTTCACTTAGGCTCTTGCAAGAGTTATGACTACTATAGGAGGCATGTTTTTCTCTTTTCATTTCTTTCATTATTTTTCTTCTTTCTTCATCTCTTATTTTCTCTCTTGCATCTTGACTTATTTCTTCCACTCTTTTTTTCCTTTTTCTTTTCTCTCTTGTTTTTCTTTCCATAACTTAAGGGATCTCAACTCATCTAATATCTTATAAAAGGGGTCCTTAGGAGTAGAACCCTCACCATTAACACTAGATGAAGAATGAAGACTCATGTTGGTTCCTAAGTTGTGGTTCTTTCTTGTTGAGGGTTTGAAAACAAAAGGTAAAAGAAACTATGGTTGAAACTAGCCAAAATAAACACTAAAAGAGGTGTGAAAGATAAGTTAAAAACTAATTGGTAAAAGGCAAGCTATTTAGGCGGTTTGACAATGGAAGGTAAAGGAAATAAGCTATGAAAGTAAGCAAGAAATGTAAACTAGGCAAATCCTAAGAGTGTTTGGATGACCACATTTAAGGTTCCCAACAAAACACTCACAATCCTAAGGGAAAATTGCCTAAAATTATTACACACAAATGGAAGTAGGGTGACCTATTGGAGGCTCCCAACTTACTTCCAATGAAAGGCAACATGGATTAAGTGATTTACACTTAGATTTTTGTTTTTTTTTTCTAATCAATATTTTGGAACAAAATTTAGATCTAAGGTTCAGCACAAGAATATTATGAATGAAAAATGATAGAACCTAAAATCAACACAAAAGCATGATTCAATAGTAGATCTCCAAAAACCATAGAAATGCAAGAACAAGTGTAGATCTAAGATTTAATCGGTTTATTTTTTTTGAATCTACTCTAAACAGCACCAAACCACAAGACAATGGAGGATATACATGGAGAATAATATAAAGAACAAGGAATTAAAGAGAATTTACCGAACAAAAAGATAGAGGAAGCAAAAGAACATCACCTAGATGAAAATGTTCTTGATACCACATGATGTAAGCTCCATTGGAGCTTGTAGGCCTAGGATCTTCTTCATCAATGGGTTCCTTTACTTCTTGGAAGATGAATGGCAGCGGAATGGAGAAGGAAGAGAGAGAGGAGACACCACTTCAAGGAGAAGATGAGTCTAAAAGAAGCTCACCACCATAGGAGGCCATGGATAAGAGCTTGGAGGAAGAAGGAAATGAATGAAGGGAGAGGAAGAGAAGAGCACAAAAGTTTGTGCTCTAAAAGAGCTCTGAAATCTGAAGTTTAGATGCACAAAAGTTTAATTTTCGGTTATGAATATTTGGTTGACCATTGCTCGTTGGGAGACGACCTAGGACACTTCCTAGATACTGCATTTTTAATGTTTATTTTGATTCGGGTACAGCCTTGATCAATTACAATTACCATACTGCCTTGAGTATTGATGTTTACCAATTTTGGGTACTCCTTTGCTAGACTTGGCATTGTCCTTTCCCCTACACATTTCTTTTAATGTTTAAATTTCTAGGCCTTATCTTACTTCAGCTTATGTACTAGAAAAAACAAAGGCTGAATTGTACTTTGTACCCCCAATTGTTATTTTCTAAGGAATTGTCTCTTTCTTTGTATAAGAAAATCTTGGAAGCTTTTGCACAATCAATCTTTTGCCCATGCTCTCTCTATAATATTTCGCTAATCATACATTATCTACATTCCACTTTGCTGAAACAAGAATGGATTTGTAGCATGTCTTTTTCTCAGTCTTGTTTGGTTAAAGAAAACAAAAAAAGGAAGATAATTATGCTTTTGGCTGGCTGGATCAATCAATTTATACCCGTTGTTGCTCCTGGCAGTGGTCATTGGTCAACCAATTCTTCCACTAGTGAGACTGAAGCAAAGGGGATCAGTTAGGTCTAGGTGACTCTGCCATCTAACCAATTGCCATTTCCACCAGTCACTGCCAAATAGCAATACTCCAATTGCCACCTGCATAACTCAAAATTGCGGAATTCCAATGCTTAAATTTGTACATGTTTTATGATTGAGTAAATCATTTTCCACTATGCATCATTCTATATGGTTTAGTTATTTCATTTGGCTATGAAGGCTAGCTAAAGAATGGGACAAAAAGACAAACAAACCGGCTTTTACATACTGCATTTAGCTAATCTAATTAAGAAACTGATATAAACCACATACCCTTGTCTTTCCCATGCTTGTTTCTATTTTCAGCATATTTTAATTGGATACCAATACTAATATTCAAATCTCCTAGAAGAAAAATGAGATCATGACTTATAGTTTTCACATGAATGAATCAGAACCAATAAATATAAAATTTGGCATTTGTTTTGGACCAATTAGGGTTTGCCACGCTACATGTGGTTCGCAGTAACTACTTAACCACTTTACTTTCCATTTACTGTAATATAAGGCATTTCATGCCTATAAGCACATTTCTTACCTGGTTTTACAACACAGCCCCTAATAATGGCTTCTAACATGGTTTAAGTAGAAAATCCAAAACTTAAGCCAAGCCTATAAATCTTAGGCAACTAAACAATCAGCACAAAATTGTCAATAACAAAATGAGATGGACATTACCCAATTTGGTTTCGGATAAGAAAAAAGGAGTTTCCAAAAATAGACCTCATCAATTTCATCATCTACCTTACCTAATAAAACCAAAACAAGCAGCATTTATATTGTCTGCTGGTCACATCAATAATTAGAGGCATATCATTATCTCTCCAGTCTCCATTCCAGGTCATTAGTTTCAAGTTTCATATTTCCAATGCATGAAAACATCTAATTAAAGACACCTCAATATAAATACATAATTTATAAATACCTATGCGAAATAAATATCAACCATATAAAGGCAAATCACAAATAATTAGCTTTCTAATCAGATACCCACCTTCCTCTGCAAGAATTGCCAATCCATCTGCATTTCTACTTTGGTTGTATGGATGCAACTGCTGGGGAGCTCGATAATGAACACCTAGAAGGAGGCTGTAATCCATTATCTGTTGTAATTCCAAGAACTTGCTGTCAATCTCAATCTGCCTACGCAAAGAGGTAATATTCAACTTTTGAAGCCAAGCATTGTACATCATACAATTTTGTAAACTCACCAGACAATTTTCGAATTCAAACAAATATAAGCAGTTGCTATTTTTATCAACCAAAACAATGGGGAGAAACCACAAAAAGATTCATTCCTTAAAAACACACACTGACTCATTCTCTCTCATTTGTTGATCATCCCTGTTATGTTTACTGCTTCCAACAAATTTCCACCATTATGGACTGCAAGGCTAAACGCAGCAACTTCCAACAATTACTTTTAAGCACTTAAATGTTCTACCTTGATGGTCTCTGCAGTAACTACTGTATGTTTGCGACCTCTCGTACATGAAGATAGCACCTGCAAAGACATACCTACATCCATTTTTTCTAACAATACCAACAATGTGAAAGCTTCAACAACCATAAAATTATGAGTGAAAATAGAAGATTAGAAAACAAGAACAAATCTAAAGAATATTATGGAGCAGACTGTCAAAACTAGCAAATTAGACATACAAAACCTACATGAAAATTAACCTTACCTTAAATTTGGCGCTTCATATCCTGTAAAATAGCAAATGCAAATACAACACGTATACTGAAGTGTTTTGGAGCATACAAAAATGAAATTAAGACATTCATATTTTAATTGAAAGATAATAAGCATTAATGGAGAACCACTATTCAACCCAACCAAAAAAATTACATCAATAAAGCAAAGTTCATGTCCACATGTTATGTAATTACAGCTTTGTACATTGGATGGTTCTAACTTTCAAAAAGTAAGCTGCCCATTTTTTACATAATGTTGTGATCGCCTCCGGGTCTAGTGTCAAGCCATCACCGAACCACTACACATTGTCAAACACAAACAATTAATGAAAATAAGTTTAAATGAGTCTACATATGGCGATTTGCCATCAATGTTTTGGGACTACATTATTTACCACACTCCAATCACTCTTTAACTCTGCGCCAATTATGTTCCACATCCAATGCATCACATAATACCCACACTCATAGCCTCCGCATTGAACGTGAGTCTACATGAAGAACAAATTAACTATTAAATGTAGGGCTCAACATGATTAATAACATATGAAGTTCGACTAACCTTCAGTTCAAGTCACTGGGGTGCAGTTTTAGGAACTTTCCCATCAGCAGTCGTGTTTAATTTCTTAAATGCATTGCATTGGAAGATTAATATCATTTAAATATAATGTTCAGAATCGCAGCCTCCAACTTTAAAATAGGTAAAATGACTAAAAATATATTACTTAACTTGTTAATTGCAGTTTTGATATGAACATCAGGCCTTCTACGCACCGAACAAAACTAGACCACTGCGTTGTCTTTAGGACACAACACAACTATTTGCCAATGGGCACTGCAATTTGCACACAAGTTATGTATTAGTAAGACAAAAGGAGTTACAACATTGCCAAAATTAATTTGACTTACTCATTCAAATAAGCTCATATGTACAGTTGTCGTTGTGATTCCTTAATCCATTTTTCAATATATTCTTCACATTGCCCACGTCTATCCTTTGCATTATGTATAGATTGAGGCTCAAGGAATCCATACATCGATCGATGACCCAAGCCATTACTCCACTCATTCATATACCTAATTTGCACATGTCATAAAATAACTGAACATCACGTAAATGGCATAGCAATATGGATGTCATAGTAACAAATGGATTTTACTTACATGGTCCACAATTGAAGTATGGCTATGTATGGCTATGTTCAAGCATTTATCGTCTGATGTTATTTCGCTGACATCAGTATACATTAAGAACAAAGATGAATTTACATTTGGAATCCCAAATTCAGTAAGATCCCACACAAACTCAACAGGCTTGTCATAAATCTTAATGAGGGTCTTAATCAACTCACACAAGGGGTCCTGTTTAGGAACATCATTGTTTAATTCGGCAACTTTTGCAACTTTGTTTGGAGTCATGCCAGAATGCTATATCATGCAACAAAAGTATTCATTATAGGAATGTTCAAAAGTTTGGAACATACATTTAAAAAGATAATAATTTGCAGAACATAAAGTATACTACCTCATTTGATACCAGTTTTACCAAAGGCAATGGCCATGCAATGAATGTGTTAAGGGCCTCTCTCACATACTTAATTTCTGATGTTGCAAATGGGACTTTAGCTTCACCATCAATTACTTTTTTGACGCTAACCCTTACGACATCATCTGCATACACCACGCAATGTATGGTAAAGGGTCCATCATAAATTTTTTGCAATGCCACCAGCTTTGTACAATCTTGACTTTGGACGTACAACCCCGTAGACGGTGTTACACGACCAACATGTTCTTCCCCAGACGGGTTCACAGCAATTTCAACATAGCTCTCCTTAGTGCTCATGCGTGGAGCTAACAAATTTAAATCAAAATTAGCCGATGTTGAGACCTTATCTCCCTTAAATATGTCAGTAATGATGGAAACCTTCAACTCATTTTTCCAAGCCTATAGACTTCGCATCTTTTCTTCTTCAATCTCATTCCTGACTTGTTCCCTAATGGTTCCTATTATCTTAGTGAACTATTCTTTGGTGAATGATATGGATGAGGTAGTTGAGGCACGTGATGTCCTCCCATAGTATTGAGTAATTGTGACCCCAGACCCAGCTGCACGAACACGACCTCCATGATTTGATCTCCCTATGGCCGTGTTAAGTATATCTTGATGACCCTGGGGACAAACTCACCCTGTGACACTTGTTCTTCCAACGAATCCTTTCATAAAGAACAAATTTCACATCGTTAGACTTCCCTGTCATTGTAAACAACATAACAAGTAATAGTAATTATATGTTGTCGCAACCTACCCTTCGGCGAGAGGGCGATGCGTTACTCGCGGGTGCATCTTCCAAGAAAGGAATACGCGCGGAGTCGCCACCAACGTTTATTTGAGGAAAACGTCGGAAAAACCAGAAAAGACGTGGTCTACAAATTTTAAGTGAAAGGTTCGGGAGTTGTATTTACGCACGGGGAAGGTATCAGCACCCCACACGTCCATCACAAGGGACGACAGCCTTTAATCGAATGTGCAAACATGACTTCAATTTTTATGTTCCCTTTTACGTCTTTATTTCTTTTTGTACTTTTTATATTTTTATCTTTTTGCGGTCGACAAGGGTGTTTCCCTTCGCTCCTACGTATTCCTCAATTGTGATAAGGAAATCAGACCTACGTAGTTCTTTGAGAACAAAGTGTTTGGTTAAGTTGCTTTTATCCCTTCTTTTTTGCAAAATGTGTTTTTATTGAATGAAAGGTTATTTAAGGCATTGGACCGTTAAACAATCTTTCGATTCTTTTGAAAAGAGAGAAAACATTAAGGCATTGGACCATTAATGATCTCTTTATTTTTTTTGAAAGAGGTAATAAAGTTATGTGTTGATTTTAGGGTTTTTTAGAAATCTATGTTTAAACAATAAGGGTGGAAAAGACAATTTCAAGGCGTTGGACCTTTAAAAATGGCTTTTTTAGGCGACGACAAAAAGTTTGGTTTATGAATTGATTTTAGCCTTAGTTTCACTTTGGTTATTAGTCAATTCGATTAAGAAAGGAAAAATCCAAAAAAGCGTCCGATTTATTTTTTTGATTTATTTTACTAAAAGATATTTTTTTATTATTATATTATTATTTTGCCTCTTTTTTGGTTTTAAGCGTGGTTATGGCATGACCGAACGGTCGGATTTCATTTTAAGAGAAATTAACAGATGTTACAATTCAAATGATCGGTGGAAAATTATTTTATTTTTATATTAGGCGAGAAAATGACTTAAGTAAATGACTAAAGCACGTCAAAAGGGGGTACGGAAAGTAAATGAAATGAAAATAAAAGCACGCGAAATGAATGAGGACCACTAAGGGTACATAGAATGAATTGAAAAGTTCAATTTCGGGAACTTACCGATTGAAGACCGAAGAACGACGAAGAACGAACGACGAACGACGAAGAACGATTGAAAATCTTCGCGAAATCACCCACGGAAATGTTACGAAAACGTTACGGAAGCGCCTCGGCTTGGATTTTCTTCACATAAACAATTTTTCCCACTAATTTTAAGTGAATCTCAGATACCAGGAGGGTTGAACATTTTTGTTCTTCCCTCCTTCCCCTACTTATAGGAAAAGGAAGGAGATGCTTGCCACCCAGCTCGCCCAGGCGAGCTAGGTTGCTTCCTTCAGAAGCAACCGCCTTTTGGAGGAACATCCTGGAAGGCCCAAGTAGGCCTGGTTGCTATTTGCACCCCCATTTTTACTAAATACACCCCCTTGCTCTTTTTTGGTGATTCTTTTTACGTAACGTTATGAAACTTTACGAATTTCGTAACGATGCTTGTTTTCTTTCCGTAATGTTACGAAACCTTACGGATCACGTAATCATCCCCCTTTCGGGCTTCCGAGATGTTACGAAACTTTACGGATTGTGCACTAACACTTCCTTTTAATTTCCGGCATGTCACGGAACTTCACAGATCGTGCTACAATGCCTTCTTTGACTTCTGACATGTCATAGAACTTCATGAATTGCCTAACGATGGGTGCCAAGTACCTCGAAGTGGTCAAACAAGGGTCGCATCCCAACAACGGATGGTCCCTGGACGAAATTAGGGTATGACAGTTGCCCCTCTTTACTTGTCTTTTATTGGAGATAAAAGGGAAGTAAAGATAAGACACTAATTTCGTTCGAGCAAAACACCATTCGGCCGGTGAATCTCTCTGTCAATGGAACCTGCAAAAATTTGAAAATGATCAGTACCGACACATCATCCTGATACTGTCGAATTCGTTCCTCTTGGTTGATACAAGATGCAGAATGACCATAATTTGTCTCTGCGTGTTATTGGACATGATCGAGCCTGGGCGGCAAGACACAGAATGACCATAATTTGTCTCTGCATGCCACCGAACACGATCACCTCTGGATGGCGAAAAGGTTTGCGGAATGACCATAATTTGTCTCCGCCCACCTCTCGACTTACTGTCCCCGAATGAAAAAGGGAGCAGAATTTGTCTCTGCGCGTTTATCACTCGACTTGCGAAATCTAAATGACAAAGGGCGCAGAATCTGTCTCTGCGCGTTTACCACTCGACTCGCTGCTCCTGAATGACAAAGGGCACAGAATTTGTCTCTGCGAGTTTATCACTCATCTTGCTGCTCCTGAATGACAAAGGACACATAATTTTTTCTCTGTGCGTTTATCACTCATCTTGCTGCTCCTGAATGCCAAAGGGCGCAGAATTTGTCTCTGCGCGTTTATCACTCATCGAGCGTGCGGATAACCGCATGTCATCGGGCCCGTTGCCTTTGGATGACAAAAGGCGCAGAAGACGACGTTAGTCTCTACGTGCTATCATGCTTTGAGTCTTATAGATAGCAAAAGAAAGTTTAAAAGTGCGGGACCAAATGGTTCCCGCATGTCATCGGGCACGCCGCCTCTGGATGACAAAAGGCGTAGAAGACGATGTTAGTCTCTGCGTGCTATTATGCTTTGAGTCTTATAGATAGCAAAAGAAAGTTTAAAAGTGCGGGACCAAATGGTTCCCGCGTGTCATCGGGCCCGCCGCCTCTGGATGACAAAAGGCGTAGAAGACGACGTTAGTCTCTGCGTGCTATCATGCTTTGAGTCTTATAGATAGCAAAAGAAAGTTTAAAAGTGTGGGACCAAATGGTTCCCGCGTGTCATCGGTCACGCCGCCTCTGGATGACAAAAGGCACAAAAGACGACGTTAGTCTCTGCGTGCTATCATACTTTGAGTCTTATAGATATTAAAAGAAAGTTTAAAAGTGCGGGACCAAATGGTTCCCGCGTGTCATCAGGCTCGTCGCCTCTGGATGACAAAAGGCGCAGAAGACTATGTTAGTCTCTGCGTGCTATCATACTTTGAGTCTTATAGATAGCAAAAGAAAGTTTTTAAAAGTGCGGGACCAAATGGTTCCCGCATGTCATCGGGTCCGCCGCCTCTGGATGACAAAAGGCGCAGAAGACGACGTTAGTCTCTACATGCTATCATGCTTTGAGTCTTATAGATAGCAAAAGAAAGTTTTAAACGGATAACCATCAGTTGTCTCCGCATGTCACATGACCACAGGGTCAGTATGACAGAAATTGTGGAGAGGCCGACAAAAGCGAGGCTCTTGCTCCTATATATCCTCAATGAGGAACTCAGACCTACGTAGTTCTGGATAACTTGTGAGACTAAAAATAATCTCGGTGTTTTCTTCACTAAAATGCAAACATGCTTTAGTAAAGAGTCAAAACTTCCAACTAATCAGAGCAACATATGCTTTTCGGATGATAAACAATGTGTCTACCGGGGAAGGGGAGCATGATGATGAAATTTGTCTCATAACCATAAATGAGACTTTGGATGTTAGCATTTCGCTTCTAAATGACCATTTAGAGGAAACAATAGGTTCAACAAAAATAGAATAAAATCACTCAAAGTGTATCAATCTCACACAGGTAAGTGTTTCATCCTAATTCCGAACCATAGATATGCCATGACTTGATTTTGCAAATTATTTCCTATCAAATCAAAGATTACATGCGTGATCATGGATCAATAGGACTTTTTCTTGGGAATGGTGTTTTTTGGTGGGAACTTTGGCTTTGAGTGTTCTTGGCCTTTTCCTTTTCTGTTTTTGTTTAGTGTGAGGCGAACAAGTCACCGACGCACAGGATTTTGGTTGGCAATCAAAGGGAAAGGACTACTTTAGGTTGTGGTTTCCTTCCTTTTTTTTCTTGGTAACAATTCTGTAGTGTTCAGATATTGTCTGGTCCGAAGACCTTTCTGTATATTTCTTCTGTTTTCTTCCGATCTTTGATCGGGAATTTTATTTTTTTTGTTTTCTTCCGCTCTTTTGATTGGGTATTTTCCTTCTTTTTGTGTTTTCTTCCCAGGGCAAGGATTGACATTCTCACCTTGGATCAAGGTTTATGGTAAGTTGGGATTTTGGCTCAAGGCTTGTAGCATGGCTGGACATGATATATGTCAGGGTTTGGTTTGGTTCAATGATAAAGGGGATGCCCCACATTATTTCCATGACATAAATGCAACAATGATGATTTGGAAATTTTATGCAAAACTAGTCGTGCATGCACCTATGCGGACACTCAAGTGTCAAATTTTTATGGTTATGTGATGCTAGGGCTCAGGATTCATTTCCTCTGTTTAAGTCAACCCAGTGTTTCCAAAATATGTTCTTTTATCAATTTGTGCATTCATCTGAGTCTATTTTTGGGTGTTCAGGAAAATTTTCACAGCATTCACCCTTCAGGTGTATACACATTTTTTTTCAAAAGCTGGTTATGATCAGTGAATTTTTTTCAAAGAAAAGCTGGAAGTCATCTCTTTTCAAAAGCATGTTGGTTTTTCAGCTAGACAACTTATTTTTCTTTTTTCTCTTTTCCTTTTTATCATGTGTTTATTTCTTTTCCTTGTTTGTTTTTGTTTTTTCTTTTCATGAGGTATTGTGCTACCTAAACATGTGTATATTTTTGTGAGGTATTTTTGCTATATACATGCATATCCAAGGTATCTTGCTACCTAAACATACATATATATGTTTTGTGAGGTATTTTTGCTATATACATGCATATCCAAGGTATCTTGCTACCTAAACATACATATATATGTTTTGTGAGATATTTTTGCTATATACATGCATATCCAAGGTATCTTGCTACCTAAACATACATATATATATAGTTTGTGAGATATCTTTTTGCTACATACATGCATATCCAAGGTATCTTGCTACCTAAACATACATATATATGTTTTGTGAGATATTTTTGCTATATACATGCATATCCAAGGTATCTTGCTACCTAAACATACATATATATATTTTGTGAGATATCTTTTTGCTACATACATGCATATCTAAGGTATCTTGCTACCTAAACACACATACATATATTTTGCAAGGTATAACTACCTTCTGAGCTTGTGCTTGCTTTATTTAAATTCCTAGGATCATAAATAACTAGGTGCGTCCTACTATACAAAGTGATCAAATAACAAGCATAGATTCAAAAGGTACTAGGTTGCCTCCTAGTAGCGCTTCTTTAACGTC
The DNA here is from genome assembly GCF_004193775.1 of Glycine soja. Lineage (NCBI taxonomy): Eukaryota > Viridiplantae > Streptophyta > Magnoliopsida > Fabales > Fabaceae > Glycine > Glycine soja. The sequence goes on along the minus strand of NC_041004.1, from coordinate 11,211,118 downwards.
TTGAGCTGGATGCTTGATGACTTGTCGGTCACAGACCTAGTACGCTGCTTACCTTTGGCTTTTGACTTGGTCGCCTATTGGTCGGCCATGTGTCGTAGGCAACGCTCTAACCTTTTTGTGGATGAGCTGAGGGGCTCTGGAGGTGGCGGCGGTGCATTTGTTGCCTGTTGCTGGCCATCCCCAGGCTGTTGTGGTGTCTCGCCCTCTGTCTGCCTGGGGGCGCAATATTCTTGATGAAAGCTCGATTAGTAGGAGGCCTGATGACCTTGCTGGGGGTGATGAGCACTCCGTAGAACTGACAGAGGCCCGTAATAGAGCTGGAAACCCCAGGACCCTGTTGGACTTCTTTGGGTCCACTGGGTGTCCTGCGGGCGCGATCCCTGCAAACAATAGATGACATCAGAAATCAGTTATAACCATATGCATACTTACCTATGTCGCGATGGCATGACTTTGTCGGGTGGTACGGGCACCCTGTAGGACTAATAGAGGCCTGTAACCAAAGTTGGAAACCCCAGGGCCCTGTTGGACTTCTCCAGGTCCACTGGGTGTCTTGTGGGTGCGACCCCTACAAATAGGTGATGGCATTAGAAATCAGTTGGAAATAATGCATACCTACCTATGTCGGGATGGCACAGACCAACTGATACTTCCGTAGGGGGAGATCGGCATTACGGTCGCTGGGCAGAATGTTGCTAAGTAGCAATGTCATACATATCTGTGTAAGAGTGCTCATGTTGGTGTGCACGATCCGCACTTGTCTCTTTGTAGCGGCACGGGTGAAATCTTGACCCGGTATGCATAGTAGTTGTGTGATAGCCTCCCTCTCTAGTTGTATTCGCACAGTTGGCGCCCTCTAATATCAAGGGGTGGCCCAGGAACTGACAAAAGGAAACTACTGGCCCCTTAACCGGGAGTGCAAGTCTAGGTTAAGCATTTAAAGGTAGAGGACCTTAAATTCTCTTAAGGTGCAGATGTGGAGCCCTCTGATGCGAGGACGCGTAGCCCTCTAAAGGCGAGGGAGTGTGCAGCTCTCCGAAGGCGAGGACATGTCGCCCTCTAAAGGCAAGGGCGTGTAGCCCTCTGAAAAGGGGGACATGTAGTCCTCTGAAGGCGAGGGCGTGTAGCCCTCCGAAGGGGAGGACGTGTAGTCCTCTCAAGGGGAGGACGTATAGTCCTCTGACGGCGAGGGCGTGTAGCCCTCTGAAGGTGAGGACATGTAGTCCTCTAAAGTTAGTAGCAAGGAAGAATGAAAGAAGCGGTTGATTCTTGCAAAAAGAATTTTCCAAGGACAAGAAATAGTTGAAGGATTTTTTCAATCGACAGATTAAGTCAAATGACTCCTATTCTTGATAACTCACTTCTCTCTAAAAAGACAAAATTTCTGGAATGATAAAATGAGGTCACATGAATGTCTATATTTTTACTTGAAAACACGGTTAATCAAATGCTTTTTTTTCTTTTTGAACTTTTCTGCTTTACTCGTTGTTTACGGCACCCCACCAACGTGCAGGACGAGTAATCTCTGATTAAACGGTCTTGGAAGTCAACACTCAGGAGCGCAGGTCGCCTTGAGCAAACAAACCAATGGCTTACACTCACATTCCGGTGGAAGTTGAATAAGCAAAGATGTGTTTGTGAGAGGATGAGAGGGACAAGGATGTCAAATTCATCCATTTTAGCATTGTAACTATGGTTTATAATAATGGCATCAACTTGAAAATCCTGATGAGTCATTAGAGACATCTAACAACGGCTTTCAAAATTGCCCCATGTGTGGTGTCGTTTGTCAATGTCAGGACTCATACACGATTCTCCTCAAATTTTAGCCAGCCCGCATCAATTAGACTTCGCACCTTACGCTTCAGGGCCCTACAATGCTCAGTGGAATGCCCCGGGGCTCCTCCATGATAAGCACACATTGCGTTCGAGTCGTGTCCTCGGAAAAATGGAGGTTGAGGAAACCTAGCAGGGGTTATGGCTACCATTGCAATATCAAGTAGATAATGGAGCAAGTTAGCATATGACACCGGAATTTGGGGTGAATCCTACAGGCTTTTCGCTGCAAAATTCATTTCTCGGTTGGTGTTTTGGTTTGTGCTAAAGGTGGTGTTTAGCATTGGTTGTGTGGTAGGTGGGTTTTGTTGTTGATTTAGGGATAGCCTTTATGGATAAATGGGTGGTGGGTAATGAGAATGACTGATATTGGCTGAGTAATGATGGTGTTGAGCTGGCGGGGAACTTGGCCGTATAGGAATGACAGTCACAGCATGGGTTTCTCCCTCCTTCTCACCCTCTTCATTTGCCCCAGTTTTCTCATCGTCCAAGCAAGATGATTAAATTTGCCTCTTTTTAGACCCACTTCAATCCTTTCATCGGCAAAGACCAAATCCGCAAAGCTTGAAGGCGCGTACCCTACCATTTTCCATAATAGAACACTAGTAATATGTCTACTATCATTGTTATTATTTCTTTCTTCGTCATTGAGGGAAACACTTGGGCTGCCAGATCCCTCCGCCTTTGGGCGTATTCTTTGAAAGATCTGTGCCCCCTTTTTGCACATGTTCTGTAGTTGCATCCTATCCGAAGCCATTATACTGACACTGCCTAACGAAGGCAACCATTAGGTCCTTCCAAGAATGGACTCGGGAAGGATCCAAGTTAGTGTACCAGGTAACAGCTACCCCAGTAAGACTTTCTTGGAAGGAATGTATCAGCAATTCCTCATCTTCTGAGTATGCCCCCATCTTCCGACAATACATCTTTAGATGATTCTTGGGGCAAGTAGTCCCCATGTACTTGTCAAAGTCCAGCACCTTGAACTTGGGAGGGGTGATGATATTGGGTACTAGGAACAACTCTTCTAGTTTAGCAAAGGCATAATCTTCACCTCCTTCAATGGCCCTGAGCCTTTCCTCTAGATGATCCAACTTTCCCATTTCTGCCATAGCATGAGGATTTTTACCCATTGTGGAATGCAAGGGGTGTGGTTGTGGGTGATACTGAGGTCCCTCCAAAGTGTTTTGCAGGGGTATATCACCAACTACTTGCCTTTCAGTGGCATATCCGAGGCAAGGCTCAAAGTCGGCTAGATTGTGGTGCGAAATTTCATGTATCTCCCCCATGGGTGTTGGATCGAGTGGCCTCAGAATAATTAAGAAGGGGGGGTTGAATTAATTATTCCTAAACCTTTACTAATTAAAAAATTACTCTTTTAAGGCTTTTACTAAATTGTTAAGAGAATGAGGGGTAGAAGAGAATCTTAACAGAAAGTAAAAGCGGAAATTAAATGCACAGCGGAAAGTAAAAGAGTAGGGAAGAAGGAAACAAACACACAAGAGTTTTTATACTGGTTCGGCAACAACCCGTGCCTACATCCAGTCCCCAAGCGACCTGCAGTCCTTGAGATTTCTTTCAACCTTGTAAAAATCCTTTTACAAGCAAAGATCCACAAGGGATGTACCCTCCCTTGTTCTCTTTGAACCTAGTGGATGTACTCTCCACTAGAACTGATCCACAAGAGATGTACCCTCTCTTGTTCTCAGTCAAACCCAAGTAGATGTACCCTCTACTTGTACCACAAAGGATGTACCCTCCAATGTGTTGAGACAAAGATCTCAGGTTGTTAAACCTTTGATACTTTGTGAATGGGGATACAAAAGAATTCTCAGGCGGTTAGTCCCTTGAACACTTTTGTATTCGGGAAAGGGAAGAATCAAAAGAATTCTCAGACTGTGTCATTTTGAATTCTTTGACAAGGGAGAAGGGAGACACAAAAGAATTCAGGCGGTTAGTCCTTTGTTCTTTTGGAAAAGGGAGAAGAGAGACACAAAAAGAATTCAGGCGATTAGTCCTTGGCGAATTCTTTTCGGCAAAGGGAGAAGAGAATGAAAAAGATTAATAGCACAAGTTTTCAAGGTTTGGAAAACCAGAAAACTTCAGAAAGAATTGATCAAATGAATGTGAAAAGTATATGTATGAAAGAATGAATTGTCTTGAAAATGCAAAACAAAGCCTTGCTTTTATAGACTCTTCATGTCTGGTCAAGAAGACCATTTAGAAGAGTTATAACTTTTAGAAAAATTAAAACCAATTTGAAAAAGTCAAAACCTTTTTGAAGAGTTACATCTTTTGATTTATCAGAAACAGTCATTGGTAATCGATTACCAAATCAGTGTAATCGATTACACCAAGCTTTTATGTGAAAAGATGTGACTCTTCACATTTGAATTTGAATTTTAACATTCAAAGGTACTGGTAATCGATTACCAAAACATTGTAATCGATTACAGCCTTTTGAAAATAATTGGAACGTTGTAAATTCAATTTGAAAACTTTTTCAAAACAATTTTGCTATTGGTAATCAATTACAACAATCTGGTAATCGATTACCAGAGAGTAAAAACTCTTTGGTAAAAGGTTTTTGTCAAAAACTCATGTGCTATTCAAAGTTTTGAAAAACTTTTTAATACTTATCTTGATTGAGTCTTCTCTTCATCCTTGAATCTTGAGTCTTGAATCTTGATCTTGATTCTTGAGATCTTGAACCTTGAATCTTGATTCTTGTCTCTAGACTTTCTTCTTGGGTCTTGAATTCTTCTTGATTCTTATCTTGAACTCTTGAATTGTTCTTGATTGATCTTTGATTCTCTTGAGTTGTTCTTTGATTGATCTTTGAGCTTTTTGTCATCACCTTTGTCATCATCTTTTGTTATCATCAAAACACCTTTGAATCACCTTTGATTCACCATGAAGCTTTGCTTCTACAATGGGTTGAGAGACATGTACATGATGAGGTTGTCGGCTCTCAATGAGTATGGGAGTGGAGTTATCGACATCCTCTTTAGGAGTGTACGCCACATTGGGTGGTGTATAGTTGGGAGGCAAGCCATATGGTGGGAAGGTGTGCTTGTTTTGAATTTGCACATGATGGGGCCATCCGTACTTCCCAAATCTTTGCCTACCATATCTGAGGTTGGATGATTCATTTGGTTGAGATCAGATGGGGGCATCGGGTTCACCTTAGCAATAGCGCTGGTAGCGGCAACTACAACCGCATTGGCTTCCATTATCTTTTTCATGCTCATCATGGCCTCCATCATTGTGGCCATTTGCTCTTTCATGGCCTCCATGTTGGCCTTCATCTGCTCTTGCACCTCCACTACTTCACCCATTTACTCTAGCTCTAGTACGGGTTCGGTAAAGGCGCCGTAAAGCGTGTTCTTTTCTTTTTTATAACAATGATTAATTTCATTTTTATTTTTTTATTTTTTTATTTTTTTTCAAGGAAAGAATGCAATGAGCAATGCAACCAATGAAAAGCATGGATGTATGTGAATGATACACAGTTGAAGTATTGTGAATTTTTACGCAGGACATGGGGTTGAATCAATTTAGATTTTTCAACATGGTTCATGACATCTTGGTCAAGGTGAAACTGGAAGTAACAAGGACATCAATGGTCCTAAATGTGCTTGGCAGTAGACGAAGCAGTGATGTAACTCGATTCATCTTTTGCCCCAATTTTTGCAAGATGGTTACTTCCATACTTCAACTTGACTTGATGAACTTTTTTCGAAAAAGCATGAGCTTAGTTCAACCCTATAATCCAAGGAATGGAAATTCGGTCACCAATACTTCAACTACCTTTCATAGGGATGAATGACTCGGGCATACTTTAAGCTATGTATGGAAAATGTAATTATGAAATTGAGATGCTCGAAGAAACATCATTTCCTAGTTAACCATGCATTAGGTACCATGTTCACTCATTTTGTTTTTAAGTGAAACGGGTTTATGATCCGAACATGGTTGGCTCATGGTACCCAACACATGCAACTAAGAATGCAGTGTGAATTTTCATGCTTCCCCTTTTTTTGTTTTCATTTTGCCGAGGAAAATGCAAGGATCATGCATGAGCAAACATGAAACAAAAGGTACGCATTTTGTAGAACAAAAGGTATGTTGAACGCATATGCATGATGATGCAATGACTCATGCAAAATGTGATGCTAGAATATGATATGTTCATTATGATGCTATGAAGAGATGCTTATGCGATGCATGATATGAATGCATTTACGGACACGAGAGCCCAGAAAATTATCTCTTCTTACTTGCGCATTCGGGGACGCAGTGCCCCATGTGTGCAGTTAAGAAGGTGATATGGACCTTCCGGCTTCCCGTGACAAAAGACGAGACCAACATACAACGTATGCGTGACGACATGATGCAGATACGAAAAAGTGCAACAGGGGGATGTACACAAGATGTCAATATCCTCAAATAATCATACAGCAAAGGCATACATGACATTTAGGTTTTATGCATGGCAGGGTGTAAATGAATGCATGCTAGAGATAAAATGTGGGAGTGATTTGATTCACACTAATCTTTGGAGTAAAAACATGGGATAAACTCATTTTATTCAGAAAGTTATAACTAGTCAAGATCTGAGCAACAATACAAACTTCCTAGCGGTTTCTAATTATATGGGCCATTAAGTTTATCATATGCTAGCAATAGCTGAGAAGTCTGTGGATCTCCTCGGGGGCAGAGTAGGTGTCCGCCATCGCTTTGGCCTTGGCTAGCAATCGGGGAAGTTCTTGACCTCCGTTCAAGGTAAGAGCAAATCGGTCCATCCACATTGTTTCCCCTTGGTTTAACGAGTCGATCACCCTTCCTCTAGCCTCCTTTCCGCGTACACTTGGGCATACTCGTCCGCCACTCTATGCTCGTGGGCCGTGGCTAGATTTAGTTCTTCTTGGTACTTGCTGATGATGGCTAACATGTTGGTCTCTGTCTCGCATAACCGTTGAGACAGGTTTCTTTTGGACCTCGAGCAAACCTTCAACTCATCTTTCAAGATCAAACTGTCCACTCGGGATTGGTCCCTTTCCTCTCTCCGGAGCTTAAGCTCGCTGTTACTGCCCCACAGAGCCCCTAGGAATTTGTTCCGGCCGTGCTCTTCCCTACGAGCCCTCTTGGTCTCTTGTTCCAAGGCCTTGGTGGTAGCTATATTTATGTCTCTTAGTTCGGCATTCTCCTTTCGGATCTTAAGAGCTGCTGATTTGAACCTTTCTTTGACTGTTTTGGCTTGCTCGAGTTTCGTCCTAAGGGCCTGCACCTCTTCGTCTTCCTCCGGTGCCTCAACTTGCTCCCTTTTAGCGGTTCTCAAACTCGGGAGCCAATCCAAACCTTGCACGTGGGCTTTCAACCACCTTCGGTAGCCACCGATGGGCCCATTGTTACTGCCTCTGAGTTCTTTGTCCTTCTTTTACACCACCTTCCAAGCCTTGCGGACCTTCCGAAGTGCCTCCACGTTGGTCTTATTGAAACCTCGTGAAATGACAGGCGCGAGCTCTTCCTCTAGTGGTGCCCCTCTCATAGGGTAGCCAAGTTGTCTTATAGCAAGAACGGGATTGTAATTGATGCAACCCCTTGTCCCCATCAAGGGAACATTCGGAAATCTTCCGCACGAAATAAGAACTCCGACTCTCCCTTCTTTCCATCGAGGGAACCAGTTGATAGACGCCCCTTCTTGGTTTGCCAAGAGTTGGTCCCAATCTGCGCCTCCTTTCTCTGTGCATGAACGGTGACTTTCTAGCGGGCAAGCATGCCTTACTTCTTGGCAAAAAGGTGTGAAACCAACCATACATAAAGAGCTGGAGTATAGAAAACAATCCTCGTATTGCTCTTCTCACATCTTCGGTCAAAGGTGTCATATAGGTCGGCTAGCATAGCGACAACCGGGCTTTCCTTGTGGTTATGATAGGCGAGAAAAGCGTCGATCGCTGCTAGGTCCACCAACCCATCCACATTCGGAAAGAGGACTCCTCCGATGATCAACAGTGCGAGAATGTCTATGAACGGGGCCCATTCGCCTTTACCTGCCAAGATTCTTGCTTTTGCCTCCAAATATTTTCTCGGTATTCCAACCACCCCATTTTCGACTTGCTTTCTGTGGTCTAATTCCTGCGCCGAGATTTGGACTATCTTAGAAATTCTAGCTAATGAGGGATAGAACCCTGAGAAGAGGTATGGTTTCCTTCCCCCTAGAGGGCATCCTAGGATCTCTTCAAATTCTTCTACCATAGGTGATAGCTGGAAGTCCCCAAAGGTGAAGCACCTCAGCGGATGATCATAATACTGGGCGAAGGAGGCAATGGCCTCTGTGGAGACTTCTACTATGGCTAGGTCCCAGATTTTACCGTAAGCTTTGCGAAAAGCTTGTCGTTGGAGCTGACCCATCAACTGCCCTAACTCTTTTAGACTGGTGGTCCCTAGGCTCTTGACCTTGACTTGATAGAACCTCTTTTTAAGCGAAGGCATTTTGACTTGATCCCATGTTTTACTAAAGTGAACAAAATCGGTGCGAATCAAAACTCTGACATCTATCATGGGTGGAATGGATGAATGCATGAAGAAATGCATATGACACAGATGCAATTTATGAATACGGGAGCCCGGGAACTTGTCTCCTTCTTAGATACAACGTCTTGGGGTAGCAAAGTGCCCAACGTATGTATTTTAAGAAAGTGACGCAGACCCTCCGTTGGTTTGCCAATGAGAAGGGATCAAGACAGAACCCGTGCGTGATGCATATGCGAAAGGCGTAACACAGGAATGTACATAGTATGACAATATTCACAAAATATAAGCAAAAGGGTACATGACACTTATGCATGGCAGTGTGAAAAATGGCACGCAGCGTGTCCGCTCCGTGCCCCTATTCAAAGGACCTATATGGGAGGGAGCTAACAAGGCTTTTAGTGATAATTCCCAAGGTGGTCATATCTCTCTTGACGGTTTCTAGAGGTATCATCCCCTTTGAAGAACATATTGCTGCAGTAGGGACTACTAGCAACAATATGTTATCAAACAGAAAAACTCTAGATGAGGGTTCACTGTAATCAAGCAAGTCGGAGACTTAGCATGATCACAAATTCACCTCCACTCCATATGTTCCCACGAGCCCGGGTATAGGGCCCTTTTATCAACTCACCGTGTGTGCAAATAGTGTTGGTGTTTGTGTGCATCAAATGAATAAATATTTACCTCATGCATACATTTTAAAATGCACTAAAAGCATCAAAGAGTTATATATACAAGAACATAAGAAAAATAAAGGGAAACCGACAAAGGAGAAAGTCATGATAAAATATTGCACAAGATTAAATGGCCTAACTCTCTAAAACAAGTCCCCAGTGGAGTCGCCAACTGTCGCAACCTACCCTTCGGCGAGAGGGCGACGCGTGACTCGCGGGTGCGTCTTCCAAGAAAGGAATACACGCAGAGTCGCCACCAACATTTATTTGAGGAAAACATCGGAAAAACCGGAAAAGATGTGGTCTACAAATTTTAAGTGAAAGGTTCGGGAGTTGTATTTACGCACAGGGAAGGTATTAGCACCCCACACGTCCATCACAAGGGACGACAGCCTTTAATCGAATGTGCAAACATGACTTCAATTTTTATGTTCCCTTTTACGTCTTTATTTCTTTTTGTACTTTTTATATTTTTATCATTTTGCGGTCGACAAGGGTGTTTCCCTTTGCTCCTACGTATTCCTCAATTGTGATAAGGAAATCAGACCTACGTAGTTCTTTGAGAACAAAGTGTTTGGTTAAGTTGCTTTTATCCCTTCTTTTTTTGCAAAATGTGTTTTTATTGAATGAAAGGTTATTTAAGGTGTTGGACCGTTAAACAATCTTTCGATTCTTTTGAAAAGAGAGAAAACATTAAGGCATTGGACCATTAATGATCTCTTTATTTTTTTTTTTGAAGGAGGTAATAAAGTTACGTGTTGATTTTAGGGTTTTTTAGAAATCTATGTTTAAACAATAAGGGTGGAAAAGACCATTTCAAGGCGTTGGACCTTTAAAAATGGCTTTTTTAGGCGATGACAAAAAGTTTGGTTTATGAATTGATTTTAGCCTTAGTTTCACTTTGGTTATTAGTCAATTTGATTAAGAAAGGAAAAATCCAAAAAAACGTCCGATTGATTTTTTTTTTATTAATTTTACTAAAAGATATTTTTTGATTATTATATTATTATATTGCCTCTTTTTTTGGTTTTAAGCGTGGTTATGGCATGACCGAACGGTCGGATTTCATTTTAACAGAAATTAACAGATGTTACAATTCAAATGATCGGTGGAAATTTATTTTATTTTTTGATTAGGCGAGAAAATGACTTAAGTAAATGACTAAAGCACGTCAAAAGGGGGTACGGAAAGTAAATGAAATGAAAATAAAAGCACACGAAACGAATGAGGACCACTAAGGGTACATAGAATGAATTGAAAAGTTCGATTTCGGGAACTTACCGGTCGAAGACCGAAGAACAACGAAGAACAGTTGAAAATCTTCGCGAAATCACCCACGGAAACATTACGAAAACGTTACGGAAGCGCCTCGGCTTGGATTTTCTTCACAGAAACAATTTTTCTCACTAATTTTAAGTGATTCTCAGATACCAGGAGGGTTGAACATTTTTGTTCTTCCCTCCTTCCCCTATTTATAGGAAAAGGAAGGACATGTTTGCCACCCAGCTCGCCCAGGCGAGCTAGGTTGCTTCCTCCTGGAGGAACATCCTGGAAGGCCCAAGTGGGACTGGTTGCTATTTGCACTCCCATTTTTACTAAATTCACCCCCTCTTGCTCTTTTTTGGTGATTCTTTTTCCGTAACGTTAGGAAACTTTACGAATTTTGTAACGATGCTTGTTTTCTTTCCGTAATGTTATAAAACCTTACAGATCACGTAATCATCCCCCTTTCGGGCTTCCGGGATGTTACGGAACTTTACGGATTGTGCACTAACACTTCCTTTTAATTTCTGGCATGTCACGGAACTTCACAGATCGTGCTACAATGCCTTCTTTGACTTCCGGCATGTCACGGAACTTTACGAATTGCCTAACGATGGGTGCCAAGTACCTCGAAGTGGTCAAACAAGGGTCGCATCCCAACAACGGATGGTCCCGGGACGAAATTAGGGTATGACATATGTAAAACACCGTGTGACATCTAATCTAAAATTGAAATTGTTGTAATCCAAATTGAAGTAGGAACTGACAATTTATCAGCAATTTGTCTTGCCGCCTCAGATGTCATCTTCCCATATCGGTTAGTGCGTGCCATCTTCCACTTGACATGTCTTTTAATGGGAGATGGGGGGTCCTCAATGAGTAGTGGATTTTCAGTCATCATTGGGTCATGTTGCCTTTTCTTGATTTTCTCGTCTAACAACTTTTTTTCTAGCAAATCATATCCCTCGCGGGAAAGCAAATGGGGACAGTCATTATTCTTTTGGATTTCCTGCATCTTCTTCCTAATTCCTTGTGGTTTAACATATAGTGTTGGAAGGACTTCAAATTAAATTGTATTTACAATGATATAACTCAAAAAAATTTGAAGACATAACATCTAACCTGCCAATTAGGGGTTTTGCGGGTTGCCATAAATTCCTCCTATATTTGTGCATCAAAGCCATATTTGACTGAAGGATCTTCTTTCTCTTGGCCCTCAGAATTACTAAACACAAATTTACTTGTGAGGGATGACTTAAACTGCCTCCATCTAGTGGCCACAGTGGACATTACCTTTTTCTTTGCATGTAGGGCTTCTAGGATATCAAACTTGGCCTGCAGGACAAATTGTTTACTACTATATGCATCAATGTAAAAATTTATAATTTTTTAACTATATACTTCACCAACACCGCACTTACCAAAATGTCATTCCATACTAGCTCCTTTAGTGTGTCCGGTACATCCTTCCAACTGTTATGTACAATTGGAACTTTTTCTCTAACTACAACACCTAAATAGCTGTGGAATTTCTCTTTATGTGGGCTCGATCCTCGCCCAGTTGCAGCATCAACGGTGACAATAGGTCGCAGCTGATCCAAGGTTCTTCTAGTCAACATCCTGAGCCATGTGGATCGTCTAGTATTCCTAGACATCGCCTCTGACTGCTGATTGGACCGCGGAGGGGATGCTGGTGGTGTTGCCATGATTCTGTCCAAATAAAACAACTAACAGTTAACACTGCCAAACAAATAGCATATTGTAATATAAATGGAAATATCAACATAAATAAATTACACAAGTTGAAGGGAAACAGGTTTTTACATTAGTATCCTAGGGTACAGTTAACTGACATTGTTTTCCCATAGTCCTTCATCATGATCATTACGATTTGCTTGCACCTCATCAACTTGTAATGAGTCATTGGTGAAGGAATTTTTGTGGAAAAAGGTAAATGTCAAGTGTGCAACCATCATGTGTGTCATTTAAACCACTTGGTCTGCCTTGTAGAACCACTGAATATCTTGAATCGCAAGGATCTTGGACGTAAAACACTTGTCTTGCTTGTTGTGCCATAATGAAAGGTTTGTCCATATAACCCACCTTATTTAGGTCTACTAAGGTAAATCCAAATTCGTCTTGACGGACAACGGTATTGGCATTGACCCACTTATAGTTAAACACAACAGCTCTAAATTCAGTATAGTCAAGCTCCCAAATTTCTTGAATAACTCCAAAGTAAGGCATCGATGCTCGAATCGGATTATTGTTTGATGCACTACAAAAGTGATCGGAGTCGGCATCAATAGTCACACCACTGTTCTACATTGTGCTTTTTTCATCTTCAGACTTTGTGTAGAATGAATAATTGTTGATATCATACCCTTTCCAAGTAGGTACATTTAGATTTGGCCCAACAGCTAACAATCTTAAAGTCAGGGAGGCACCGTCGTCAACAAATATAATTTCCCTGAACCAGTTAATGAAAGCTTTATTATGCTCTTGCAAAATCCTCCTCGTGTTCATTTTTGGGTTCATTTCAGTGAGTATTTTTTGTGAGCATCAACGTATGGAATGACCTCTGCTGTATTGTTTAATACATAAAGATGCGCTTGTGAGACTTTGTGCCGAGTCATTGTGATAACGTTGAATCCTCGTGTAGTACCCTTACCCCCCGATGTCCGACCATAATGACTTTCAGGAAGGCCGACGGGTTGAGCACATTCAATGTACTGGGAGAAAAACTCAATACACTTTTCAGCAACATACCTTTCGACAATCAAAGCTTTGGGTCGGTGTAGATTCTTCGTATAACCCTTTAACACTTTCATGTAACGTTCAATTGGATACATCCACCGTAGGAAAACAGGCCCACACATTCTGATCTCCCGCACTACATGAACAATTAAATTCACCATTATGTTGAAAAATGATGGAGGAAAATACATCTCCATTTGACAAAGGATAATGGCCGCCTCCTCCTCCAATTCATCCAATCTTGCTGGGTCAATGACTTTGCTACAAATAGCATTAAAAACAAAACACAGGCGTGTTATGGCAACCCGAACTTTGACAAGCAAGATTCCCTGAATCGCTATGGGTAATAGATGTTGCATTAGTACATGACAATCATGAGATTTCAACCCAACCAATTTCAAATCATTGACCGACACAAGGCTCTTGATAATTGAAGAGTATCCTTGTGGAACTTTAAGCATATGCAAACAATTACAAAAACTCCTCTTCTCATTTGTTGACATGGTGTGACATGCTGTGGGTAGATATGTTCGCGAACCTTGTGAGATTGGGTGCAACTGCTCTCTTATATCCATTTTAACCAAGTCCTGACGACACTTGAAACCATCCTTTGTTTTGCCTTTAATGTTAAGAAGGGTGCCAATTAAACTATCACAAACATTTTCCTCCATGTGCATCATGTCTATACAATGTCTAACATAAAGATCAGACCAGTATGGAAGATCAAAGAAAATGGATCTTTTCTTCCATATGTTTGTGTCTTTTGGAGGTTTTTTTTGTGTCTTGCCAAAGATATTTATGAAGTCCTTCACGCGATCATAAACTTCTTTGTCCTATAATAGTTTCGGCGCAGTTTCGTGTTCCTGAGATCCATTAAAAGCTTTCTTCAGTCGTCGATACGAATGATATTGTTTCAGAAATCTTTGATGCCTTGTGTATACAGTCTTCTTTCAATGTCTAAGTTGGATGAAGGCAATACCTTTCTCACATACAGGACATGCATAATAGCCTTTAACACTGTATCCACTTAAGTTTCCATATGCTGGATAGTCATTTATGGTGCAAAAAACCATTGCACGCAACGTAAAAGTCTCTTGCAAATAACCATCCCAGACATTAACCTCGTCTTCCCATAATTTCCTCAAGTCTTCAATCAATGGAGCAAGATACACATCAATATCATTCCCTGGCTATCTTGGACCCGCTATCATCATACTGAGCATTATGTATTTTTGCTTCACGCATAACCAATGAGGGAGGTTGTAAATCATCAGCAAAATAGGCCATGAACTGTGATTGGTACTTAAGTTACCAAATGGATTCATTCCATCCGAAGCAAGAGCAACCCTTAGATTTCTAGGCTCATTCCCAAAATCAGGATACAAGGAATCAAATTGTTTCCATTGCGAACCATCAGCCAGATGTCAGAGCAATCCATCACTTTTCCTACTGCCTGCATGCCTCGTCAAGTTTTTTGCATCATCTCCATTAGCAAACAGCTGCTTAAACCTTGGTATTATTGGAAGATACCAACAAACCTTTGCTAGATGAGTGTTATTAGGGGAAATATCATCAATCAAGTTGTTAGTGTTGGGCTTGTAGCATGATACACCACATGTAGGGCAATTGCACATCTGTGCAAACTCATTTCTATACAAAATGCAATCATTTGAACATGCATGGATTTTCTGGTACTCCATTCCCACTGGACATAAAATCTTCTTTGCCTCATATTGACTCTTTGGCAACCTGTTTTGTTCAGGAAGCAAATTTTTCAGCAGAACCAGCAATTTCATGAAGCTTTTATCACTCCAGCCGAATCGTGCCTTCAAGTTGACCAGAGCTAATACCACTGACAACCTTGTGAAAGCTGTGCACCCAAGATACAAAGGCATCTTCAAATCATTTTCTATTTTGTCATACAAAGGAGCATGTGCTTGTTGAAATCCGTCTTGTCCCAGATCGCGAATCATGTCTTCTATACAGTTTCCCATGTCCACATCAACTAAGTTAGTCTGAGAGATTGATGGGTTCTTTGGCAATTCCCCATGCCATATCCATCTTGTGTAAGTTGGAGTGATCCCGTGACATATAAGATGTGTTCTTATCTCAGCTATTACATGGTGTCTCCTATTCGCACATTTCACACATGGACAAAAATATTTACCCTGCAAAGATGGTGCATTCAATGCATGTAAACCTCACTTTTTTCATTAGAGGTGTGGCCCTATCCCATTCAAGAAGACGTCTTTTATTAGTAGATTAATACGTATATGTTATTTGTCTTTTCTAAATTTGTTGAAATTTCAACAGCATTTCGCCTATGTCTACAAGTACACGAGATGAAAGCTGGCGCATGTATTCATGCAACGCATTCAAGTATGCACTCGGAGAACAAAGTGAAATGTAGTATACCAAAATTTCAAAAAATTTAAGAAAAGACAAACAACATATAAGTATTAATCTACTATAAAAGATTGTCCTTTCAAACTGTCCAAACAGACAATTCAAGATTCTATACAACGATTAATCCAAACTATCCGTATTAATCGTTGTATAAAATCTCAAACGGGAAACGAAGGTTCACTCAAAATGCACATAATTGGTTATGTAACACAAAATTTATATATAAATAACCATGAAATTATCATTGTTGAGTCAAATGAATACATACCACACAACTACGGTCAACAAGAACAAGTACAGGTGGGATCACAGCAGTGGCAAACCAAAACAAAACAAAAAAACTCTGACGCTTGTGAAACAATAATTAACTTCGTAACTTTTTGCGCCAACTTAGCCTACAACAAAGGAAATTTGTAACATATTCAAAGTCATTGTCAGTAATTGAAGTTGGATTGTAGTTGTTTTAAAAACCAAGATAAAAGGGGAACCAACGAAATTAAAAAGGGTGCTGACATTTCAACAATTGACATCACCCTAAGATATTTTAGCATTTGAATTAGTGGTCAACTCAACTTTCTAAAAATAATTTTTAAACTCAGAATTATTTATCACTTGTTTAACTAGGCTTGTCAAGAAAATTAGAAATGTTTTCTCAAAATTAATGGCGTTGCTAGTACTTTTTTTAAAAAGAAATTGAAATCAAATGTAGTGTGTGTCTAAAAACTAAGGTATAAAAGCTGAAGAATGAAAAGTAGTTTCATGAATAGTTTTTTTTTTAAAGAATAAAAAGAAAAACAACACCAACCAAAAGCCAAGGAAATTGAGGAACCTGATTCCAACATAAGTCTTTAAGTAATGTAATGGAGAATATTCTAGCTACCAACATACTCAGTCAGCAAATTATTATTTAGGTTACATTGATAGCAATAGCAAATTAGACAAGCAGGACAACACCACAGGCCCTATAAAATAAGCTAGCAATAACTATAGCAGGCAAACAAGAAATACAACGAAGGCCAATTACCTTTGAGAGGATATCTTAAATGCCAAAGCTGGGATAATGTATCAGCAGCCGGGAGCCATTAGCAACGCACAATTACAACCAATTCCACAAACTTGTTAATTCGACTAGGCAACAAACAAATTCTGTCATAACAGAATTGCATTCAGTTACAATAAAAAATTAACATAAATATATAAATAACAAATTAAATATGCATGTATAAGGAGAAAAAAGAATCTTGATTCAGTAATCTCTACACTTCAAAAAGAAATTAGTTTCTGATCATGTATAAGGAGATAATACTGTTACAAAGAAAAAATCACGATAATGTAATTTTGTCACTTTTTGGAATGTGTCTCATTCAATTGTGTCTTCATTTAGCATCTTGTGTACTTGATGCTGGTTGTGGGGTACATGAAAAGTGAGTAAAGGTTGGAGGGTGACTGAAACCAATCAAACCATAGCATAATAATAATCATAATAATGCCTACTTTGCTAGGGAAGTCGACGGTGTTGATAAGATACACTAATGTGTGCCACTGCCACTACGGTTCAATGCTTATATATGAACACAAGAAGAAGCAGTGAAAAACATTCCTTTGGGTGAACACCTTTTAAGGGACTCTTTAACATTGAAGGTCGGTGTCAAAATCTGTTTTTTAGTTGTCAAAAGTTATTCCTGGTCTTGCTGTAGACTTGTTTCCTCATGAATTGGTGGGTTTAGATGTTAAACTTTGCTGGTTGTGATGGCAAAGCAAAATACAGTTTGTTTACTTTGATATGCACTACTATCAATCAAGGATAAAGTAGTACTTATCAACTGATATTTTGGGCTTATGTAAGGTATGGTGTTTCATTTGACAAGTTTGGCTTTGTTGGTCATTGGCTGTTCTAGTACAATCCATCAAGAGAATGAATTGAAAAATGATATTCATACACTGGTTGGGTGCCTACTGCCTAGTGTATCTCCTGGCCAAGAATTAGAGACAAATTTCTTGAGGTATGGGGATCCAAACAAGGGCCTGATTTCTCAAATATGTTTTTTCATACACAAACTCGAGAATCGAACTCCTAATCAGATGCTTCAATATGCATGTAGACAAAAATAAGTTACAAATGCATCTACATATAATTAGTATTTACCTCCTCTCATTTTCTAGTCTTACATTTTCACTGTTAATTAAGGTTATCAAATGGCACTTATGAACACCAAACAACTTGGTCTCTTAACCAAAGCCAGATTTGGACAAGAATTTATTAGAAAGGTGCATGGATTGGGCAAATATACCCCATCGAAGCACTTTTGGTCCTATAAAAGCTTAAGAATGGCTATACCCAAAACTAATTTGTTTCCCCACTAGCCTTCATAGAGGAATACCTTCAATAGAATATTACAATATGCAAACAAATATAGACTCCCGAAAGGCTTAAAAGAGCAAATGTTGTCACACATGCAATTGAAGTTTAAGACTGCAGAGTTACAACAAGAAGTCTCTGATGATTTTATCGCCCAGCTGGTAAAGCTTTTACTTTGATTTTATTTTCTTTTTCTCTTTTAGGTAGCGATTGAATAGATTCTAAACATCTCAACATTGACTAAAAATGACATCATGACACTAAACAGGTGTCAGAAACGAAAGCAGAATACTACCCATCTAAGGTTTTAAAATTGGCATTGTGGCTGGCATGATAACATTGACTGTAACTAACTTTCACACCAATACCTCTCTTGATGAGTATTTGGCCATTTATTCCTATAGTTTAATTGAATCATTTTATTTTTGTTGTCACAGGAAGTCACAGCAATTGGAAGAACATTTGCATATATGAAGGACTATCAATTGGATGGTGTCATACCCTACTTTCGTCCCGGGACCATCTATTTGGTGGGATGCAACCTTCGCTTGGCCACGTCGAGGTTTAACACCCATCGTTAGGCAATCCGTGAAGTTCTGTGACATGTCGGGAGTCGAAAGGAAGCATTATTGCGCAATCCATAAAGTTTCGTAACATTCCATAAGTCAAAGAGGAGATGGTTGCGTAATCCATAAAGTTCCGTGACATTACGGAAAGAAAACAAGTATCGTTACATAATTCGTAAAGTTCCGTAACGTTACGGAAAAAAAATCAGCAAAAAAAAGGCAAATGAGGGTGTATTTAGTAAACAAGGGTGTGCAAATAGCAATCAGGCCCACTTGGACCTTTCAGGGTGTTCCAACAAAAGGCGGTGCCTTCTGGTGGAAGCAACCCAGCTCGCCCAGGCGAGCTGGGCGGCAACCACCTCCCTCTTTTCCCCTATAAATAGGGGAAAGAGGGCATAGCAAATTCGTTCAACCCTCCTGGTATCTGGGATTCACTTGAAATTTGTGAGAAAAATTGTTTCTGTTTAGAAAATTCAAGCCGAAGCGCTTCCATAACGCTTCCGAGACGTTTCCGTGGGTGATTTCGTGAAGGTTTTCCACCGTTCTTCATTGTTCTTCATCGTTCTTCTTTCGTTCTTCGTTGCTCTTCGGCCTTCAACCGGTAAGTTCCCGAAATCGAACCTTTCGATTCATTCAATGTGCCCTTAGTGGTCCCCTCTTGTTTTGCGTGCTTTTATTTTTATTTTATTTGTTTTCCGTACCCCCTTTTGACGTGTTTTAACCATTTATTTAAGTCATTTTCTCGCCTAAATCAAAAATAAAAAAATTTCCACCGATCATTTGAGTTGTAATATCTTTTAATCTCTGTTAGAATAAAATCCGACCGATCTTTCATGTCGTAACCACGTTTAAAACCAAAAAGAGGCAAAATAATAATATAATAATCAAAAAGATATCTTTAAATAAAATAATCAAAAAAATCAATCGGACGTTTTTCTTTGGGATTTATTCTTAATCGAATTGACTAATAACCAAAGTGAAACTAAGGCTAAAATCAACTCACAAATCAAGCTTTTGTCATCACCTAAAAATCATTTTAAGGTCCAATGCCTTGAAATAATCCTCTTGGCTTTTATTAAACATGGACTTTTAAAAGCCTAAAGTCAACATATAACTTTGTCACATCTTTCAAAAAATCAAGAGATCATTAATGGTCCAATGCCTTAATGTTTTCTCTCATTTCAAAAGAATCGAAAGATCGTTTAATGGTCCAACGCCTTAAAATGGCCTTTTTTCAGTCAAAATATATCTTGCAAAAAAGATAAAAAATAACTTAACCAACGTTTAGTTCTCAAAGAACTACGTAGGTCTGATTTTCTTACCACAATTGAGGAATACATAGGAGCAAGGAAAACACCCTTGTCGACCACAAAAAGTTAAAAAAATACAAAAGGCATAAAAAAAGACATAAAAATGTAAAAGGGAAAATAAAACAAATCGAAGTCATATTTGCACACTTGATTAAAGGCTGTCGTCCCTTGTGACGGACGCGTGGAGTGCTAATACCTTCCCCGTGCGTAAATACAACTCTCGAACCTTTCACACTTAAAGTTCGTAGACCACACCTTTCCGGTTTTTCTGACGTTTTCCTCAAATAAATGTTGATGGCGACTCCGCGCATTTTCCTTTCTTGGAAGACACACCTGTGAGTCTCGCGTCGCCCTCCCGCCGAAGGGTAGGTTGCGACAGATGGAAACAAAGAAATGGTGGCATTAGAAACAATGAATGTTGTTGGTTCCCTGACTTCGTGTTATGTAGCAACAGGTAAGCTCAAAAACAAGCTAGGTTTATGAATCTAACTTGTTATCAACTGCAAGTTTAAGAAATATGTAATAACTCATAAGTAGTCATGTCTTATAAGCATATACATACTTTTAGCTTAGAAGTTAGAAATATCAAACAAAAATGGAAAAAGGAAAAAAACAAGCTTCAAAGACTAATCTTTTAGCCGCTGATCTATATTCTTGTTACCAAACTGCAGTCTCTAATATTGTGTTGTCAGTGGTTGTGTTATTAACCCTGGAATTCATGACTCCTCTTTTCAAGTACACCCCTAATGCCATTCTTTGGGGTTGTTTTTGTCTCGGTTGAGATACGACTTCTAAGTGCTGTAAGTACTACTATAATTAATGCTTAGTTATTTATGCTCTAAATGTCAAAGCTAGTCTTGTTCATTTCGTATATTAATTGCTAATTAATACTTTGTGGCAGGTCTCTATTTCCTTTGCAAAGATCCTATTACAAGTCACAAGGCCCCGAACTGCTATTCTAGGGAAGATTCCTAGGACTACTGTCTATAGAAACATTCAACAATATCCAGAAGCTAGTAAGATTCCAGGTGTACTGATTGTAAGAGTCGATTCTGCAATATATTTTTCCAACTCCAATTATGTTAAACAAAGGTAAAGACGTCTTCCTCCTTCATTTGTACATTTATTGTACATTTATAGGTACATGAGAAATAGTTCTATGCAGACTCAAGTTTAAGTGAAATCAATCCAGTATGTACAGTGATTTAATTTATTATTTTGGAAACAACTAAAATTAAGCCCAAGTACTAAGGAGGACAGGTGTGTCATTCAAAACATGTTTGGTAACACTATATATGATACTTACCGGACCACAAGACTAAATTTAGATGTGCATGTAAACATGCAACCAATTGTTACTCATGAGAAGAAAAATACCCAATTTCTATCCAATATCTTATGGGAACTATTCGTGATGCTTAAGAACTATTCTCTTGCAGGACATTAAGATGGTTCATGGACGAAGAAGAACAAGAAAAAGGAGACTACCGCACAAAAATCCAGTTTTTCATAGTCGAAATGTCACGTGAGACTCTCTACTTTTGTCCTTTGTTAACCTACAACTCCTGCAGTAAAACCTTTCATTCAGCTTTTTCTATTATTATTATTATTAATTTTTTTGTTTTAATTTGTTGCAGCCGTTAACCGACATAGACACAAGTGGCATCCAAGCCTTTCAAGAGTTACACAGCAGTCTTGAGAAGAAGGGTGTTGAGGTAACTAAGCATGACTGACTAATTACAAAACAAAACAGTTATATGTAATTGATATTATTATGTAACTATATTATAGTATCTTACCGTAAGTTGTTCCTTTTGTACAAGCTTGTTTTGGCAAATCCTGGGCCAGCAGTGACAGACAAGCTTTACGCATCCAGTTTTGCCAACACGATTGGCGAGGACAAGATCTTCCTCACTGTTGCAGAGGTTGTTGCATATTGTTCTCCAAAGCTGGTTGAGGACCCTTGTAAAATATATATGAATTTTGTTGTCGGGGAATAGAAATAGAGACCAGAAGTTTTCAGTTTACTAGAGTTAGCTAGTGAAGGATATATGAAGAAGAAGGTGTGAAGGATGAGAATTAAGATGAGATTGGTTGTTACAAAAAGCTATAGTAGAAGAAAGGGGCCTATCCGATTTTGCTACTGTCTATTAGTGCTACTACTAGCTCCACCATTCTTATCTTAAAAGTGTTGAAATTAAATACTACAAAATAAAATAGAGATAAAGTTAAGGTGCATGCACCATATAGGCATCAACTCGTTCTCTTGTTTTACTTGGATGTCCTTAGAATCTAACTCAAGGTCTATGTTGTGTGAAGAATGGTCTCCTACGTACTCTCCTTTTCACTAGGGATCGAAGTTGTTGTAATGTTGTTCTTGTTCATCACTGTTACCCCTCTCATTGAGCTTTTGTCCCTTCATATTAAAGAGTATAGAACAGTAAAAAATTTGTAGAGTATTTATTGTTCCATTTTACCTGGACTAATGGATTTGCTTATTGCAATACCATGTAAATGGTTTCAGGTTCGAGACATGGTCAAGATTAAAACCAAACCAAACTAGGGAGCATAAACACGAAAACATTATCTTAATGGGTTCCTAAACGCATACATTCAAACATTACTTTGTTAGGGCAAGGCAAGATTTGCACAACAACCTAGTTACAACAACATTCCAACTTCACTAAACCCTTAATAATTACTTCTTCAACACCAAACAACAAATTTCAAACATCGACAAGCTTACCTTGAAGAGAATTTGTAAGGCACGACAACTCTGAAAAGGGAAACTCTGTGGCTTGTGCGATGGCACGACAAGACGAGACGCCGAACGCGCGACAATGTACTACGCCCTTCGGCCGATGTCATGGGGGTGCGACAGAGATGCAGGCAAACGGCAAAGGTCACGGTGAGGTCACAGTAGATCAAAATTTCAGACAAACGGGGGAGCGGGAGCTCGAGCGCGAGGTTGGAGTGTTCATGAATTTATGTGCAAAACCTCATAAACCTCAATGCTAATGACGGTGGTTCAAGAAAAATGTCATTGACATTCAAAATTTCTACGACGGTGTTTTTGAATACACCGTCTTAACTTACCTGCTGTGTAACCTACAAAGACGGGCTACCCAATGAACGTTGTTAAATGTGTCACGCGTCATGCACATGACACATAAAAAGGTAACATATTTAAGGAATTACCACCACTATTCCTACTACGACGGGTATGGTAGAAACGATGTGGAAGGCGCGTCGTAAAATGGCTTTTTTTTAGTAGCGGGCTATCCACTTTCCAAACTCATGGTTGCTGAATCTCAATTATGAGTAGAACTTAAAACTCCAAAGAAAGGGTTTGTCATTTCAGAATTTAGGACCAAACCAACTGAATTTAGCAGTGCCATGTGAACCTTTTCATCAGGAAGACACAAGAAGTCACCCGTTCTCTCAGAACCACATAGCTCAAGAAACTCTACACGGCCTTTTAAACTTCCAACTCTATCCTCTTAAACACATACATGTAGAAAAAAATGTACCGTCAAAATGAGTTTAATTTCCATAGTGTAAAAGATTATTAATTATATACTATTGACAAATATATTAAAAATCAGTATAGATATAATTTTTAAAGTAATTATTAAAAAAATATTTTATCATATATGACAATTTATAATTAATAATAGTTTTAAAAAATTTATCTTATTAGTATATTTTAATTAAATTCTGAAAGTATATTCAGGGGGGCCATGTAACACTCCTGAATCTTTGATGTTACTTAATACTTGTTGAACCCTTCTTTAAGCACATTTTGTTCTGTATATAAAGACTTCCACCGGATGTTGTTGAAAATGCTAAAACAATTCCAGCGATTACAAAGACTGTAAAGAAAAAGTATAGTCAACAAAATCTCATTTATAAGTTTTAGTTCATCTCTCAATTTTGCACTATACTGATTAAAGCTTTCGAAACATGTTTCCTCTTTGGCTTCAAAAATTTGGAAATCCTAGAATAATTTTAGCATGAGATATGATGTAGAATAAAACTGGCTTGAATAGTATCCAATTTTGCTTTCGGGTTAACTAAGTTTTCAACCCTTAAATTTTTGTTTGATTAGTTAAGATTCCTCAACTTTTTTTCATTAAGGTTTTTAGTCCCAAAACTTTTAAAATGTTTAGTTTTTAGTTCTTGAAATTTCATTAAATAAATGAAAATAATGAGTTTAAATTTTTATTAAAGGACTAAAAATTAAAATTTCTTAAAGTTTAAGAATCTTAACCAGTCAAACAAAAGTTTAAGAATTACAAATTTTGATGAAAAAAAGTTATAACACCTTGACTAGTCAAATAATAATTTAGGAATTAAAAATTGAATTTTGAAAAAATTTAAAAACTAAAAACTTAGTTAATCTTTTTTTTATGTCCTTACCTTAATCAGATTGATGTATTTCTCAAAAGATCTTAGAGATCAAAATATGAAAATATTTTTTTCATGCATAAATTCAAAATGACTCCATTGTAGGAGAACAAATCCTACAAAGTCATGTTCACTGGGTGAAGAAATTTGAGATATTGGATAAGTTCTTAATGAATCTTCCGCAATGCATCTAGTCTACCCGAAGCTTTAACTTTGCTAACTAAAATTCTTGCTTATCATTTAACACAATGAACCTACCAATCCCCAATATTTTTTTTTTGATTAAAATTTGTCTTACCTGAAATAATGGGTTGTTCCGTCGGATTTTCCTGTACTTTCCTCCTTGGGATTCTTGACAACATTTCCAACATAGATTACAAGTGTTTGAAGTAGTGATGAGGACATAGCCAAGGGCAAGGACCATGAAGCACTTGAAGGTCCCATGACCAGAGACAGACTTAAACAAGTCCAACACGTCATAGAGACAAGACTGGTCATTTGTATAGCTGTCATTGATGATGATTGAAGGCCCAAGTGGAGAAAGAAGAAGGTCCAGAGGCAGAGGCACTACCAAGACTACTAATTGTTGCTGAAGGCCCAAACTCACTTGAAGGCCCAAGTTAAATAAGTTTTTAGTTATAATTTATTTTTATTGTAATTTTGGCCCAAACTGTTTAGAAGGCCCATGTCAATTTTTATCTTTTTGTTCAGATACACTATAAGTATTTGTTTTTGTTTTCAATAAAGGGACTTTTGGCATTTGATAAAATTTGGTGAGAGTTTCTCTCTGAGTTCCTTGTTGAACCAATCTCAGACTTATCAAGGTAATCCTTGTGGCGTCTACCCTGACTTATCTTCCTTCACCGGAAGTGGCGTCATCCAAACCTCCGTAGCCTGTATCAAACGATCCGCTCCTACTCAGGTTCACATCATCTAGTATCAGAGCTTCGGCTCTTGATACAGGTTCTATCCTATCCTATCCTATTTTTTTTTCTTCGTAATTTGTCTAGGTTCGTATTTTTGTCCTTGTTCTGTTATTTGTTTTCTTGTTTGCGTCTTGTGTTCTGTTGTTTGCATTCTTGTTCTTGTTCTTGTCACGTTCTTGTTCTTGTTTCTTGTGTCTTTCAGACTTTGTGTTAAAAAAAATTTGTTTGAGTTCTTGTTTCTTGTTCTTGTGCCTGTCATATTGTATTCTGTCTTTTGTTCATAACTTTTGTTTCAGCCTATTCGAATTTTGTTTGGGGTAAAAATTGCCTAATTGCCAAATTGCTAAATTGTCAAATTTGCCTAATGATGATTTCCTATTGAACGAATTCTAATAGCTGGACGTTTGAAAAAAAACAAAAAAAAAAAAGAAACGAAAAAAAAAGAAACGAAAAAAAAAAGAAACGAAAAAAAGAAAGAAAGAAAGAAAAAGGAAACAGTTGCAAAAAAAAAAGTTGCAAAAATTTTGAAAAAAAAAGTGGGTGTTTGATCTTTGAACACGAAATTGAGGCATTTAGAGGTGTTTTTTTGAAAGAAAATCGTGGAACAAATCCCCTTATCTAGATTCTCCTCTGAATTCTGAGCGTTTTGATATATAGTGGGCCTCAAACGGACAACCGTAGCAAAAGTTATGAGCATTTGAAGTTTACTTGTCCTATCTGTTGTCATATTTGTTGTCCTATCTAATATCTTATCTGTTATTCTACCTAATATCTTATCTGTTATCTTATCTAATATCTTATCTGTTATCCTACCTAATATCTTATTTGTTATCCTATCTAATATCTTACTTGTTATCATATCTGTTACCTAAATTAAAGCTCATCTGTTATCCAAATCCAATCTAATATATTATTATCCAAATCAAGTCCAAGTTGTTATCTCAAATCAAATCTGTTTGTGATCATTATATTGTCTTTCCTTTTATTTTATATTACCTTGTGTGTCTAATTTGGTCCATCCAGGAACTTAAGAGGAAACACGAGTGGTAAAAGGCAAGAGGGAATACATTACACAAAAGCCTATTGAGAGCATTAAACACGAGTGTACTACCATCTAAGAGTTAAACACGTGAGTAGAGTGTTGTGAGGTCCTGAAACCTTAATAATTTTTATTGCACATTTTTTTTCCTGTTGAATTATGGCTGGAGCAGGTGGTGGTGGTGACGAGTATCATCAGTTGGACGGAGCTCAACGTCTGTTACTGGATGCGATGAATGCACAGATGCAACGTTTGCTGGACCGTACCAATGAGGAGGTCTATGGACGACTAGAAGCTTTGGAGAACCAAGCCAATCAGCATGCTAGACGAAATATAGATGGGAATAGAGGTAACAATGGCGGTAATGACGGACCGAGGCAGAACCGGGTTGAGGGAGTAAAGCTCAATGTTCCTCCCTTCAAAGGTAGAAGTGATCCAGATGCCTACCTGGACTGGGAAATGAAGACTGAGCACGTATTTGCCTGCAATAACTACACTGATGCGCAGAAAGTCAAGCTAGCAGCAGCTGAATTCTCCGACTATGCCCTTGTTTGGTGGCATAAATACCAAAGAGAAATGTTGAGAGAGGAACGGCGAGAAGTAGATACATGGACTGAGATGAAAAAGGTGATGAGAAAAAGGTATGTGCCCACTAGCTATAACAGAACCATGCGACAGAAACTCCAAGGGCTGTCCCAAGGGAATTTAACCGTGGAAGAATATTATAAAGAGATGGAAATGGCGTTATTGAGGGCCAACATCAAAGAGGACTCCGAAGACACAATGGCTCGTTTCCTGAATGGTCTAAACCCTGAAATCAGAGATGTTATTGAATTACAGGAGTATGTGGTGTTGGATGACTTGTTACATAGGGCGCTCCGGGTTGAACAGCAAATTAAAAGAAAAAGTGCAACAAGGAGGAACTCACCCAATACTTACAACCAAAATTGGGCCAACAGATCCAAGAAGGAGGGAAGTAATTTGTTCCGACCTGCAGCCACATCCCCGCATGGAAAGTCAGCAGCGTCCAGTGTAGGTGGAAGCAAACATAACACCTCCACTTCCTCATCCAATACTAGAACCAGAAACATAAAATGTTTCAAGTGCTTAGGCAAAGGACATATTGCTTCTGAATGTCCAACCAGGAGGACCATGATCATGAAGGTTGATGGAGAAATCACTAGTGAGTCTGAAATCAGTGAAGAAGAAGTGGAAGAAGAAGAGTGTGAGGAGGAAGCTATGCAGGGTGATATGTTGATGGTGAGAAGGCTGTTGGGAAATCAAATGCAGCCACTGGATGACAATCAAAGAGAAAATATTTTCCACACCAGGTGTGTAATTAATGGTAAGCTGTGCTCTTTAATTGTTGATGGAGGAAGCTGTACCAATGTTGCAAGTTCCACATTAGTGACCAAACTGAATTTGGAAACTAAGCCCTATCCTAGACCATACAAACTTCAGTGGCTTAGTGAAGATGAAGAGGTAAAAGTGACTCAACAGGTTGAGGTGTGTCTCACCATTGGGAGATATAATGACAAGGTGCTGTGTGATGTGGTCCCAATGGAAGCGACCCATGTGTTGTTAGGAAGACCGTGGCAGTATGATACCAAGGCAGTGCATGATGGTTTCACCAACAAAATCTCTTTCAAGCAAGCTGACAAGAAGATTGTTCTCAAACCGTTATCTCCTCAAGAGGTTTGTGAGGATCAGATAAAAATGAGAGAAAAGAAAAAGAGTGAGACACTTGAGAGGAAAAAGAGTGAGACACTTGAGAAGGAAAAGAGAGGAAAGAAAAAGAGTGAAACACTTGAGAGGGAAAAGAGAGAAAACAAAAAGAGTGAAACACTTGAGGGCAAACAACTTTATTTAGCAACAAAAAGGGAGGTAAGGAGGGTGCTTTGTGCGAGACAACCCCTCTATTTATTGTTTTCTCAACGTTAGATGTTGCATGCTAACCCAATTGATGAATTTAAATTGCCTTCTAGTATTCAGTCTCTTCTGCAGGATTTTGATGATGTGTTTCCAGCAAGTGTACCAGATGGTTTGCCACCATTGAGGGGAATTGAGCATCACATTGATCTCATTCCAAGAGCATCCTTGCCCAATCGGCCAGCTTATAGGAGCAACCCACAAGAAACTAAGGAGATCGAAAGGCAAGTATACGAACTCCTGAGCAAAGGTTGGGTGAGAGATAGTATGAGTCTGTGCGCTGTACCTGTCATTCTAGTACCCAAGAAGGACGGCCCATGGAGGATGTGTTCTGATTGTAGAGCCATAAACAACATCACCATCAAGTATAGGCACCCAATCCCCAGGTTAGATGATCTTCTTGATGAACTGTATGGTGCATGTGTGTTTTCTAAAATTGATTTGAAAAGTGGCTATAATCAGATTAGAATCAAAGAGGGAGATGAATGGAAAACTGCCTTTAAAACAAAATATGGTTTGTATGAGTGGATGGTTATGCCATTTGGTTTGACTAATGCACCTAGTACTTTCATGAGATTGATGAACCATGTTTTAAGGGAATTTATTCGGAAATTTGTGGTGGTGTACTTTGATGATATTCTTATCTATAGCACTAGTCTTGATTTGCATGTTCAACATTTGTAATCTGTTTTAAGTGTGCTTAGGAAAGAAAAATTGTATGGCAACCTAGAAAAGTGCTCCTTTTGTACTGATCATGTGGTGTTTCTGGGTTTTGTTGTTAGTGCTGAGGGAGTACGGGTGGATGTGGAAAAGGTTAAGGCCATCCAAGAATGGCCAACACCTAAGACCCTGAGTGAGGTGAGGGGATTTCATGGTTTAGCAAGTTTCTATAGGAGATTTGTTAAGGATTTTAGTACATTGGCTGCACCTCTAACTGAAGTTGTTAAGAAGAATGTGGGTTTCAAATGGGGTAAGAAACAAGAAGAGGCCTTTGCTGCCCTCAAACATAGGTTAACTAATGCACCCATTCTTGCTATGCCTAATTTTGCAAAATCATTTGAAATTGAGTGTGATGCGTCAAATGTGGGTATTGGGGCTGTTTTGTTGCAAGAGGGACATCCGATAGCTTATTTTAGTGAAAAGTTAGGAGTCGTTGCCCTTAACTATTTAACTTATGATTAGGAATTGTATGCTTTGGTCAGGGCTTTACAAACTTGGCAGCATTACCTATTACCCAAAGAGTTTGTCATCCATAGTGATCACGAGTCCTTAAAATACTTAAAAGGCCAAGGAAAGCTTAATAAGAGGCATGCTAAGTGGGTAGAGTTTTTAGAGCAATTTCCATATGTCATCAAACATAAAAAGGGGAAAGGGAATGTAGTGGCTGATGCACTGTCTAGGAGACATGCTTTACTTGCTATGCTTGAAACTAAACTGTTTGGTCTCGAGTCTTTGAAAGACATGTATGTGCATGATGTAGACTTTGCTGAAATTTTTGCTGCATGTGAAAAGTTTTTTGAAAATGGTTACTATAGGCATAATGGATTCTTGTTTAAAGCAAATAAATTGTGTGTGCCTAAGTGTTCCATTAGAGAGTTGCTTGTGAGTGAATCACATGAGGGGGGTTGATGGGACACTTTGGGGTTCAAAAGACCTTGGAAATTCTGCAAGAGCATTTCTTTTGGCCTCATATGAGGCGTGATGTGCATAAGTTTTGTGGTCGTTGCATTGTGTGTAAACAAGCTAAATCTAAGGTTAAACCTCATGAATTGTATACTCATTTGCCTGTTCCTGAATATCCTTGGACTGACATATCTATGGACTTTGTTTTGGGGCTGCCCAAAACCAAGAATGGAAAGGATTTTGTGTTTGTTGCTATTGACAGGTTTTCTAAGATGGCACACTTCATCCCTTGCAAGAAAGTGGATGACGCTTGTCATGTGGCTGATTTGTTTTTCAAAGAAATAGTGCGGCTTCATGGATTACCGAGGAGCATTGTCAGTGATAGGGATGCAAAATTCCTTAGTCACTTTTGGAGGACCTTGTGGGGTATGATTGGTACTAAATTGTTATTTTCTACTACTTGTCACCCACAAACTGATGGTCAAACTGAGGTAGTCAATAGGACTTTAGGCACACTTCTTAGGACTGTTTTAAAGAAAAATCTTAAATCTTGGGAAGCCTGTTTGCCTCATGTTGAGTTTGCTTATAATCGGGCTGTCCATAGCACAACTAATTGTTCACCATTTGAGATAGTGTATGGATTTAATCCTTTGACTCCTCTTGATTTGTTGCCTATGCCTAACATTGCTATGTTTAAGCATAAGGATGCACAGGCTAAAGCTGAGTATGTGAAGAAGTTGCATGAGTAAGTGAAGGCTCAAATTGAAAAGAAAAATGCGAGCTATGCAAGGCAAGCCAACAAAAGTAGAAAGAAAGTCGTGCTTGAACCAGGTGATGGGTTTGGGTACACCTGAGGAAGGAGAGGTTCCCAAAACACAGGAAGTCCAAGCTTCAACCTAGAGGAGATGGACCATTCCAAGTGTTGGAGAAGATCAACGACAATGCCTACAAGATTGACTTGCCTAGTGAGTATAATGTAAGTGCCACTTTCAATGTGTCTGATCTATCTCTTTTTGATGCAGATGGAGGGGCCTTGGAATTGAGGACAAATCCTTTTCAAGAAGGAGGGAGTGATGAGGACATAGCCAAGGGCAAGGACCATGAAGCACTTGAAGGTCCCATGACCAGAGACAGACTTAAACAAGCCCAACACGTCATAGAGACAAGACTGGTCATTTGTATAGCTGCCATTGATGATGATTGAAGGCCCAAGTGGAGAAAGATGAAGGCCCAGAGGCAGAGGCACTACCAAGACTACTAATTATTACTGAAGGCCCAAACTAACTTGAAGGCCCAAGTTAAATAAGTTTTTAGTTATAATTTATTTTTATTGTAATTTTGGTCCAAACTGTTTAGAAGGCCCATGTCAATTTTTATCTTTTTGTTCAGATACACTATAAGTATTTGTTTTTGTTTTCAATAAAGGGACTTTTGGCATTTGATAAAATTTGGTGAGAGTTTCTCTCTGAGTTCCTTGTTGAACCAATCTCAGACTTATCAAGGTAATCCTTGTGGCGTCTACCCTGACTTTTCTTCCTTCACCGGAAGTGGCGTCATCCAAACCTCCGTAGCCTGTATCAAACGATCCGCTCCTACTCAGGTTAACATCAGAAGTGCCCTTCTTACTCTGGCATCCTCACCCTATACAGAATTTAAACTTGATATGATAAACAATCAAAGGAAAAAAAGTAAAGCTAATGAATTTTTTTAGGGAAAGTAAAGCAATTGATAGTAAGTATCATCTCTATCAGGAAAGCAAGGTAGTGGTTCTATTAATTTTGGAAAGGAAAATGCAATACATTCATTCTTAGACTTCCTCTCCTCCAGAAGTGATAACACATTCCTTCTAACATACACTTTATCACTGATTAAAATTTATTAAAACTTCAAAATCAAAAGAGAGAGTCATTAAATAACAAGTAGGGCCAACAAAAAATTATAATTTCCAATAAATTTCAACAATTAATAAAAAGTGTGTTAAAAAAATGTGCTTAACCTTTCTCTGTTGCCATTATTTTTAGAGATGTTCTCGTGTTATGATTTCAAATGTACTGATTCATAAAACTTACTCTAAGACCATCAAGCCAAGAGTTAGGTTTGAGTGTAATCATGCACATAAGCCTAGATCCATCTAATGGTATGAGCCCCTAATTGAGCTTTTAGATCAAAGATGAGTAAAATGTGTTATGAGAAAGAAGATATTGTTTCACCTGATGGTTACGCTTGAGATTCCTCAGACATTCCCTGAACTGATCAACTTTTGTAGTGGTATATAAAAAACAGGCTTTGACTTCGGCAATTTGAATTAAGTAAAAATTAATATCTTAATATAGATAACCTGTGCTCCAGAATAACAGGGTAAAAAGAGTTACTGAAATAAAAATAGTTATTGGGGTTAATTAAGGGAAATGGGCAGATTTTTAAAAAAATTACAAAAATGGATAAATCCTACTTTGATATACGATTTTACAATGAAGAAACTGTATATCAAAATATGATTTCATTTTTCATTTGTTTAAGATATTTTTTTCCTCTAAGAACTAAAAAGATATGTTAAAATACAATTTCTAAAATAATTAAAAAATGAAAACATGTTGAAATCGTATGTGTATATACATTTCAACTTTTAATAATAAAAAATAAAAAAATAAAAATCATATATGCATATACGATTTTGGTATAACAATTTTTTAGAAAATAAAATCATGTTTTAAAGCACGATTTCATAATAAAAAAATATACTTATTTTTATATTTTTTTAAAAATATAGCCATTTTGGTAATTCTAAAAAAAAGATCCTGATTATTGCAAGAACCAATAATTATCAGATTGAGAAATTAAACCTAGGAACTATTAATTCAGTGTATAAAAAAAAATCGATCTCAATAGTTATCAGATTGTGTATCAAATTAATTATGTTGAAAGGAAAATATTTATATTGTGCTCGAGGTCCTCAAAAAAATTAATTATCACTTTCGGCTTGAAATATCTTGTCCCTATATCATCATCAAAAAAAATAAAATCCACTTATCCCTTTCCCCTTCTCCCTTGAATCATGCAGCCAACTTTATAATTCTTCTTCGCATGCTTAATTTGATAAATACTAATAAAGTTATAATTAAAGAAAAACATCCCACACAATTGAAAGCGGGCTACCCAACATGCTTACATATGATGAAAAATGTGATCAAATCTAACTTTAACATAAAACTTTTTAGCGGACAAAATTGCAAACACTCCGCCTACAACTCCTAAACAGAAAAGCTGCAAATTTTCTCCCATGTGAACAATTTGGAAGGGTAAAGTTGTAAACCCTCTCAAATATTACTCAACTTCTTGTCCCTCATTTCTCATTAGTATGAAAACTTTCTCCCTTATTGGTTTCCTATTCAAACAAACATCACACATATTTTTATAATACTTATTTTAATTTATAATAGGAATCGTACGAATTGTCAAAAAAAAATTTAGACAAACTAAACCAACTACTTTGCAGAAATATAGTCTTAAAAATTTGTTTGGTAAAAGTTACATGAACAACCACAACAAAAGCCTTATTCCACTAGCCACTAGGTGGTTTACTTATGTGAGCTTGAGCCACATATCTTCCTGTTATATTTATTATTAACCACCAAGCTGCCACATTTCTTGTCATTAAAGAAATTCCATTTATGAAATTTGTTAATCCCTCAAAAGCATTACACAACATTTTTAAACTGGATGACCCTCATTCCTTTTTTTTTTTACTTAAAATAACAATTTATTTTTACAAAAGGACACACTGATAAAAAAAACGGGTTTCTACAACGGTGGAAAGAGACAAACAACGACGGCTTTTTACCATTTTTGAAGCTAACGTTGTTGAAAGTTTTAACTTTCAACGATGGTTCAAGAGACATTGTCTTAAAAAAGCTCAACCTTCAAAGACGGTGCTTACGCTATGATCATCTTAGAAAGCCAGCATTCTAAGACGGTGCTGACGACACCACCATCTTAGAAAGCTAGCCTTCTAAGACAGTGTTGATGTCACCAACGTCTTAAAAAACTAGTTTTCTAAGACGGTCGTGACATTAGCACCGTCTTAGAATGCTGATTTTCTAAGACGGTGCAGACATCACCATCGTCTTAGAAGTATTCTAAGACGATGCTGATGCTGCGATAGTTTTAGAAAGATGACCTTCTAAGATGATTTTGTCGTTATCACCATCTTAGAAAGCTGGCTTTCTAAGACCATACTGACATCAGCACCATCTTAGAATGTTATTTAAATTACACAAAATTAGATTAAAATATATATAAATTAACTAATTATTAAATCCAACACTAATGCACAAAATTAATGATGACTAGCAATTAAAGTAAGTACATTTCTATATCCATTTTAATTTTGGATTTTAACTTTTGTTCATACATTCTGTATTCTTACTTCTTTTCTATTCGTTTGATCTCGTTTTGCTAATCTCTGGTATCAAAGCCTGATGGGGAAGTAGGAATATTATCCGTAAGGATATATGTTAACTGATTTCATGCATCTAAACTTATGTACAGTAACCATCTTTATTAATGTACAATACTCTTAATTTAAACAGTATGTGTTTGAACAATATTTCTGGAAGTACAGCAGTCTGATATTTTAGTTGAATGATATTGTAGCAGTAAGTCCCGTGGATGAGAAAGGACAGTAAGACTAAGGTGTATTGTTCAAATAAAATATTTAGACATAATATACTGGTGGCTATAGGAGTAATGTTCAAACTATATTGTTCGTAAAAAAAGAGTTAAAATTTTATTTTTTCAGATCCAAGAAATTTAGTAACATATAACCTTATGGAAACATTTCTACGGAACCATATGACAGCAAAGATACTAGAGGATGAATCCATCATGTCTCGTCTTTTACGTTCATTTTCACGCATTTCTTTCAGATCTAACTCATCATCATCATCCTCAAACAATTCCCCAAGAAACATCAATTTGATCAACGAGCAAGAAAATCAGACCCACGAGGTTGCCCCAAAACACAATCTCTTTGATGAGGAGGTCTGATTCGAAGATATAAACCAAAATATGGATGACTGGAGTATTCCAGAAATCCCTTAGGACACATTGTATGTTCCTTAGACAATTAAAGACAAACATAATTTTGATTACATAATCAAAACTGTAAAAAAAAAATATTCCTCTAGGACAAGATATAGGGGAAGAATTTCATTTACTTTCAAAAAATTCAATTTATGAACACTGTCAAAAATACAAATACATACACATAGGATGTGTACAAGTAGCCATCAAGCCCTTAATTGATATGGGCATAGATGTCACAGTATTAATGTGCCTTAGAGACATCAGGCATAACAAATTTGAAGATTCCTTAATAAGAACTATAGAAACAAGTCTAAGACAAGGTCCAATTTATTTCAATTGTTACCCAAACAAAACAGTGAGTCTAATGGATAAAAACATTCTTGACTCTCTATTCTTAAATATCATTTTCATGGCCTTGACATGAAAGAAGGATCAATTCCAACAGCCTTAATCTACAGGATTTAGTACAAAGTCATGAATACTTGTGCATCAAGAGTCCTTCTAAAACCACAAAGAGGAGAGACAACCTTGTTTATCACTGATATGACAAAGGCCAATGATTCTTTTCCAAAAACCATAAAATGGGATGAGGTAACTCTCCCTGAAAATGGGTCATGGACAAGGCCACGCCGTCAATCCCTTGACCCGCTCCAACCATAGAACAAATCAAACAAGATAACTCCGATAAGGTAGAAATAACCTTTAACAGGAGAAATTCTTTCTCATCAAGAATATAATCCTCTAGGACTGAATATGAGTTAGCAAGAAGGTCTTTTTCAGTGAAAACTCGTTCAATCCTAGTAGGACTAACCAGATTTGAGTCACACAATTAGTTCCCTACTGTAAACCTCCAAGGGTTAGATACAACTTCTAGTATACCTAGAACAACATACAACCAAGAACAAGAGGATGACCAAAAGTCGATCCAATCTCCAACTTACTCCTCTATGCATGAACCTTATGATGTTATCTGACAACTTTAGCATTGATAAGGATACCCTTAGAAAAGGCTTTTATTCTCCTGAGAATGAACCTCAAAGGAGATGGTTTTTTCAACATTTCAAGGGTTCAAATAGAAAACAAATCCAAGACAAATTTTATGAATTTGTCAAAAGATTCAAGATCAATGTTCTTTTCTTTGATTGGTTTCATGCCTATACCATTAGAGAAGACATAGATTACCCGTGGAAACAAGATATCATAGGTGATCCAACAACCAACGTTATTACCAATTGGCAAATCAAAGATAGTGAGTTAATCCAATCGGAATTACCTCCCACAACACAATACCAACTACCAAAGGTCAAAGATAGTCATGATAAACCTGTCATGGCCACTCCTTTTAAGACAAAGAATGTCAACAAAGAAGTAACTTCCAAAGATATCAAAAGCCTGATGGAACAGGCAAATTATACCAATAAATATTTGCAAGTTTTATGAGAGTCTATCAAAACCAAGACAATTCCCAAACAAAAATCTCCTAAAGAATCTCCATCAAATATCCACATAGAAAGACCTTGATTCAAACCTTTCAAGATTAGCGACAAAGCTAAAAAAAATTATGGAACTAAGGAAAAACAAATCCCTTATGGAAGGAGCAGGTGACAATAATAGTGAATTATTAAGCAAGCTTGACAGTTTACTTAGAGTCATCCTTGAAACTCCTCAACCTTCAAAAGGAATGTCAAAAATAGTAACAAGAAGTACCTCCAAACTAATTAATGTTATTAATGAAGATAGTGACCAAAAATCAGAAAATACAACTGATGTAGGTTCAGTATCGGAAAAATACATTAATCATATAAATTCCAAACATTGGAAAACACCCTCCAAACTGTATTATCAACGACCAACTGCCCCTAACCTTCTACTAGAAGAAAGAGGTGAGAGTAATTTCAAAAGTTTTAGTGCAAATAACATCTATGAGTGGAATATAGATGCCCAAACGGAGTACAATATCATGAATACACTCCAACATATGACCATGGTAGCCACGACTTACCAAACATCTCATGAATGTTCGGAGGAAACGATTATTGATATCTTAGTAGCAGGATTCTCCGGACAACTAAAAGGATGGTGGGATAATTATCTCACTAATGATGAAAAGTCAAAAATTTACAACGCAGTCAAAACGGATCTCAATGGAAAATTTATTACTAATGACAATAATAAGGAGATTCCTGACGTTGTTAACACACTTATTTTTACAATAACCCAACATTTTATTGGAGACTCGTCCCTTTGGAAGGATAGGTCTACAGAATTATTATCAAATCTTAAGTGTAGAACTTTAGGAGATTTTAGGTGGAATAGGGATACCTTCCTAACTAGAGTCTACACCAAAAAAGATAGTCAACAACCTTTTTGGAAAGAAAATTTTCTAGCCGGTCTTCCAAGATCACTAGGAGATAAGGTTAGAGATAAAATCCATAGCCAATCTGTCAATGGAGATATTTCATATGAGAGTTTAAGTTATGGTCAGTTAATCTCTTATGTCCAAAAGGTAGCCTTAAAATGTCAAGATGACAAAATACAAAGACAATTAGCCAAAGAGAAGGCCCAAACAAAGAGAGATTTGGGATCCTTCTATGAACAATTTGGACTATCAGCTTGTCCAAAACAAAAGAAGAAACAAAATCCTAGGAAAGAATCCCATGAAAATATCAATAAAAAGAGATTTTCAAGAAAAAGATACTCGCATAAACCCTCAACCAGCAAAGAAATTGACCCTCCTAAACCAAAATTAAAATCCAAAATAACATATTACAACTGTGGAAAACAAGGCCACATTAGCAAATATTGTAGGTTAAAGAGAAAACTAAGAAATCTTAACCTAGAACCGGCCATTCAAGAGCATATTAATAATTTGCTCATAGAAACTTCAGAGGAAGAAATAGAAACATCATCCTCCATACTCTCTAATGAAAACCTCAACATAATTCAACAAGATGACCAACCATCATCTATGGACGATGAAGAAAAGCAAACCAATACTCTAATAAGAGAACAAGATCTCTTGTTTAAGGCAATCAATTCCATACCAGATCCTCAGGAAAAGAAAGTTCTTCTGGAAAAATTAAAGAAAACTTTGGAAACTAAACCCGGACAAAAAGATTTTATTACAAATAATAAATTCGACGTTAGTAACATATTTAAAAGATTAGAAAACACTTCATCAAAACCAACAACAATTCAGGATCTCCAAACATAGATTAATAATTTAAAAAGAGAAGTTAAAGAACTTCGTCAGCAACAAGAAATTCATCAAATCATCCTTTCTCAGCTTGAAGAAAGCAGTGATTCTAAGAGTACCGAAAAGGATATAGAAAATGAAAATGAAAATCTGGAAAACGAAATGTTTATGTGATTAATCAACAAGATTAAAATCCAAAAACTTTACATAAACATTAAGATCATTATTAATGATTTCGTCTTAGATACTATGGCCCTATTTGACACTGGGGCTGATTCAAATTGTATTTTGGAAGGATTAGTTCCTACAAAATTCTTTGAGAAAACCTCAGAAAAATTAAGCACAGCAAATAGCTTAAAATTAAAAATTAATTACAAGTTATCAAGTGCAACAATTGAAAACCAAGGCCTTAGGATTAACATAAACTTTCTTCTGGTAAAAAACCTTAAGAACGAAGTAATCTTAGGTACTCCCTTTATTAGAGCACTTTTTCCCCTTCAGATATCCAAAGAAGGAATAACTACAACCCATTTAGGAAGGAAAATTATATTCAATTTTTCTACTAAACCAATCTCCAGAAACATTAATCTTATAGAAAATAAAATCAACCAAATCAACTTCTTAAAAGAGGAAGTATCCTTTAATAACATTCAAATACAATTAGAAAAATCCCAAATAAAATAAAAAAATCCAATCCTTATTACAATATATTGAATCAACCATTTGTTCTGATCTACCGCATGCATTCTGGAACAGAAGAAAACATGATGTCGATCTCCCGTATGAGAAAGACTTCAGGGAAAAACAAATTTCCACAAAAGCTAGGCTGATTCAGATGAATGAAGAACTTCTTCAATATTGTCAAAAGGAAATCAAGGATTTGCTTGACAAAGGCCTAATCAGAAAGAGCAAAAGCCCTTGGTCTTGTGCGGCTTTTTATGTCAACAAACAACCAGAGCTTGAGTGAGGTACGCCTCGTTTAGTTATAAATTACAAGCCGCTAAACCAAGCCTTGCAATGGATTAGGTATCCTATTCCAAATAAAAAAGGTTTACTCAATAGATTAAACTGTGCAAAAATATTTTCCAAATTTGACATGAAATTTGGATTTTGGCAAATTCAGATTCAAGAATCTAATAGGTACAAAACTGCCTTCACAGTACCTTTTGGGCAATATGAATAGAATGTTATGTCATTCGGTCTAAAGAACGCCCCTTTAGAATTCCAAAAAATTATGAATGATATTTTCAATCCTTACTCAAAAATTTTCATTGTTTATATAGATGATGTCTTAATTTTCTCTCAACATTTGCTTGCTACACCCCATTGCCACATCATATAGTCACATTTTGTGCATGTCCTTCATGCTTTACATGCCTCATGACACCTAAGCACACTTAGTGGAGAATCTTGGACTTGATCTTGGATTAGTGGCTGAACCATAGCTAAAATTCATTAATCATAATTAGTGAAATTTTGGCTCCACAAATTCAATTTCAAATTCAAGTGAAATTTGAATAGAAATTCAAATTTCCCTCCAATTTTGTGTGACACTTAGGCTATAAATAGAGGCCATGTGTGTGCATTTTTTGGAAACTTTGATCATTTGAGAATTAAACTTCAAAGTTCAGACTTCTTTTGAGGCACAAAATTTCGTGCTCCTTCTCTCCCTCTCCCTCCATTCATCTTCTCCTACCTTCAAGCTCTTTTCCATGGCTTCCTATGGTGGTGAGCTTTTTCTAGACTCATCTTCTCCTTGAAGTGGCGTCTCCTCTCAACTCTTCTTCTTCTCCATTCTGCTGCCATTAAAATTCAAGAAGCAATGGACTCCATTGATGAAGAAGATCCAAGGCCTTCAAGCTCCCATGGAGCTACATCATGTGGTATCAAGAGCATCTTCATCTAGGTGATGTTCTTTTGCTTCCTCTATCTTTTTGTTCGGTCAATTCACTTTAATTCCTTGTTATTCATCTTATTCTCCATGTATATCCTCCATTTTCTTGTGGTTTGGTGTTGTTTAGAGTAGATTCAAAAAAATAAACCGATTAAATCTTAGATCTACACTTGTTCTTGCATTTCTATGGTTCAAATTTTATAGATCTACTTTTGAATCATGTTTTGTGTTGATTTTAGGTTCTATCATTTTTCAATCATAATCTTCTTGTGCTGAATCTTTAGATCTAAATTTTCTTCCAAAATATTGATTAGAAAAAAAAAACACAAAAATCTAAGTGTAAATCACTTAATCCATGTTGTCTTAGAGTCATGTTTAGTCATAATAATTGTCACATTATGTTTTAAGTTTGTGTTGAATTTTTATTTTCTTGATTGAATTATAGATACATTTGTTCATGTATTCCTGTCATTCTTAGCCTATCTTTTGAATTTTGAGCCTAATCCATGCATGTTATTTAGTTCATAAAATGTTCTAAATCAATTCCTAGAAGTAGTCTTGTTGAACTTTTTTTGTTTTCTAAGTTCCTA